>NC_090930.1:368379941-368686353 GCF_040938575.1 Ambystoma mexicanum
AATGAACGCTTGGTATATATATCAATACCTGATTGTGAATCCATTCCATTTCAGCAACTTGTACAAAATGCAAACCATGGTAGATTATGTTCCACCTGCAATTCAGATAATCGCTCCACGTTAGTAACACATAGTAAATACGTAATACTAATGCTTCTACGTTACAATGCAGATGGTACCAAAAACAACTGCAAGCTGACTGGATTCACACATGGTCAAATATCACTTGGTAAGAAAACCTTCACAACAATAGGTATAATATACCACGTGGGAGCCACAACCAATTCAGGGCACTACACTGCATATATAAAAAAGAAATGTGGATGGTTTCAATGTAATGATAGTACCATTACTCTAAAGCAGAGATTACCAGATTACCAGTACTTAAACCTCAAGTAAACTTGTAATAAAAAATATAAACTGTTAGAATATTCCAAAAGCTATCTAACTGCCCAAAGATTCTACAACAATTAATCACATAAATGAATCCCACTAAATTAGAGCAACAAATAGACAATTAGAATACGCCAATTGGTATCTAACTGTCCCAAAATGTAACAATATCCAAACAGATAGATCAATACCACTAAAACATATCAAAAAATAGACAGTTACAATACGCCAATTGGTATCTAACTGTCCCAAAATTTAACAATATCCAAACAGATAAATCAATACCACTAAAATATATAAAAAAATATACAGTTAGAATACGCCTACTGGTATCTAACTGCTCCAAAATTTCATAATATCCAAACAAATTAATAATATGTTACTGCTCCAAAAAAAATGCAACAACCCAATGTTTAAAGCATTAGCCAAAAACAACAAATGAACACTGAAAACAAACAAACAAATAAACTGTAGCATAACAGAAAAAGGTTTTTTTTTTTTATTCAACATGGATTATTTTTCTCCCACAGACCCAATGATTTTAGCAACAAACACAGAAACTGAGCAAATTGCACAGTACTCTGGTTTGTAATCTACTAAATATGAGGGTCCAAAAAAAATATGTTGATTATGCAATGTTAAAAGTCATTACAAAATACTAATACTAACATGCTATTTTCTTTTATCACAGAAATTAACAAAAAATACATGTACTCCAGTTACTAAACCAAACAGTAAGTATATTATACACTCTATGCCCTTACCACAACCATCACAGCATATCACAACCATAGTATCTTACAACGTTGTTCCTTATAAATTTGTTTTTTACCCAAAGTTATAAGCAACTACAAATGTGATATGCTGCGGTGGTTGTGGCCAGGGCATAGAGTGTTGGGTGCATGGCCATGCACCCAACACTCTATGCCCTGGCCACAACCACCGGAGCATATCCCACCCATAGAGTAAAACATTTCAACTATGGCCTATGGAAACTTTTAATGTCCGAGGACATTACCAGTGTTCTTAGAACACTTTCAATTTGCCAGCGAACAATACGGACAGCGTCTTCAGAACACCCCCTACGAACATTTCAGGACAACGCAAAAGTTCTTAGAACACTTTGAACTCGACAACTAACAATACGGACAGCGTCCTCAGGACACCCCCTACGAACATTTCAGGACAACGCGTGTTTTCTTAGAACACACCCCCATTTTGTTTATGTGCGAACATTTCAGGACAACGCGAGAGTTCTTAGAACACTTTCAACTTGACAACGAACAATACGGACAGTGTCCTCAGAACACCCCCATTTTGTTTATTTGCGAACATTTCTGGACACCCCGAGTGTTCTTAGAACACTTTCAACTTGCCATCGAACAATACGGACTGCATCTTCAGTACACCCCCTGCGAACATTTCAGGACACCACGAGAGTTCTTAGAACACTTTCAACTCGACAACGAACAATACGGACAGCTTCCTCAGGACACCCCTTACGAACATTTCAGGACAACGCGTGTGTTCTTAGAACACACCCCCATTTTGTTTATTTGCAAACATTTCAGGACACCTAAACAGTTCTTAGAACACTTTCAACTTGCCATCGAACAATACGGACAGCATCTTCAGGACAACCCCTACGAACATTTCAGGACAACACGTGAGTTCTTAGAACACACCCCCATTTTGTTTATTCACAAACATTTCAAGACACTGAGACAGTTCTTAGGACACTTTCAACTTGCCATTGAACAATACGGACCGCGTCCTCAGGACACCCCCTACGAACATTTCAGGACACCGCGAGAGTTCTTAGAACACTTCAGGACAACGCGTGTGTTCTTAGAACACCCCCCCATTTTGTTTATGTGCAAACATTTCAGGACAACGCGAGAGTTCTTAGAACACTTTCAACTTGACAACGAACAATACGGACAGCGTCCTCAGAACACCCCCATTTTGATTATTTGTGAACATTTCGGGACACCGCGAGTGTTCTTAGAGCGTCTTCAGGACACCCCCTACGAACATTTCAGGACACCGCGAGAGTTCTTAGAACACTTCAGGACAACGCATGTGTTCTTAGAACACACCCCCATTTTGTTTATGTACGAACATTTCAGGACAACGCAAGAGTTCTTAGAACACTTTCAACATTACAACGAACAATACGGACAGTGTCATCAGAACACCCCCATTTTGTTTATTTGCGAACATTTCAGGACTCCCCGAGTGTTCTTAGAACACATTCAACTTGCCACAGAACAATACGGACAGCGTCCCCAGAAGACCCCCATTTTGTTTATTTGCGAACATTTCAAGACATCCCGAGTGTTCTTAGAACACTTTCAACTTGCCATCGAACAATACGGACAGCGTCTTCTGGAAACCCCCTGCGAACATTTCAGGACAACGCGAGAGTTCTTAGAACACTTTCAACTTGACAACGAACAATACGGACAGCGTCATCAGAACACCCCCATTTTCTTTATTTGCGAACATTTCAGGACTCCCCGAGTGTTCTTAGAACACATTCAACTTGCCACAGAACAATACGGACAGCGTCCCCAGAACACCCCCATTTTGTTTATTTGTGAACATTTCAGGACACTGCGAGTGTTCTTAGAACAGTTTCAGCTTACTTGTGAACAAAACGGACACATATTGAGTCTTCAGAACACCCCCCATTCAGTTTATTTAAAACATTTCAGAACACCCGTGATGTCTGCAAACAAATTGAACACAAAAAGAACGTCTACCACATAAAAAAGCACAGCATTTAACCTATCTCATACCCTTCCATCCTCCCCAAACACTCCTACACACCAACACACTCTACTAAATACACATTTAGAAAAAAACTTTCACTGTGCTGTCCGCGGACGTCCGCAAATCCAAGATGGCGGGCGCTACCGAAAATCTGACTCGCTTCATGCTGAACACCGTCCAATCAGCGAACACGTTGCATGTCCGCGGACATCATGCAAGCCGATTGGCCAATCAGGACACTGTCCGCGGAGCGAACAGGGAAGTGTGTCCGCGGACCGCACACAGATATCACTAATTTTTTGTTACCTACTTTTTGGTCATTTTAAAAAAAACTACTGGGCGGATTTTCACCAAATTTGCAAAAGCACACTTTCGGGACCAATCTGCTGCTCCTGGTCCAAATTTGTTGAAAATCCGTCCAGCGGTTTGGGCTGTAGGCATGAGCAAACATTTTTTCCCATTCAGTCTATGGAAAAAAAAAAAGTTTTGGGACCCCCTATAACTTAACCCCACCTATAACTTTGCCCCCCCTGGACGAATCCTCACCAAACCTTGCAGAAAAATCCAGAGTGGCCCATATACTTGTTCTGCAAAGTTTGGTGAGGATTCGTCCAGGGGAAGCGAAGTTATAAGCCACCCAAAAAGTGTTCTTCCTATGGAAGCAGCAACTTAACCATAACTACATGGCCACTACCGTGGCCATGTAATATATATATATATATATATATTGCTTTCAAAGCATCCTTTCTTTCATCGTTCACTTTCCCAGCAGTGTCTCCTTTCTCTAGCTGTCACTTACAGAATAAGCAATTGAAAAACACACACACGTTCTCAAGCTTCTCAGCAGACAGACTAAAACATGGCTATTATTTCATTGCCAACATTTTCTAACAGGACATTTTGTGAAAACATGGGATCTCGAAGACCATCTCCAACATCTGAGTTTTCAATATGAGAATACAGCATGATATATAACTCATTAATGGACTCCAAAATATGTCGCTTTAGAACAGTTCAGCAGGATTTCGCGAACAAGATGATGAATGTCATTCATTGAGCTGCCTGGATCTTTCCTTTCTCGCTTCACCTCCTAAACAGAGTTTGTTTATTTCTCTCACGCAACATACGTAGCTGGATGTTTTAGTCAGTTTAGTAGACCCTCATTTTTATTTGGGAGGAGAGGTGCCAGGACTGCGCATTTCGTTTCTCAGAGGAGGGCGGGGGGACTTGTCTTGGAGCCAGGGCTACTGCTTATGCCTGGAGAGCTGAAGGTATTTAGGCAATTTTCTAAGGAGGAGGAACAGGGAGGGTAGTGTCAATTTAACTGTATGATGCTTTGTACTTCTATCATCCATGTCTCTCCCATTGTTTGCATAGCTACACATTTGCTGTACACACATAGCCTTGTTCCTCGTGGGGTATGGCAAATGGGCTCCTTTTCAAGGTGCATGTGAAGCTGTGAAATTCAGTTCAACCCCAGCTCGACACCGCTCGCATCTGGAAAAGCACAAGCCATGCTTCCAAGCCTGATTCAAACCAGATGAGCAATGCCATGCATGCCGTTCTTAAGGCTTAAGGGTATAGACTTTCCTCGACCCAGGTGTCTTCTTTGAACCATGAACAAAAGCTGCATCGAACCTCCCATACTGGAACCATGCATCTTATCACCAGCATCTTCGCCATTACACTGACTAATGAACAAACCCTTGTGGCCAACACAATCTATCTGTCTTCCAGCATTGCTTTGAACTGCAGCGAAATTGAGCTCAATCCAAACTCGACACTTCCCATCTGGAAAAATGCAACCACTGCATGCAGGCCTGATTTGAACCAGATGAGCAGTACCATTCACATTGCTGTTAAGGTTATAGCCTTTCCTCGACCCACATGAAGGAGATATGCCTCTTAACTGTGTCTGTTTCATCTTTATGATTGGAATCACTCTTGTTTTGTAGTAGTGTGATAGCTGAGTAGGTGGTTTCGCTGGAGTACACTTCCTTGTACTCCTGCGAGACTATAATTTTTACATTAGTTGAGGATTTATGTATGTTGTTGTTCCTAGAAGATGGGCATCCTGCACACATGGCAAAAGATTCCAAAAGGTCTCAATATTCTTATGTAGAGCTGAGGTAAATCCATAGTGAGTGAGGGCATATGGAAGAATGTATATTATGTAAGGTGTAGAATCCAACCTAGTGAATGTAGGCATTATATTTGGGGCAAGTAGCCACACCATGTAGGCATGTGGTTCATTAATAAGTGCAAGTAAGAAAGGCAATGTCAATGGACTTTTATTACTGTAAAGTGATTATTATTATTATTATTATTATTATTATTATTATTATTATTATTATTATTATTATTATTATTATTTATTAGGGAATTTATACATAGTGAACATAGACTCGGGAAGCAACAGAGTGCTTTACAAGTAATACGCAGAAGTACACATCTAGGGAAGCATATCACAAGGGATCAATACAAGGGAGCCGGGAACTAATAACATTGAAGAGGAAGGGCAGGCAATCTGGCCAGAAAGGGATCTACAAACATCCACGGTAGTAAACATGTGGAGCAGATCACCCAGTGGCAGGTTAGGTAGTGGGTGGAGAGTATGTGCACCTAAGTGTTAAAGTGTTTTCAGAAATCAGCTAACCTTAAATCAGAGGAGGAAGGCACCAATGGAAGGGGCATATGTTGGCTCTTCAAAGTAATCTTTTTCAAGAATTGCAATTATTTGTTTGAAAACCATTAAAATGTATACAATTCTTCTAAACATGTACACCTTAACAGATTTAATGTTGTCAAATGTGATAGAAAAGAAACATCCTATTAAATGCTATATGTAATGTTTGGATACACTTTCAGCGTCCCCGCCCAGCAAAAAAGGTTCAGACTGAGAAACACCTATTAGCACCTACCATGGTGTAAGCAGGGTGCTCTTTGTGTGGCAGAAGGCTCCCATATCATGTGTAGTTAGTTTTGACACATATTAGATACAGACATATAGTAATACAATAGGAGCAACAAATATATTCATGTTACAGTTGCACAGGTTATAGATAGGTCAGTGGTGTAGGTCCTCTGTTTAGTTAGTGAATACAAAGTTATGTTTGTCAGTGTGATGTGAGGAAAGAGATGAAGTAGGTGGAAGATGGAGTCAGAAATGTACTGTAGTAATGGCAGGAGTGTCGCCATATTTAATTTTTAGGCCTATTTCACAATGAACAGAATATAACACATGCTCTGATGTGTAGCTGTGGCTCTGTTTAGCTTAGTCCCAGGACACATCTCTTTTCTGTTCCCCAGGAGAGAAGACAAGGTCAGAGGCACCTGCAGTGCACAGATAGATGTTATTTGTGTCCACCTGCAGAGCCTAAACATGGTGGGAATGGAATGGTAGCTGTGGGGAGTGCCGGCAGGGAGGTGCCCTTTGAAGGACAAATTCATGAGATAAGGGCTTGAGGTTTTGTGATGCCGATAGGCCAGGCAAAGATTAAGGACACTACTGCCTTCACCAAAAGGTGTGGTCATCCCATTTGAATAATATGTAGATGCATAACCAAAAACAAATACAAATTCACACTCTATATTGGTGTCCTGGTCATATCATTACTGGGCATCTGGGGGTTGAAGGACATAAGGGGGTGGAGGCATCCTAATGTCCCATGATTTGGGATATGAGGGGCAGAGGGGTTGCCAATACATTTAGTACAAAGTCAGGTGTGCAGCTTGTGTGCACCGCAGCATCTGGTATAATGAAAAGGCCCATTGTCTTATCAATGATGCAGAACTGGCATTGACATTTACTTTGACTGTGTTTGGATCATAGGGGTGCACATCACATGATGTTCATAATTTATATGTGCATCAATGTATTCATGGATTCAATAATAACAGTGAAGTGGACCACGTGAAAAGGGGAATGTATTTAGATAAGGTGTGGCCAATCGGTCCAGGCAATATAGGTGGTATTTGCCTGTTCTATAGGTTATAGCCAATGAGGTTGGTGGGATAACTTTGTAGTGTGTGCATGCTGATTTGTGTTTTCCCCCATATAACCTGTTACTTCTTGATGCATTATGAGCTCCATGTTAGTTTGATTCTACGGGACCGTCTGAGACCTATTTGCATGTATTAAACCTTGTTTTCCGGTGCAGTGATCATTTGGTCACCTGGATTATTTTTATCTCTATCTCACTGGATTTGTGTTACTATACTTTTTACAAATTGGAGACCCCAAGGCGATCCCAGATTTTCTTTTATGTCTGGGAAGTCCTAGACGTGTATCCTGGGGTGCAGCACCCATCTGCAGTAACCAGTCCCTGTGCATTACTTGAAGAGGTTTGCAGGTGCATTGTGTCCAGAATGTATGCCTGCTCCTTGGAGCAGGGCGGTGCTCTGAGTTTTGCAGGCCATTGACATGACCCCATACTGGAGGAGCTCGGGAGAATGCAAAGATGTAAGGGCACCTTTGCGGGATGCATCAATACAGAGTGTGAGTGGAGTGATTTGGGTGAGAGTGTGTGGTTTGGTAAAGACCATGTGGCAGTATATTGTGGATGAGCCGTTGATGAGCTATTTCCCTGCATCGGAGGGTGAGGGGAATCTGCTGCAGCTACAGTAACTCTGGCCCTCCTAATCTCTGGTTTTTATATGTGGCTTTGCTTTCCATGGTCATCAGTATAAGTATAAACAATAAACCGATATAAATAGGGTTTTGTTGTGTAAAGAGTGAACATTGTTTCATGTTAGAAAGACACCACCTTTCACACATTCCTGTGCCCACTTATGATGACATCACAAGTAGATTGAGCAAATGCTCGCAGAGAACAGGCTGCTTCTCTGTTCTGTGAAAAGCAATGTACTATCAGTGCTAGCAAACAAAAAGGATCTGTACAAGAAGTTCCACCAAATAATGAAGTAAAACTGCTGAGAGAGTTGGAGATACTACAGAGGCGGGAGATCAGCAAGTGGTAGGAAGAACAGTCATTGCAGAATTACATTGATGTGGGCAGAATCCCCAGATGCTTCGTCATTTTCGCGACACCAATGTTTGAAGAGCAAGATCCTGCTATTTTGCAAGAATGGGGCGAATCGAGTAACTTAGTTTCCTGAATATTTTAATTAAATATCCATGGACAGACAGACACAATATATTGTCAAAAATACAGAAAGTTCTATATCAGCTATGGCAATCGCCCCCAGCAAAGAAGGCAAACTTATTCGCATCAACATAGAAAAAGGTTACAAGAAGTTTGACGTTTGATATTAAACTAAGGAAACAATGGTAATTAATTCGGGACAAAGATGACTATGAGAAGGGAAGGTGTTTACTTTTGGTAAACGCTTTGAAAGCCTATTACAGACATTCCCTATCAATCCGCAAATACCTGAGAATAAAGCAAAAATTGAGCTATCATCTTCTGAAATTGATACAACTGAGAGTGAAAATGAGCAGCCTCTTGGAAAATTGAATTTATTAGAGGAAATGAAACTGTTGGGCATGGATGGCAGAAACAACAGAAACAAGAAAACAAGAAGCAGAGGTCGAGGAAAAACCGTGGGACAAAGAGGAAGCAAAAACAAGTCAGGGACAGCACTTCAAGCACCTCAGACACGGACAGATCCGAGAAGCTAACACGCTCTGAAAGGGGCCCCTAGGGGTCCCTCGTGATATGGAAACAAGGCAATAACCATACACGAAAAGATGCGCAATAACCATACACGAAAAGATGCGCCAGACACAAGGTTCAAATTCCCAAATCTAGGGTTTATTGCAAGCAAAAATAGTCCCAATTGGCCAATTCTGGTCTCACGCCCCGCGACGTGAGTTTCATTGACCTCGAGGGACGCAAGAGAGCGAATTACGTACATCAGTTACATATATACAAAATGCATATCATACAAATCAGCCATGTCATGTTTAACACCCTCCTTTATTTAGTTCCTTTGAACTCGGGAGACGATGGACATTTCCGACGGGTATGACAATTATGACACTTTTGATGTCTATTCTAGTAACAATGAGCAATTTAGAAAGTGCGGAGGCATCCTTTAGTTGTTGAACGAACACAGTGGTTCTGTTCTTGGAAGCAAGCTGCACACGGGGGAAGAGCCACATTCCATGCTTTGCTATCTATGAGGTACTATTCGTGTCCTGGGAGCCGACACGCTCTAAAGGGTGTTACGAAGGGGGGCCGTAGGAAGAGCATAATTCAAGCCTTTAGCTGTTTTATTCTAACATATTCTACCATTGTACGAGACTGGCTGGCAGCTGTGAAGTGATTAAATGCCCTGCAGCTCTCCCTCAAGGCTACAGAGAGGGAGCGTGGGCATTCCTTTCTGGGCTACTCATGGGGAGTTTTCAACAAACTCCTCAGTCCCGCGACCTTGCCCTTTCATATTCAGACAACAATGTTAACAGTTGAGCAGAGTAAGCAGAATCCACCAGAATTGCAAGCTGCAAAGCAGTTTTAGACAGAAAGCAATGAGCAATGGTTAACAAGCAAAATAGCGATTCTGCTACGTTTAAAATGGCCGCTTGTTGGTCAAGCATAACAGTCTATATTTCTATAATTCGGTGCATAAGACGGTTGGCCTACGGCCATCAAGTTACGGCTGTCATTCAAATGAAGGGTATTCACTTTTCCAGATTGACAAACCCTCCTTTTGGCCGTATGCCAAATGTCTTATTCATTCATTGTATCCTCCTCCGATGAGGATAAGTCTGGGTATCTATGTCTGAACCTTTCATGCTATTATGAGCATCATCTTCATCATTAATGTCTATAGCCATGAATTGTTTTCTGTTTTTGTTTCATCAGTGTCTCTGTTATTTTGGCCTTGCGTTTGTTTTCCTCTCGACACCATGTGCATACATTCCTTAGTACATCCATCAGTTATTTCAGTGCAAACTAATTGGTAAGCATTGTATGCAACTGCAACATGTTATGAATATACCGAGTACCATCATTAGTATCAAAATTAACTTCCATCCTGTAAGGATATTTGGCGTGTTACAGTACAGAGTACAGCAATACTGCACAAGTAGCACAATTTTTTTTGCAGCACCACCACAAGGGTGCGGTGCATTGCTATATGGGTTAGCAGATTAACAAGGAAAGACAGGCTATTCAGTCAAAAACGATTTTAACATATAAGATGCAAATCTATTTTTACAGTTAAAAGCACACGTGTTCATTTAAAAATGCACACTATTTTTCACCTGAAATGCCTATGGTGCGAGAGACACATTTGAAAATTAACAGCTAACCTATTAACAATTAACCTGACTAATAAAACCTTATTTAATATAACCCACTAATAAAATGTGTTCTCCACTGCAGAATTAGGCATACTCTGAAAACCATTTAAATGTGTGTGCAGATTTTTTTTCTCTTCTCTTCTCTGCCTGATTCTCCGTGTTTTTGTGCACAGTAAACTGCAGGAAGAAGGAAGTCAGATTTGCAACAATTGCAAATGTATAAGCGAAGCTATTGTTGAAGAGTAGGAGGATGAGAGATGATGGATTTCATTGGGACACGTCATACAGAGGGCTGAGAGGAGAGTTTTAGTGGGCAGTATCAGGGAAAAAGACAGGCAGACATCTTTCTGCACTACTGGGGAGAAGACCTGGCTGTGGGGTCCTGACTGAATGCAAATTCCTGTGTCCTGCTGCAGTCGAGATTGGGGAGAGCTGAAAGAAAAACCTTTCCACTGGCTGAGGCATTCCTATCTGAAAAAGCTGAGAATTCCAGGCAATGACCCCGGCTTGAGAAGGCAAGCGTTCCTTTTTGCTGGAGTTAATCCAAGAGAGCCACATTCACAAAGAGAACAACTAAAAAGATAAGGTAATGAGAAGTGTGGGAGCTGAGTGTGTACGGTAATATGCAGTCAGTGTAGGATTCCTGTGCGTGTCTTAATCAAATACCAATGTTGCAATTTGAGTTCTGTTCTCCGCCACGCACTTTGCAGTGTGTCATAGACAATGCTTTGACTGTACCATTTTATTTATTTCTGTAAAGAATGAGATCGTGTCTAAATGCAGCTTTTATAATACAGAAAATATTTGAAAACAGACGGGTGTTTTATTTTCTATTTACCATTACAATGCCGATGATGTGGGGAGATTTTTAAACAGTGCAATGGTCATTTTAAGACAGATGTGTGCATGTCAGAATCAGTATGAATAATTGTGAGTGACTGTAGCATAGCTTGTTGGAGGTACATGAGCCAACGGGAAGAGAGACTCTCTGAACATAGCTCCCTACCGTATATAAGGTAGTGGAAATTACCACAAGACTACCACATATAGCTCTCTGTCGTAAATAAGTCAGTGAGTTCGCCCATGGTGGCACACCAACACTATCACTGGAAATGTGGTATTCCTAGAATGCAGGTCTGAGGTCTCTCTAGTGATCACACGAAAAATCTAAGCAAAGATAAGGGATTCTGGACATTGGGGCCACAAATAAAACAAGGGAATTATGCTCACCAAAATACCACCAACCACGTATACCAAATATGCAGGTCTGGGTGCTGAAATAATGCATGTCCATTGTATTATTGTTGCACATGGCCAAATCTGAATACAAAGAGTGATAATTGCTAAGTTATTTTTCGGCGGTAATAAAATACCGTCAGGCCCCAAATCTCCACAAAATACCCTACATATTTATGGTGCGTTGCAGGCCGGGAAAGTGATCATAGAGTACCTACTGGGCGTGGCAAGCGTGTCTCACACTGCCATTTGCACATTAAAGGGAACCCATTTTATAATAGCAGTGTGCCACTAAAAACGAATTTCAGAATGTCACAAAGGGAAACCACATTCTCAGATCTAGTGCAATATTTAGAGGCAAAGTTGTTTGCACATGGGAATTGGTCTTCGAATAGCACGTTAGAATGGAGTAACCGCATTCAGGGTGAGGTGCAGAAAGAAAAACTAGACAATATTTTTGCAGAAGGCAGCATAATTCAGGTCTGCCTTACAAGATTATTGAATGCAGCCGATAAAAGTGCAGAGAAAGACTGTTTAATACGGCTATGCGGCAAAATATGGTTTATTTTAAACAAATCCCTGCGAATGCAAGAGAATGATACTCAGCTAATTAACAGGTTAAAGACTGAATTAGAGGGGGCAAGTAAAAATCAGGAAATGTTGAGAGCAGAATTGGATGTATGCCAAAAAGACATGCAATTAAAATGCAGAGACTTTGATACTCAGTTATCCAAAAGCAAGAAACAATTTGAAGATAGTGAGCAAGAATTGGCACACTTAAAAGCCTTAGTGGATCACATTAGGCAGGATAAAGATGAGGTTGTTTCAGAAATGCAGATTTTACAAAAAGAACATTGTGAAAAAGAAGGTGATCTCCAGAGTGCAGAACAAGAAATGATTAAAATGATTCAAGAAAGAGACAAAAGAAATAAAGAGTTCAATGAATGCCAAATGCAAATGTGCGACATGCAGGAGGCGATTAATAAAATGAGCGATGAAAATAATTATTTGCAGAATGAAGCAACTAGACTCCTTAAAAAGTGTAAGGACTTAGAACAGCAAATGTGCATTCCCAGGTCCCAGGAGAGGCGGCAGGGTACCACATTCAATGGAGTGGAGGTGAATTCTAGCTCTGCCCAAAGAGCTAGTGCCCCAGTGACTGGGCCGGTGACTGAACTTGGTTGCAGCACCCTTGGGGGATTTGATACTCCCATTGGGGGCAGTCACCAATCTCATACACCTGAAAACAGGATTGACTCACAAAATAGTGCAATTCCATGCATTGCAACAAGTAGCCCCATAAAAATAATGAAATCCATTAAAGCCCTGATCAAACCATTTAAAAAGGGAGGTGAATGCTGCATTGAGGATCACTTAGAAGCGGTGCATGACATTTTTAAAGCACTCCAGATACCTAGGGAACAGTACAGACAATATTTTCATTTAACTTTAGATGCCCCGACGGCCAGCATCATAAGGGGATTAAATGAACAGCAGAATATGACATGGCTGGAGTTTGAAAAAGAAATTAGGCGTCATTTTTCTCCTTTTCAGTCATTGCAGGAGGCAAAGAAAGTCGCGTACACAATTACTGCTGGACCTAATACATCCCCTCGCCAATTTTTACAAGACTTAAAAAGAGCATTCTCTCGCTTTGATGTATCTTTTGACTCAAATTCCAATGAGTTTAAAACTGCATACTTCTATGGGCTACAGAAAGACATCATATCCCAATTGGTCCGTGAATTTGACCGTGACAAGTCCCTTGAATGGATTGTACATCAAAGCACAAAGCTATATGAGGTACTCTATTGTCAGGGTAGAGAAAGTGATAAAATGAAAGATACTAGGCCTAAATCTAAAGAACCCTCAGCCACAGTAATGGAAATCAGGTCAGCCAAAATGTCCCTTGAGTCTGCTCATAGTCAAGGTAAAAATGTGACACCTGAACAAAGGGGTAATCAACAAAGATCGCCATTTCCTGTACCAATGTTCCAAACACATGATCCTAGTAATAGAGAGAGCTACATCAGCCCTAGATATTTAGGGGATAGACCCCGGGTAAGATATCGGCCTGATATGGCAGGTATGAACAATAACCAGAGACAAAATCAAGATCAAAGAAATGATGGTCCCTACCAGTCATTGGGGACACAGAGTAGGTTTGATCCCAACACCATGATATATGGTAATCAGGATAGGCCCCGATATGTGGATCGATTTACTGATAATGGAAATCAACATAGGGGCCAGTACCCACAATCTGAGAGACAGGACATGAGGCAAAATGTGAACTACAGTCCACGCCAGTACAATGATTCCCCACCAGGGGACTATATTCAAAGGATGGGTGCAACCCGCTCCCCTCCACAAATGAATCAAGAGTTCAGAAACCATCCCAACCGGTATCAATCACCTGAGAGGTATCAGAATAGATCCAATCAGGGGGAAAACAACCAATATCGACCTAGGCCACAGAAAGAGGATCCTAGAGAGATGGAAAGGTTCCAGTGCCTTGAGGCCCAAGTGAAAATGTTAGCTGAGCAAATAGGAAAGCTCTATACAGCGCAAAAACAACCTTCCAAAGAGGGGGCTGATGGCCATAGCAATGACCGGGGGGCTTCCGAAAAGTGACTAAGTACTCATGATAACTGCAGTGCCAAAATGACAGATTGCTCTGATATAATTTTGCATAACGACTCTGAGATGCCTAATGGATTAAAAATGAAAGTACCAGTAAATGAAATTGTGACAGAAAGTGCAAATACTTCTAAAAAAGAGGTACGGTTTAACTTAGAGCTAAATAAAACAGTAAAGATTTGCACAAATGAAAAAGAAACATTAGGAATTCCAAAAGAACAAAGGAACAGATTTAAGAAAAATGACTCATGCATGGGGAATACCAGTGAACAGGGAGTAAGTGGGGATGCCATAGCTCCTTCCCTGGGCAAGCAAAACAATGACCAAACACGGACAGAAAAAGGAAATACTCACAAGGAGGGTACAAGTCAATCACCTGAAAAATTCTTTGAGCCACATATTTTTGAAGAGGCTGAAAGGGCTGGTATTACACTAAATGATCACAAATGCACAGAATTAAAAAATGACAAATTGCTGAATGATGTTGTTACACATGTTCAGTTGGAAGGTTGTAATGTGGTCTCTGATGTTACCCAGATGGATGGGCGAACAGTGGCCACACTCCAAAAAACCTCTGAACATGGAGAAATGAATAAAATATCTCGCACAGAAATGGGTAAAAAGGAGGGAAAAATGTCTTTTCATTTACCAATGTGCTTAGCCAAAAGTGAAAAAGATCTGAGAAAGGTGAGCCCTGAAATCAGTAAGAATTCACATTTCTTATGTGTATTAGAGGAAGTTGAGGACAGATATTATGCACCCATCACTGTAGAAGAAAAATGCCACACCTTCGCTATGATTGACACTGGCGCACAGGCCACAATTATGTCCAAGGAGCTGGTAAAGAGTATCAATGAAGGGAGGCCTCCACAGAGTCAGATCACAGTGAAGGCAAATCAAGGCCCAGTGCATAACTTTAATGGGGAGGAGGTGCCCATCATAGGTGTAACTGAGGTTGACATAAAAATAGGAAAGCACAGAATGAAACAAGAGGTATTGATCACATCTATTTGTGAAATTCCATTTCTGATGGGGACAGATTGCCTGAAAAGATTGTCTCCTCTCATAGATGGGGTGAATGGAGTGCTGTGGTCCTTAACCAAAAAACCATTGAGGCCTAAGAAACTAAAATCACAAAACAGCAATATAAAAGAATGTCACACCGTTGCCAAAACAAATGATGCTGTGGAGGTATATCTCCAGAATAGCTGCATACCTAGTGTCACTGTTATATTAATGTGTCAAGACAAAGATCAGAGCGACAATGAAAAACTACCTGTACAAATATACTTGGACCCAAGGAAAGATTGGCAGACTGCTATAGATGAGCACACATTACGTTTTTACTTAAAAGAGAATACATGCAAACAGAATATTGTTCCTAAAACAGATTCAGAAAAACACATTACCACTCTGGCAGAAATACACATGGAAGATGAGCAACCATGGGTTCACGTTGGTATAAATGATTATCTTAAAACAATAAAAGCCACTTTAGCGCTTGAACATGAAAGGAGTTTCATTAATGAGAAATTGTTGCAAAAAATTATGGAGAGGGAAGAAATCCCGAAATTTAGGATTAAAAACCAATATGTTTCTGGGTTGGACAGTCCAGACTTTGAAAACCGAATTGCAGGCAGATGCATGCTTAAAATTAGCATTGGGCAGAAAACAATTTACCATAATGTATGGATAGTGAATGGAGCACAAAATGAATTTTACATGGGCAATGACATCATGCACAGAATGTGTATGGTGTTAGATTTCCTTAATCAAAAAATATGGTCACGCCTAGGTGGTCCGGCACCTGAATTTGAAGACAAAAGAAGGGCTTATCATTGTGCACAACTGGTTCCTTATGCCATCGAATTACAAATAAGGAAAGATACTATTATTCCTGCATTTACAAAACAGTTTGCAATAACACTGAAATGCAAAAATGGGCAGCAGATGAAAGGCTCTGATGCATTTGTATGCCTGAATGAATCCATAAAACAGCAAGGCCTGGATTATGAATACATTCCATTGGTAGACATTGGTGAGGGATCTGTAAAAATCATGGTAAATAATAAAGGTTGTCAGGATATTCATTTAGAGGAAAACTCCCCATTAGGAATGGCCATACAAAAATCACATTATACGGCAGATTTAAATAACATGGTGATTGGGAATATTCCTGAAAAATATGTAGATGCCAAGGGCGAGTTGCCAGAACACCTGGACTCTCAGCCCAAAGGAATATTTAAAATTCATTCTGTGTATCCTTATGATTCAAATGAGACAGTGTGCTGCCATCAAGAGGATTGCATAATATTTAATTTAAATGAAAATGAAACAGGAAATCAGCCCATTGAAGTGGAAGCTGATATGCCAAAATATTTAAAAGTGGCAGCTCTACAAAAAGACACAGCCACACAGTTAGAGGAAAGCGCTGAGATTCCTTTACCAGAAGAGTTTCCAGAATTTTCCAGAATGGTAGAAGAGCAGATCTCCTTAGCGGATGCATGTGACAGCGATGGGGATCGAAACGACCTGAGGGAAATATTTATGGAGTTTAAGGATGTATTTGCAAAAGATGCTTATGATTGTGGTTTAACTGATTTACATGTGGCCACACTACCAGAAGGTTGTAGCAGAAATCCAGTGTTTGTACGCCAGTATAGACTACCGCTGGCATGTTTAGAATCATTGGCAGAGATTATTAAAAATTTGGAATCACGGGGAATAATCAGGCCCATTCATAGCACATCCAATACGCCTATTTTAGGTGGGTTAAAGCCAAATGGTCAATGGCGGCTGTGTGCAGACTTAAGAGAGTTAAATAAAAGAGTACCAGTATCTAGATGGCCACTACCATTCATTGATCAGGGCCTAGCTCAGATACATGGTTCAAAGGTATTTACCACATTAGATCTCACCTCTGGATATTGGTGTGTGCCATTGGCAGAGGAGATACAACACTTATTTTCCTTTACATTTGACAGGACTCAATATGCCTGGCTTAGAGCTCCGTTCGGGTACATCAATAGTGGGAGTGAATTTGGCATATTTTTGAGAAAGGCCATGCCGGATGCAGCGGAAAGAGGAACAATAGTTTATGTGGATGATGTCCTGATAAAAAATGAAAGCCTTAAAAGCCATTTTGATGAAATAAGACATATACTTGGCCAATTGCAGAAAGCAGGCGCCAAAGTATCTTTGCAAAAAGCACAATGGTGCAAGAAAAAAGTGAACTTTCTAGGGCATGAAGTGACTGAACATGGGCTAAATCCACAAAGGAAGAAAATAGAGGCCATACAAAGATTAAAAGATCATAAAGATGTGAAAGGAGTAAAAAGTTTATTATGGATGACAGGCTATAACAGAAAGTTCATTGAGAATTATGCAGAAATCACTCAACCATTGACTAAACTGCTTAAACTAAATACTCCCTGGAGATGGGAAAGAGAGCAGTCTGATGCAGTGGATAGATTGAAGGAATGTCTTGTAAAGGCACCATGTTTAGCATACCCCATAAAGGACAGGGATTTCTTTATAGAAATAGGCTTTTCTGAACATTGTATGTCAGCAGTGTTATCACAAAAACACGATTTGAATCACAAAACCATTGCATATGCAAGTAAGGCATTTTCCCAAGTTGAAATGAAATTTAATGAATGTGAGAAGGCCCTATTAACCACTGTGTGGGCGCTACAACATTTTCGCCCCATTGTTCAGGGAGAAAAGGTGATTATTGAAACAAATCATCAACCTTTGCAATTTTTAGAGAGTAAAAGAATTAGATCAGGCAATCTAGCGCAATCCAGAATCACTTCATGGACGCTGGCATTACAAGGTTTTCCCGTAGAAGTAAGATATGGACAAAATAAAAAGAGCCCAATTGCTCAAGGGTTAGCTGACTTACATGACTGTGCAGCTGAACAAATACCAAATGAAATGGAAGTGGAAGCTAGTTTACAGGAATTTGAACAATCACCACACAAAGCTTTTGATGAAAAAACATGCAAGGATTTGCCAACTGTATATGTGGATGGTTGTGCTTTTCACATTGAAAATGACAGTAATAAACAATTAGTGGCAGGAATAGGAAATGTCTGGTTGAAATGTGAAGGCGTTCCTAGTATAGGGATGAGGATTGGAGATAGGAGCAGTCAGGTGGCGGAATTGGCAGCCATCTATAAAGCAATTGCTACTGCAGTTGATAAAAAGTTCAGTGAAATTGTCCTGGTGACTGATTCTGACTATGCACGGAATAGCTTTGTGGAGTATTTGCCTGGTTGGAAAGCAAGAGGCATGGTTACATACAACAAAAAGCCACTTAAACATGGAAAAATGATACAAGCCATAGACAAATTGGTGTCAGAAAATAATTTAACAATATACTGGAGAAAAATTCGTGGGCATTTAAAAACACCAGGAGAGGATAAGGAGGGAAATGATAAGGCAGACCATCTGGCTAAGATTGGGGCTGTGATGGGAGAATTGCTACCTATTGATTATTTAATGGGTGAAATACAAATTGATGCAGTCACACGTTCTAAAGCACCAAAGGAGGTAGATCAACCGGTGGTGCAGTGGAGTCATGACACGCCAGACCAAGATTTGATTGAGGCACAAAAGAATGATCAAATTTTGGGAATCTATTATAATCATTTGATAGATCCTGAACAAAATCCTGTAACAGAAAAAGATTGTATGGGAAAAGAAGAGTTGAGGGTGTTATTAAAGAACAAAACACGAATTAGATTACAGGATGGGCTCATGATTAGAGAGTCCATAACAGGGCAAATACAGTGGGTAGTACCCCTTTCATTCAGAGGACTAATGCTACACCATGCACATGATGCCATAACTGCAGGCCATAGAGGTTCACAAAAAACATTAGAAATACTAAAAGATTATGCTTACTGGCCTCATATGTCCCAAGATGTGGAATTATATACTAGAGGATGTCTAGTATGCGCCCAATTTAAACCTGCTTCACCAATGCATAGAGCACCATTGATGAAAAGAGGCCTAACTCTCCCATGGTCAGATTTGCAAATAGACTATGTAGGTCCTTTAAAAAGGTCGAGCAGGGGACACCGTTATATTTTGAGTGTGGTATGTTTGATGTCAAAGTGGATTGAGTGCATTCCTGCACCAGATTGTAGTGTGCAAACAGCAGCCACATTGCTGGTGAACCATGTGTTCTCAAGGTTTGGGTTGCCGCAAAGAATTGAGTCAGACAGAGGAAGTCATTTCACAAGTACTCTAATGAGCAAGGTATGGCAAATACTAGGTGTGAAAAGGAAACTACATATCGCATATCGGGCGGCGTCTTCAGGTACAGTTGAAAGAAGCAATAGGTCTGTTGTGGATATTTTAAAGAAATTTGTGGCAGAAGCAGGTTCCAGCTGGGATTTACGTTTACCGTTGGTTCTGATGGCAATCAGGTCGACTCCTGCCAAAGCAACAGGTGTTAGCCCCCATGAGGTCTTGACAGGTAGGAAAATGGTGTTACCACAACACCTACTATACAGAACACATGAGCAAACTCTAGTGAGTGCATCCACGGTTCATGAATATATTGATGAACTGAGGAGGCATTTGCAACATGCATTTGCTTTTGTGCAGAGAAATCTGGAAAGGGCTGCTGACAGTGCTAAGTCATATTATGACAAAAAGACATCAGTAAAGGAATACAGTGTAGGGGATCAGGTGTACAAGTTTCATTTTGGAAAAAGTAAACAGAAAAATTCTAAATTTCTAGCAGCCTGGCAGGGGCCATTTCGAATTATAGATAAAGTCTCTCCTGTAGTGTATAAACTTTTGAAAAATGAAGGTGAAACAGCAATAGAGCAGTTTGTCCATGTAAATCAAATCAAACCATGCCATCCCAGACATGAGATCAGGCAGCTTGAGCATGTAGAAATGGATAGAGTCCCTTGAGAAAATAAATGGGTGTAATCAGAAGGCAGTGACAAAGAAGTTAAAAAAAGTTGATTGTTATGATGGCACATAAACACTGTAATATATGTAAAAATATATAATATAAATAAATAAATAAATAAATAAATAAATGCACATATAACGGAAGCTCGTGGTTGGTGTGCAGAGAGAAAGTGTATTAAATATTGAATGCTGTTTTATATATGCTTGTTTTCTTTTAACTTGTATTTGATTTCAGAAAAAAAACAGAAAAAAATATAAACGAAATATTTTTACCAAGCATGTTTTATTTTTGGCAAAAGGTGGAAATTAGTATTATGCTATGTACTTAATCTGTTTATTTTCTATCTTGATTTAGACAATTAACATTATTTGGTCGGAGGTTCCGGGATCAGAGGCCACGGGAGACGATGGAGTCCTGGAGTCCCCTGGATGAAGACCAAAAGATGCCTGCCTCCAGGTGGAGGTGAAGACAAAATAACCGGAATGCCAAAAGAGATGACTACTGTGGATTCAAGATTGCCAAGATGAAAGAGTACTCGAATGAACCGAATAACATCGCTGGTCGGGACATACCAAAAGAGACAAAACAAAAGTTCCGGCATATGAAGTTCCACGTATTTATTATTTTAATTATTTATTTTAACTTGTTATATTACTTATTTGTTTTAGTTAGTTGTTTTATTTCATTGTTTTTAATTGACTTGGAAAATTTAAACTTAAAGTAATGCCACTTCCACTGAGAAGGCAAATGTGGAACATTTTATGAACTGATGGACTCAGATGAAATGTTGATTGCAAATTTTCATTGATGCACATGAATATTCATTTTGTTGGATTGCTATATTGTAAAAAAAAATAGAACAAGTTGTTTTTAGGAATTGGCTTGGATTATAGCCAAGTTCTAAAAAAAAAAGGAGGGTATATGTAAGGATATTTGGCGTGTTACAGTACAGAGTACAGCAATACTGCACAAGTAGCACAATTTTTTTTGCAGCACCACCACAAGGGTGCGGTGCATTGCTATATGGGTTAGCAGATTAACAAGGAAAGACAGGCTATTCAGTCAAAAACGATTTTAACATATAAGATGCAAATCTATTTTTACAGTTAAAAGCACACGTGTTCATTTAAAAATGCACACTATTTTTCACCTGAAATGCCTATGGTGCGAGAGACACATTTGAAAATTAACAGCTAACCTATTAACAATTAACCTGACTAATAAAACCTTATTTAATATAACCCACTAATAAAATGTGTTCTCCACTGCAGAATTAGGCATACTCTGAAAACCATTTAAATGTGTGTGCAGATTTTTTTTCTCTTCTCTTCTCTGCCTGATTCTCCGTGTTTTTGTGCACAGTAAACTGCAGGAAGAAGGAAGTCAGATTTGCAACAATTGCAAATGTATAAGCGAAGCTATTGTTGAAGAGTAGGAGGATGAGAGATGATGGATTTCATTGGGACACGTCATACAGAGGGCTGAGAGGAGAGTTTTAGTGGGCAGTATCAGGGAAAAAGACAGGCAGACATCTTTCTGCACTACTGGGGAGAAGACCTGGCTGTGGGGTCCTGACTGAATGCAGATTCCTGTGTCCTGCTGCAGTCGAGATTGGGGAGAGCTGAAAGAAAAACCTTTCCACTGGCTGAGGCATTCCTATCTGAAAAAGCTGAGAATTCCAGGCAATGACCCCGGCTTGAGAAGGCAAGCGTTCCTTTTTGCTGGAGTTAATCCAAGAGAGCCACATTCACAAAGAGAACAACTAAAAAGATAAGGTAATGAGAAGTGTGGGAGCTGAGTGTGTACGGTAATATGCAGTCAGTGTAGGATTCCTGTGCGTGTCTTAATCAAATACCAATGTTGCAATTTGAGTTCTGTTCTCTGCCACGCGCAAGCGCAGCTGGGTGCCCCTGGAGGGTGGTTGCTGTGTGGTGCGGCCTCGGTGCCTCGCTTCCGTCCTTGCCCAGGCGGCTAGCGCCCGAGGTTTAGGCTATCCACCGCCTTTCAGTGACGACCGGAGTTCCGCGGCATCGCCCGTTGAGTGGGAGTTTTATCTGCCGGCCAGAGGATCTAGCCTGACCCCTGCCAGCCCCGTTCAGCATCAGAGCTATGGCTCGTGGACACCAGAAATTTCAGTCTCAGCAGAAGAATGCCAAAAAGCAAGCTGAAGCAAAAAAGAAACAAGGACATGATCAGAAGGCGGCTGCCAAAGTTGCATTAGTATATTCCTGTGCTGTATGCCGGACACAAATGCCAGACCCTAAAACCTTCAAACAGCACTTTGAGAGCAAGCATCCCAAGGTTCCGCTGCCTCCAGAACTCGTTGATGTGGAGGCTTAAAGTTTGTTACTGTTGTGCTGTTTGGACTGTACGTGATGGACCTCGAGCTGCAAAATTGAGAGATATAAAGGCGCTTAACAATTTACGATGTGCCATCTTTGCGCTTTATACAAAGACATTCCTCTATTTGGATATCTTTAAATGAAAAGAAAATGTCTGGAAAAATGGGAATGTTTGACAGTTGTAATTATATGGACATATTGTGTAAATTCATTTAATAAAAGTAGTACTTAATTTTACTTTTCAACTAGAAAAAAAAAAAAAAAACTGCAACATGTTATGAATATACCGAGTACCATCATTAGTATCAAAATTAACTTCCATCCCCAAGACCGCAATAATCCCCAAAACCAGGATCCTATCCCCCAACCCCCTTCTTCAGTAGAGAGTGTGGAACTTAGGACATGTAATTTCCGGATTGCTTTAAATATCGTAGGGGAGTAATCATCTATATACACACAGCATGCAGTTTTTACGAGTTTGCAAACTCCCCCACGATCAACTAATATTATATCGAGAGCCACCCTGTTTTGGAGTGCCATTAGTCTTATTCTTTTTTCTTCTAACGTCATATTCAATAAAATATCCGTTGTTGAATCTATTGTATTTTTTTTATATTCTAGACAGTTTTCTTATATTGTAGGAATTTTGTTTTTGGGACAAGAATGGTATAAATGATTTGGCTATATCTATTGCTATCTTTCCATCCTCGCTACTCCTTTGAGTTCTACCTTTTGTTCATCTGGCTACTTCTGCTGTCTCCAAGAGGAACACTCCTGGAAACAGTAGACCTAGGGAGCATGTACCTCCCCAGTTCTTAGGTAACCATGGATATGCTTTTTTCCCACATATAAAGTAAACAGGGTCCCCTACGTACACAGGTTCTATTTCGTGCTTTAAAACCACTGTGTTCAGGCAGTTGCTAAACGTTCCTACTTTATAGGAACCCTTTTTCTGTAAACATAGGGAAGCAGTTTCGGGGCTGTGATCCACTGTATAGGCAGGGGGCACAGCATCTTTATTCCATTCGTCCCTCATTCGAAATGTCATTACTGATGTTTCTTCTACTGGCGGGGTTGGTCTATTCTTCCTATGTAATCTATCTAGTCTTGTTGTCTTTCGTGTATTCTTCCTCATGGGATCTGGTGAAAACATGCGAGCTTTGTGGAATAAGGAACAACCCTCAGGTCTCATGATCACTTCCTCAAATTCATTCATATTGGTCTCATCTAGCTGACCCGTATTACTCTTGTTCCATTTCCCAAAGAACATTGCACTCAATGATACTTCACATGAATAAACCAATGTTAACGGTTGTACATACCAGCCTATCCCTTTCCCACCGTGCTGTGGTATATGGGCACAAACCCAGCAATCTTTTTTCTTTAAAACCACATGGGTCATGTTCATGATGAGCAACAATGTATTGTTGCCGTATCCTTCTCTATGTCTTTCTTCCATTGGGGGCAAAGTACCAGTTTTTACATGAACCGGGCTTTCAGTAGCTGCTTTTGGCAAAAGTGTTTCTAATGGGTGCGCGGATTCCAGGAACCATAGTGTAATAGCTGTTATTGTTGGTACTACCATACTTAAGAAAAACAGGACCAATGTCCAAATCAGTACCTTTTTCCTTTTACTATACTTTTTCCCTAAGTTTACAGTCTCTAAATCTACCATCTTTTCAGCAGGGGTGCAGGAGGAGGCTGAAATCGGTCTTGGTTTGTTCTTCATCGTCCTTCTTCTTGCTGGCAAAGTTCGTCGCAAATGTCTCTTGTTCTTGATGCCAGAAAAGTTCAACGAAAAATGTCACAGGTCAATTCTGCCAGCCCTTTCACAGCCTAGATCACCTATCCACTCCAAGCAAGATTAGTTGTTCTTCCTCCCACTGCTAAGATGATTTCTGAACACTTTTTTATTGATAGAGTACTATGTGCATCCAGCTTGTCCCTCTCCCGAGGAGCCGTGAGTCTTGAATTGTCCGACTTGCACAACTCTCACACTTCTCTCCTCTACGCCCCTGGCTCCTACTCCGTCCGTGAGTGGAACCAAAGGCAAAAGAAAAGCATCAAAGATCTGTGGATCACTTTGCCTGTCGAGGCCGCAAATTATACCGTTTCACTCCTGGTATTGCATGATCCGTGAATAGTGCCGTTGCACTTCCAGTATCAGGCTCAGTGTAAGCCTGTGGCACAATGATGGGTAGCGATGAGCGTCGTGGCAATGATGTAGTTTCTTTCTTTGGCTTTGGTGCATTTGCAGAAACTGGTGGGCGCCAAAGGGGTACACGCGTTGTTTCTGCTCAAGTTTACAATGCAGGGTTTGTGTCACTCGGCAGTGATGTTGTTTCTGCTGAGCAACGTTGGGGCACTTTTCGCCCTTTCCCCTTTCTGGCAGCCTCCTCGGGCTCTGTTTCGAGTTTCACTTCTCGCTTGGGCTTTGTTTCAACTTTCACTTCTCGCTCTGGCTGAAGCTGTGGCAATGGGCTGGCAACAGTTTCTTTCGTTTCCGAAACCGTTTCCTTTCTCTGGTCGTCTGAAGTTGTCACAAGTCCTGGGAATCTTTTGGCATGTGTCGCATGGATCCATGCCTTCCGTCCGTCCACTCGAATGGCCGTTTGCGTTGCCAAAAGTACTTGGTAGGGGCTGCGCCACCTGGGTGCTAATGCTGTCTTCCGCTCAAAGTTTTTTATTAAGACCCAATTTCCAAGCTCCAGCGAGTGCCCCGGTCCGGTGTATCGCACTGGTAACGCCTCCTACACCTGCTGATGAATCAAACGCAACTTCTGCATTAATTCGTTGTCACCAATTTCTGCAATGGGCAGTGGCATTAATTCTGCAGGATTCAATGCGCTACACCTCATAATTTGGATGTGGGGTGCAAACAAGATGAGCTCATATCTTGTCAGTCTAGCTGAGGTGAGGTGTTGCATCTGTGTCCTATTTAATAGAACGTCTATAGCATGTGGCACAATCAGAATTAAAGTGTGCCCCAATACCATTCCTTCCGTTTGTTTCACTGACGCAGCACCCGCTGCGACAGATCGCAAACATCGTGGTAGTGCGCGCGCTACAGGGTCCAGCGCGGAAGAATAATAGCCGCACGGCCTATTTCTTCCACCTTGTTCCTGTGTCAAAACCGCCAATGCACATCCTTCACTCTCACTCACAAATAGTCTAAAGATCTTTTTATAGTTAGGAGTGCCTAAAACTGGCGCAGCACACAATGCAGCTTTCAATTGCTCAAACACTTTCTGACATTCCTCATCCCACTGTAAAGGCATCACTGCATCCTTTTTAGTTAACTTTATCATCGGCTTCACAATCAACGCAAAATTACTGATCCACTGCCGACAATAAGAGGCCATACCTATTAGAGCTCTCACTCCTTTTTGAGTTTTTGGAATAGGCATACTAGAAATACATTCTATGCGTTCTGGTGTTAATCTTCTCCCTTCTTTCGAAAGTAGGTAACCCAAATAAGACACCTCATTCTGATTATACTGGAATTTCTTCAAACTTGCCTTGTGACCATGGGTCGCTAAGTGTGTCAATAGTAATATAATACTTTCTTTGCAGATCTCTTTCGTGTCAGCAGCTAATAACAAGTCATCTATGTACTGCAAGAGTACGCAACCTTCGGGTAATTCTAGCATGTCTAGCTGCTCTTTTAGCGCTCTACTGTAAATGCTCGGGCTTTCTGTGTATCCTTGTGGAATGCGTGTGAATGTGAATGATCGACCTCCTAGAGTGAACGCGAACAGATATCTACTGCTTTTATCCACTGGAATACTAAAGAACGCGTTCTTCAGATCAACTACACTAAAGTATTCTGCAGTGGCCGGTTTCATTGTCAGTATCGTTGTGACAGCTGGGACTAAAGGGAATTGTGGGTCTTCCATTTTGTTTAATGCGCGCAGATCAATTATGAAACAATAGGGTACTTCATTGCCTCCTTTCTTGTAAACTGGAAGAATCGGGCTGTTACACGTGCTACCTGCAATTTCTTCAACCACCCCCAATCTCACCAGGTCAGTAACAATACTTTTTAAACCCTTCTCACCTTCAACAGAAATTTTATACTGGGGAATTCGTGGTAGTGTAACACATTCTTTAAAAGTCATTTTTGCTGGCTCTATTTTCAAGCATCCTACATCGTTATCATGCATTGCCCACAGACAGGTTGGTACTCTACTTAGCTCTTCTGGGTACGCTTTTCACATAAATTCCGTCACCGGTGCATCGTAAGGCCACATCGTGAGGAACACCCCATTTGCCGTACAATGTATGACTGCCCCCAATTTTCTCAACAAATTTAATCCTATCAAGTTCTCTCCACAATTTTCTATCAAAAGAAATGGCCACTGTTCCGTAAATGGTCCTATTGTAATTGGGGCAGCTTTGGACATGGGGTTAATTACTGGTGTACCTGCGAACCCTACAGAAACATTCTTTTGCCCCGACAGTCGGATCTCCGGAACCAAGTTGTGGTCTATCGAACACTTCTGTGCCCCTGTTTCTACAAGGAAATGGTGCTCCTTATTCCCGACTCTCATTTCTATGTAGGGTCCTCTCTGATTCACGGGAATAGACAATGGTTCCAACCCCTGCCGTGGGCTGTCCTATCGCGAAAATAACACATCGTCCGATGTGTAGTCACCGCTGCTGCTATAATACGTGTTTGGCTGTGTATCAAAAATATTCCCATTTCCCCCTCGGTGTCCTCCACTCTGATCATTTCTCTGTTGGCCCTGCCCGCCCTGATTTTGGTTCGAAACACTTTGGTTCAATGCCTGGTTCTGTTGCGCTTGGTTTTGACCATAGGATTGGTTTTGACTACCTCCATTGGTAAATCCCTGCTGCTGCTGCATGCTATTTCTGCTTGGGCCGTTTGACCCCTGATGTTCACTATGAGGCCTTCTCTGACCAAACCCACCTCTATTCTGTAGGTGCGGGCATTGAGCTTGCCAGTGTCCTTCTTCCTTACAGTACGCACATTGATTTACTCCCAATGACACCCCGTGCATATTATTCAAATTTCCTCTGCCTTGTTCATTTCCTCTACCTCTATTGTATCCAATGACCTGCTGCAGTAACACCCTCGTTTTTAAATTTACTCTATCTTTCACTTCTCTTTCTTTCACCACATTTACCCTATTCTCGTAATATTTGGCTATGTGTAATATCTCACTCACCGGTTTTGCTGCCCAGGAACTTTCCGACGTCATTAACATATCTTGAATTGGTGATATTAGTCCCCTCACATATTTATCAACAAATAGCCTCTTCCCCGACTCTGTGCTCACATCCTGCCCACTGAAATCTGTGAATACTCCTTCAAATCTGTTGAAATAATCCATTACTGGCTCATCCTTGCCCTGTACACATGTAGTTAATTTGTCCCACTGAATCCTTTTTTCTGGAATTATTTCCCTCAATCTCCGCATTATCCGTTCTGGTAGATCTGCCATGGGGGTTCCCGGATTTTCCCCTACTTTTCTATTTTTGTCCTCCAATAGTAACTCCGTCCATGTGGCGCCAAAAGCTGCCACGTCATCTACCGTCCTCATCTGTTTCCATATATCTGCTGGCAAACTGACTGGGAAAATTAAATCTATATCGCTCATAGTAAGCACTGCTGATCTCAGGGTTGACTCTACTTCCTTGTAGAAACCTGCTGGATTCTTTCTTATATCAGGAATCGTCTGTTTTATAGTATTCACCTCTTGGCTGGAAAAGGGGACATGCACATACTGGGCGGTGAAATGGGCTGGTGTTACCTGCGCTCCTACTGTACCCGTCGCAGGGATCTCTACTTTTGGTACAAACGTGGGCGGAACCTCTCTCATTGGAAATGCCCCACTCATGATCCCTCCCCCTTCTCTTAGGTTCAATAGTATTCCTAAGTCCAGTGATAGGCCCGTTTCTCCTGTATTCGCTCGCATGCTCTCTTGTATACCGCTAGTATCTCAGGTGGGCTGGCCTTATTATTTTTTATATCCTTCTCCATCAAATGTTCAGCCATCGATTGCAGTGCCTTTCTTTTCATTGGCATGGAATATTCATCAAATATGTCATGTATGCCCATTGTTGGGATACTAGGATTCGACACCCACTTTATCGCTTCTCGTATACACACTTTCAGCTTGTCGCCCCTCTATATAGAGGACATTGAATGTCTCCGCTGTATGTATGATTCTACCATCCCTAGCCCATCTCTTCTAATAACCCAACCCCTGTCTCCAGGTGCAGCAAACATTTCGGCATATCCATTATCCAACTAATTTTTAAGATCAAAAAGTCAATTCACATGTTCCTTTACTTCGTCATCTTTTATTCTACAACATGCTAATTGGTTCAAATCTAACAATCATTGTGGCGGCAATTTGTCAAGTAACTTTTTCCATTCTCCCACCAAAAATGTCCCCATGCATTCCAAAACTACCTGTCTCTCGTCGCTTCTTCGGTACCCATACAATGAGGTCAATGCTGCCGTCCCATCGTTTCCTTCTATGTACATTTCTGCCTCTTGCCGTAATTCAATCTTTCTTTCTTTGCTGATCGCGCTTCGAGTTACCCGTCCAAATCCTGTTCCTTGAGCCCTGCCTCTTGCCTCCCCGGTCTCAATTTCGACTTCGGGAGGGGCGGATAGTGCTGAATCTGTCTCTGGAGTGGGAGGTGCAGATGGGACAAGTGACACAGGTGGCATCTGTGAAGGGCCTTCCTGGGTGCTTGGAAATTGCGTGTCTGCGGTCTGCGCTTGTGGAAGGGCTCGAGCTGTGGGTGGGGCTTGGGTTAATGCTTGCATGAGGGAAAGTGCTTGGACTATGGGAGGGGGTACGAGAGGTACTGGTTGGGCCTGCGCAGTCACTACTGGTGTGTTTGGTTTTGATTCTGGTTTTGGGCCTCGACCCGTATTAGTTAACAAATGTTCCATTCATTCGTCTGCTACGTGTAGTTCTCGCTGCGGGTATAATCCTTCTATGTTCATTTGCTCGCGTCTCCCTTCCCATCTTAGACTTGCTGTCCACTCCTCCTCCTCCTTTTCTTCTGCTACCTCAAGCTTCGTTTTGTGCCTACGCGCATGCTTCTCTCTACTCCTAAGTCGGAGCATTGCTTCCCTCCTCCAATCTTTGACAGTCTCAAAAGCTGTGGGTCGCGCTTTTTTCCTAATCAGCACCCTTTCTAGGTTATCTATCCTCGCAATCTCAAAGCTACCATTAATCGGCCACTGATGGTCGGGTTGCTTTCTAGTTTGCCTATGCCAAATTTCACAAAATATTATCGCACCCACACCATATTTTGCATACATGTCATAAGCCGGCGTACCCCCAGGCGGTGCACTTTGGCCATATTCCAAGGACTGTCTACCGCAGCTGAAAAGCCCCGCTAAAGTGGACAGTACTTCAGGCATGTTTCTTTAACCTTCCCCTTTGGTTAGCTAACCTTTACCTGGACGTTTGAATTTGCAAAATCAACACTCTACCAAAAATCAGGTTTTTATTTGAATCAGGGAATGACTCACCAGATAAAACAAGTCGCCTGTCCTGACGCAACCTCTCCCAATGTCTTGTCTGCGCTTCTCTGGCTTCTGCCTTGTCTCGAGACCCTCGCCTCCTTTGCCCTCTGGCCCGGTACGTCGATCAGGGATCAGATGTGTGCAGATCTGCGGAAGGAATCTCTCCTCACTTCTACAGAGCACCCCATACACCTCTTGATCATCCCGTCCTCGCCGTTCTTCTGCCTTTACTCGTTACAACGTATACGATGGGGCAAGTGGGGGAGGGTCCCTGTTCGGGCGCCATCTTGAAAGGGGCCACTAGGGGTCCCTCGTGATATGGAAACAAGGCAATAACCACACACGAAAAGATGCGCCAGACACGAGATTCAAATTCCCAATGCTAGGGTTTATTGGAAGCAAAAATAGTCCCAATTGGCCAATTCTGGTCTCACGCCCCGCAACGTGAGTTTCCTAGACCTTGAGGGACGCAAGAGAGCGAATTACGTACATCAGTTACATATATACAAAATGCATATCACACAAATCAGCTATGTCATGTTTAGCACCTCCTTTTTTAAGTTTTATTAAGTGTGGAGGCATCTTTTAGTTGTTGAACAGAACATGGTGGTTCTGTTCTTGGAAGCAAGCTGCACACGGGGGAAGAGCCACATTCCATTCTTTGCTATCTATGAGGTACTATTCGTGTCCAAGGAGCCGACACATTCTAAAGGGTTTTGCGAAGGGGGGCCGTAGGAAGAGCATAATTCAAGCCTTTAGCTGTTTTATTCTAACATAATCTACCATCGTACGAGACTGGCTGGCAGCTGTGAAGTGATTAAATGCCCTGCAGCTCTCCCTCAAGTCTACAGAGAGGGAGCGTGGGCATTCCTTTCTGGGCTACTCATGGGGAGTTTTCAACGAACTCCTCAGTCCCGCGACCTTGCCCTTTCATATTCAGACAACAATGTTAACAGTTGAGCAGAGTAAGCAGAATCCGCAAGAATCGCAAGCTGCAAAGCAGTTTTAGACAGAAAGCAATGAGCAATGGTTAACAAGCAAAATGGCGATTCTGCTATGTTTAAAATGGCCGCTTGTTGGTCAAGCATAACAGTCTATATTTCTATAATTCAGTGCATAAAACAGTTGGCCTACGGCCATCAAGTTACGTCTGTCATTCAAATGAAGGGTATTCACTTTTCCAGATTGACAGCTCTGGATAAAAACACATATGGAGGTCCAGATATGTCATTAATCAATCCCTCATCACATTCCTTTTCCTCTGATGAATTTAAGATACTCACATTGGGACTACATTTCTTCCCCACAACCTCCTTCGACTATGAAGAGATTAGAATTGACTTTGACAAATATATGCAGAAAGTCAGACTCAAGAAATTCTTTGCAGTGGTCTGCCCAAACCACGCTTGAAAGAACCTCTGTTTGGACACACATCTGTGCCCATTGAAAATATACAGATCCTCACTGATCTCATGTATTTGGAATCTGAAAGTCAAGCCCATATAAACATTAGTGACCAATATTGGAATTTAATGGACATTCACATCAACTGGCCAGGTAAAAGTGAACTTAAATCAAAATCCACATTCAATCCCATGACACATGGAAGCATTTAAAGATTTAGTGATCAGTGGTTTGAAAATATTAGAAAGAAAAGAGTCATCAACAAACATCATTTAAGCCTTCATGAACAAAGAACTTTGACAAAGCTGTACACACTCTCTGACTGTATCATTAAACCCTCTGACAAGGTGACTAACATAGTCATTATGAATCAGCATGACTATATAAAAGAGGCTGTAAGACTACTTACAGACAGAGCCTGCTATGCCAAATTGGAAGGTGATCATTCAGAAGACAAGAATACTAAAATATCTAAACTCTTAAAAACAAGGAAAGATAGAGGTATACTTGATGATGACATGTGCACATTTCTACATCTGACATTCCCTGTTATGCCGACAGTCTATTTGGTGCCTAAACTCCACAAGAGTATGACAAGGCTACCGGGCAGATCCACATTCACCCTTTGTGGAATTCCACTTGAAAATACTTCAACATTTGTGGACGAAACCCTAGTGTCTTTTGTAACCTCATTGCCTTAATACTTGAGGGACACAAATGATTTCCTGAATAAAATAGATGGCATACCATGGGAATCTACCTTTTTATTGCCCACATTGTATGTGGTGTCCCTTTTTACATTCATTAAACACACTGACAGTTTACAAGCATGCACACATTTTTTACATAGTAGATCCATGAATTATTTGCAACATGGTAAAATGATCTTGAAAATGATCAGTCTTTGTCTCAACAATAATACTTTTTTGTTCAACAAAAAGTTTTATACTCATCTTCAGGGAAGGGCCATGGGCACTATGTTTGCTCCCACATATGCAAACTTAACCATGGGCTGGTGGGAAAAGTTTGTGGTATAGCACCGAGGAAACAGCAAACACACAGACAATTATTCATCATCTGGGATGGAACTACTACAGAACGGTTTGAATGTGTGAAGCTAAAATTCACTTAAAGCCACAAGACTGCTAATGTTTTCTTAGATATTCTTGTCACAGTGGCACAAGGAGAACTAGTTACTGAACTTTATAGAAAACCTACTAGTTCCAACATACCCATGCATGCCACAATCAACCAACCTACAGCCCTGAAGTGAAGCATACTATAAGGGGAGTTCATTCATATGCAGAGGAACTGTTCCAAAATTGAAAGCTTTGACACAGAATGTGCCTGTATGGCCCACAGGTTTATAAACCGTGGTTATCCCAAGAAAGTCCTTGAAAGGGCTTATAGAAAAGCCTGAGACAAAGATCGAACTTCCCTTTTAATATACAATTTAGTTTCAAAATCTGAACAAGAAGAGAAAGATACATGCCTAATTTTGACCTATGGAAATGGATCAATTTACATCTGTCGAATAATTAGCAAACACTAGCATGTGCTTAAATTGGATGAACATCTTGGTAAAATTTTGGGTGAGAAAGGTAACATCACTTTTCGGAAATCTACATTACTCAAAGACAATCTTGTATCAAGATAGATGAGCCCTATTGATTGCTAATCTACAGGCTGAATGCTGGCTAAATAAAAGAATGTTAGGCTTCCACAAGCGTATGAAATGAAAGGCGTGCAAGTATGCCATAAATATTAAGAGTTTGTATCATCCTGTTTTAACCACTGACACCAAAATAACAGCCAGGATTACTTGTGACACAGCATTTGTGGTCTATGTTCTTACCTGTCCATATAACAAATGGTATGTTGGAAGCACAATTGGCAAACTTAAACTTAGGGTGCTCCAACGCATACATGCAATCAAGAACATGGATCCCACATATCCCATGGCGATACATTTTAAAACAGTTCATGGTGGCAACCTGATGGTTTTGCATTTTTTCGGATACATTCGGTTTCAGATCTACCCAGAGGAGGTGACCAAGAGCTTTTATTTAGACAATTAGAGACCAAATGTATTTTAGATTTGGAGACATAGAGACCCAGGGGACCGAACCTGAATGAGGAACTCAATACCTTTTTTGGGCACTTGAGTTAATTATGCTTACTGTTGTCCTACTCCCCCGCCCCTTTTTTGGCATCTATTTTTGCCTTATTTATATTTTGATTTCGGTAACTAGTTAATGATCTCTCTCCATGTTTAAATGTTTCTTTTCATTCATTATGTTTTTTTCTTTCATCATATTGTCTTATTCCTTTAGTGGTTTTGCTTGTCTCAATTATGAAATTGCACGTTTTCAATAGATACACCTACATTGTACTGTATTTTCACTGAATTTATTAGGGCATCTTTGGGAGAATACAGATATGGTTTCTCTTTCAATGTAGATTTTATTTGTCTTTTGGAATTGCATTCGTCTTGATGAATTTCTTGTGTAGTCTGTTTTTGTGGAGGGTGTTTGGGTTTTGATATATACATATATACTTAAGCCTTAAGTTAGGCGCAACAATGTGAAACACATAGCACTTCATCAAATTACATTTTGTACATATATTTTGGTGCACAAATGTGCACAAGATAACACATTAACAAATTGCAATGTTGCACATATACCCCATATGATCCTTCCATATTTTGCTTTTGTATTACTGTTACTTTGCTGTTTTTATTGTAGTCCCTGCATTTTAATTGTCATTTTTGCATCAGACACTTTTTTGCAAGTACCAGATCTTTCCAAAGTTGTTGACACAATATACATGGAATAAGACTAGCAGTATGCTTAGATTCATATGTTTTGCATAATATTGTTTTTCTGCATAAAGACTATGTATCATGTGAGTCACTAATGTTATTTAATGCATGTACAATCCCTCGCTTTAAGTTTCAGCAATAGCTGAGTATTCTTGAATTCAATACTATTTCGGTATAGGAGTCAACCTAAAGGTAGGGTTGGATTCATAGCCTACATACAAATTACCATGCTGTCTTAAATTGGTAATTTGTACAATTTTTTTCAATTTTTCTTTTATCAATATGATACTCCTGTTCTGTTTTACAACATATATGTATCTATTTTTCAAAGTGTAATTTGCAAAGAAGAAAGGGGATAGAAAAAGGTGAAAAACTTGATTACGAAATGCGAAAAAAGAATTGTTTTCAAACATTGCATATAATAAACATACAAAGTAAGCTCATTTGCATTACATTCACTTTTTATGATCATCATAGTCTATAGCCCATAGGCCATCTCGTGCTCTGTGTTTAGACCTGTTTGGCATGTGTCTAAAGCACAAATCCATTTCGCTTCTCTTCTTCATAGTAGAAGTTCACGATTTCCACCTCTTTCCGGTGTTTTTACTTTTTCTAGAACCAAGAATGTAATGTCTTTGATTTTTGACAATTTGTGTTCTTGACTGAAATGTGTCACCAAAGGGTATCTTGTATCTCCATTTTTTATGGCTCTCAGATGTTCAAGGATATGAATCTTCATAGCCCTTATGGTGCTCCCTACATATTTCTTGCCACAAATACAAAATATGGCATGCATGAGAAATTGGGTGTTGCAATTGATATATTGTTTGATCTAATGTTTTCTCCCATTTGGTAGATTTATGTTTTTTACTCCACCATTCAATATTTGGACACAAATTATACAATTGCCACATTTGTACGTTCCTGTTGGTGCCGGCACTTTCAAAAACGTGCTTAGATTGTTGGTGTTTTCTCCTTTAAGATGACTTGGGCATAGTTTCTGTTTTAAAGTTCGAGCTTCCCGAAAAAACATCATAGGTTTATCTTCTATGTGTTTGTTTAGTGTCTTGTCTGTTTGCAATATGTTCCAATGTTTCCCGAGAAGTGTTCTAAAAATTAATGCTTCACTGTTGTAGGTGGTAATAAAATTAACATTTGTGTTTTTGTTTGCTTTTTTTCTGTTTATTAACCAATAAACTGTTCCTGGGTATTTTCTCAGCCTTTCTTATTGCTCGTTCTAAGTCATCTACTTGATATCCTCTTTGAGTGAACTTTTCTTTAAGATCCAATCCGTGTAATTTGAATTTCTCCTCTGTGCTACAATGGTGTTTTATTCTTAGTATTTCCCCATAGGGGATATTCTTGATGATGTGTTTCACATGATTACTTCATGCATGTAACACATTGTTGACCACCGTGGGTTTGATGAAAAGATCTGTTAATATCGTTTCCCCATCTGTGTACAGTTTAAGGTCCAGAATTCAATTTTGTCTGTGAATTTTATATTGTAGCTGTTTGTATTCAGATGTTTAATATACTCTTGTAGTTTTGTTTTGTCTCTGTTCCATATCATTAGTACATCATCAATATAGCGACCCCAGTGCACAATGTTGTTTTCATTAAATGCAAGATGTTGCCATGCATGATTGATCTTGAAATGTCCCATGAACAAATTAGCATTAGGGTGCAAATTTAGTACCCATTGCCGTGCCTTGCTCCTGTTTCTAGATAACTTTGTTGAACATAAAGATGTTGTTGGTTAGTACAAAATGTAGCATTTCCTGAATCATGTTGTTCTGCTGTAGAAATGAAATAGATCTAGCTTTTAGAAAGAATTCAGTTGTTTCCAAATCTTTTAGATGCTGGATGCTGTTGTACAATGACACCACATCTAAAGTGACGAATAGAAAATTATTTTCCCAAGTTATTGATTCCATCTGTTGGATCACGTGTTTGGTATCCCTTAAGTATGACGCTAGTCTTGTTGTGAGCAGCTGTAAATGTAAATCAATATACTGTGAAATCTTCTCTATCAATGATCCTAACCCATTGATTATGGGCCTGCATGATGGAAAGGTGTATAAGGTCTTGTGTATTTTGGTAAGAAGTAGATGATCAAAATTATTGGTTGTGTGTTGTCCATGTAGTCAGATTCCTGCTTTGATAGTAGGCCTATTTCTTCCCAATTATTCACCATTTGGTGCCATTGCATCTATAGTTAATTAAGTAGGTTATTTTGTAGGACAGAGTAACATTTGGTGTCACTTAAATGTTTGTTGCCCTCTGCAGTGTAGTCAGTTCTTTGCATGAGCACAATATTACCAACTTTGTCTGCTGATTTGACTATCTTTTGTTTTTTTGCAAGTTCCTGAATTGCTCTTTTCTCTGCTGCCGAGAGGTTATGTTTAATTTTAGAGGTTTCTTTCTTTAGATAGTTGTGTTTGAGGTCATTGCTGACAGCCTTGTGAAAGATGTCTAAGACATTATTTTCCATCAGGCTTGGTATAAATTTTGATTTCAATTTTAGGTGTGATTCTTCAGTTTGAAACAAATCTATATTTTGTTATTCCATAAACATGTCTGCTGTGTCATTTTCTTCAATCAAATGCATGATGTTGAAAGTGCCTTCAACTAATTCCACAGTGAGTGCGGAGATATCTTGCTCATTGCGTTCTTTAATTTTCTTAGCGGTTTCGGCAAAGTATTATTTCAATATCAGCTTCCTGCAAAATTTAAACAGGTCAACTTGTGTATGAAAATATTCAGCTTTGTTGGTAGGACTGTAATTTAGTGCTTTGTTTAATACTGTTGTGAGTGTATCACCTATCTGATGTCCTGACAGATTAAGGACAAGATTCACTTTTTCCCTTTGCCTTGAGACCATGTTTGCATACCTCTTTGTCCTCTGCCTTTGTCTGTTTGATCCTCCTCTTTTTCCCCTCTTGTTTTTGTGGAATTGCTTAGATATTTCCGCTTGCGTTTCGTCTTGTTTCCATTTTGGTTGTGGCCACCTGTTGAAAATTAGATTTTGTTATCGTTTTGTGTCTGCCAAATTATTCTAAAAAAGAGAATTCCTCTGTGTGTTCATTAACAGGGCCATTGTTAGCATCGTCCCATTCCCATTTGAGCCCTATGGGAATGGGGATGTACCGGGTCAGGGTCCCGGGAAAGGGAATTACCGGGCCCTCCAAAGTCGGAATGGCCCGGTATTTCCCCATTCCAGAAACCCGGACCCGGTACCCCATATGGGGTAGCCATGCCGCTAATACGTAGGCCATAAGTATCATGCTTGGGACCTACATCATAACATTTGATTCACAGCATGCACTATTAGTGTGTACAACGTGAAGGGCATCAATGAGATTATTAGACACTACGCACTTTATTTTACTGATGTCTTGCATATTTTGTACATTGTAGCTAATGCTGTTTTGCACATAACTCATTGTATCCGACAATTGGGCATAATTCTAGACTTCATTCTCTCTCTGGCACAATTTATTGTACTTCCTTAATGTATGAGGCTATATATTCATAAGGGAATCTACTGTACGGAGCGCAGTTAGGGAGCCTGCCAGCAATGGTTTTGATGGTCTTTTTCTGGATATTGTTTTCTTTCCGTGGTTGAATTTTTCACACGGTTTGATTTTTCATAATTTCTCTGTCACTAGGGCAGAATGAGAGAACAGGTTTTATTGTGTCAAAGCTGTCTAGAAAATGAAATGGCCTAAATATAACTGGTCATTATCCTTACTCTATTATTCAGTAATATTTCCACAATTGGATTAACACGTTAGCAATAATTCACACATTGTGTGCTAACGTTGTTACTTCTACAGATTCCAACTGCAGGAACATGGCAGTGTTTCTCACTTGTTAGCCCATTTTGAACGTTATGCAAACGTATGATCATCACTGTTCATTACACTCATTCAGACATTACAAAATGTCTGATTTCTAAAACTCAAACAGACTCTCATATACAAGGCAGTGTTTATCTTTAGCTTGCAACCATAGAGACGAGATTTTGGCTATAAGTCTTTTGTTTGTGTTTACATCCCTGAATGTGATCAAGCGGTTTGCTAACCGCGAAATGCATCATTGCTTGCAATTTTTTCCTTCCACTGCACGAAAATAAGCGAAACTGTGTTGTCGTGGATTTCGTGGTGACTTTCTGTTGCAGCTTGGTGATTTTTACCAAGCAGCTACTTTTTGGAGTACAATCTGTTTCCTCATACTCTTGTATGTTGGTTGCTTTAAATATATATATATATATATATATATATATTACATGGATGCGGTAGCGTCCATGTAGTTATGGTTAAGTTGGTGTTTCCATAGGAAGAGCATTTTTTGGGTGGCTCATAACTTCGCTCCCTCTGGACGAATCCTAACTAAACTTTGCAAAAAAAGTATATGGCCCACTGCAAAGTTTGGTGAGGATTCCTCCAGGGGGGCAAAACTTATAGGGGGGGTCCCAAAACTTGTGTTTTTTCCTATAGACATAATGGGAAAAAACTTTGCGCACGGCCACAGGCCAAACCGCTGGACGGATTTACACCAAATTTGCGGCAGGAGCGGGGGCTTGGTCCCGAAAGCGTGCTTTTGCAAATTTGGTGTAAATCCGTCCAGTAGTTTTTTATAAAATGACCAAAACGTAAGGCAAAAAAATGAGTGATATCTGTGTTCGCTTCGCGGACGGACTTCCCTGTTCGCTCCACGGACAGCACCCCGATTGGCCCATGGCCTTGCGTCATGTCCACGGACATGCGAGGTGTTCGCTGATTGGACGGTGAGGGGCGTGGAGCGCATCAGATTTTCTGTGGTGCCCGCCATCTTGTATTCGCCATCGACCGCGTACAGCGCGGTGAAACGTGGATAAAAAATTGTATTTAGTGCCGTGTGTTGGTGTGTAAGAGTGTTTGGGGAGGGTGGGGGAGTATGAGATAGGTTCAATGTTTTGTTTTTTTATGTGCTAAATGTTTTTGTTGCGTTCAATTTGTCTGCGGAGAACACGGCTGTTCTGACATTTTGTAAATAAACTAAATGGTGGGGTGTTTAGAGGACGGAGTATGTGTCATTTTTGTTCGCAAGGAAGGTAAAAATGAGCTATGAACACTCGCGGTGTACTTAATTGTTTGTAAATACACAAACTGGGGGTGTCCTCAGGACGCTGTCCATATTGTAATCTGTCTAGTTGAATGTGTTCTAAGAACACTCGCGGTGTCCTGAAATGGTTGCAATTACACAAAATGGGGGTGTTCTGAGAACGTTGTTTGTATTGTTCGTTGTCACGGTGAAAGTGTTTTAAGACCACTCCTTTTGTCCGCTAATAGTATAATTTCCTATGGGTATCAACCGACTTTTTGTCCACTAAAGAAACGATAAATCTGGCTGGTGTGCGCCGACATTATGTGGTAATCCTATGACTGGCGCTATTGACCTGGCTAACTTGCTTTTGCGACACTAAATCATATCTCCCGCCCCTAAGCCTGATATTATCAAAGCATTCATATTGCCCGCTTCTCTCCGTGACGTTACAGGGTGCGTCATCAAACGCACCCAGTCCTCTGCAGTCCTAAGTGACTTTACACAGAACCCGGAAGACAACACATATTATGTCACAACACAGCGCACCACAATTCGGAATATGAAACAGTGATTTAAAAGCAAACAGCAAGATTGTAAATTTTGTAAAGTACATTTATTTGACAACAAATGTTTAGAGAATATTCAGCAATTTGCATTTGTCTTTGTTGTCGATCCGCAAAAGTTCATGTTGAGGCAGGCGATGTTCCTTTGCGTTACAGTGGGTGTTAGATCAGCTTATAACTCAGTGCGCCACAATTCGGAATATGAAACTGTGGTTTAAAAGTAAACAGCAGGATTGTACATTTGGTAAAGTACATTTATTTCACATGAAATGTTTAGTGAATATTCAGTGATTTGCTATTGTCTCTGCTGTCGATCAGCAAAAGTTTATTTTGAGCCACGCGTTGTTCCTTTGCGATAGATAGGCTGTTGGTTTATGATAAAAGCAGTAAATGGTCGCTCTGATAATCGGAAGGTTGCTCCAACAACGAGCCATTAGACCACCCTATTGGTTGGTATGTTGTTTGTAGTCGCTAGTACTGCGTAAGGGCATATTGGTCCTTGGCGAGTGTCCCATAAAATGGTGAGGGTCATGAAGTTGCATATTTGGACCTGCACCTGGCAGTTGAAGACCCCATCCGCTGGAGTCTACAAATCGTTACATAGGCAAAATGGGGCCACATACCTGTTTTAAAAAATATAAATTAGTCTCACCAGCCGATCTTCATTAAAATCATCATTTTATTTATTAGGGCGTGAAACTATTTGCTATCGAAGATAGTGCAACGGAGTATGTTAATAATAAAATACTAATATTTTCCCATTCATATAGCGCTAAGAACCGGTAGGTATGTAAGCGGTGCTTATTATTAACCATGGTGTGTGGTGCTCATTTATCGACCACGGAAGGATGAAAGGCTGAGTTTGGCCTTGCCGGGATTTGATCTTGCGTTAGCAAGCTGTGCACGGATGTCAAAGCGAGCGTTGTACTCGCTGTGCCACTTGACAGGCTACAGTGAAGTGGCACAGCGAGTAGAGCGCTTGACCGCCTATAGACCGGTTAAATTATTTCTATTAACCCACCATGTGTTGTCTGCCTTTTTCAGAGCCCTCTAAACGACAGGGGATCAATTCGGCGGTGATAGTGCGCGGTAGAAAACATTATGCCACTTTCAACGAACAAGTTCAACTTGGGCGGTCTTTAATGCTAACGCTATTGTAATTATATTTGGTATAAAATAATCTAAAGGGTTACTTACAGTACAATTGCAATTTCCATTGTCTACGAGTAGTGCAGTCCAAAAATACGACTCTGCGTGTGCGAACCATCTTTCGCATAGTGATATAATATATAAAAGTGGTTTCATTTCAGAAATTTCATCCTTATCTTCTCTTACATTTTAGCAACACTCCTTCAAGAGAAGTCTTTCATCACAATCTCTGTCTGTCAAGGTCAAAACACAATACAACCTTATAGTACGCTTCGTGAGCCTCTCCGGGGCCCGAGAAAAAAATGGAAGCAGCTGACCTTCACTGTGAACGAGCATAAATTCTTACTTTGCAACATTCTGTGTAAAGTCATCTGTGAGAAGTTGGTTTTTGCACGCCATGTTTGTATATTGTTTGCGTGATATTAAAAAAAGTTTGTTTAAGGGACGTTATGGTTCTAAGTACAGCCGAAAGACCCCTGAAAATCGCAAGTTATGGTAAACTATGAAAAATAACTCGCGCCACCACCGTGAACTGCTAAGACTAACACCCAGGACATTAAAGATGACATCGCAAATGTCATTGATGAAATCACTGATGACATCACATGTGTATGTACTTTTCATGGAATTTGTGTACTAGGGATTTTTATTATAATGTTGCGAAAAAAGTGTCAAGGATATTGCAATAAATATACCATTATGAGTGCTTTGAACGATGCATTGATATAAATAGCTTTGTATTATGGGATTCTATCTAGTATACTGAGCTACTAATGGAGAAACATAGCATTGTGTGCAGAGTACAAGATGAAAGTATAATATTTGTGATGTTAATATGTAGAATAATGAAATGATAATTGTCCTGAAATGTTCAAAAATTCACAAAATGGGGGTGTTCTGAGGACGTTATTCGTATTGTGTGATTGCTTAGCTGTATGCAATGAGGGAATGGCACAGAGAGTAAAGTGGACGCTATCCGCGGACACCGCGGCTGTTCATGGACAGGGTGTGCTACATCTGGGTTTTTCCAGGAAATCCAACATGGAAAGAAGACTGTACGGATCAGCCAATCAGATGTCGAGGTTGTGGATTTGTGTTGAAAGAGACTGTGTGTGGTGAAGATGGCAGAAGTAGAGAAAGTCAGGGTGTTGGTGCTTGGAGATATGTTTGTGTATGGTTTACAACAGTACGCTCAATGCAGGCATGTTGCAAAGACCTTTGATGTGAAAGGAGTGGAGGTGGTGTGGAGCACTGTGCCTGATTGCAATGTACAGGGAATTGTACAAGTTTGTAAGGATATGGCCACGATGAACAGTCCGCATGTGGTAGTTTTGCACTATGGTGCTTTCCATTTGGGCAACGTCAGTGCCCCTACTTTGTTGGCTGATTTGGAACGCTTGGTTCAAGCCGTAATGAAGATCCTTCCAAATGCGAAAGTAATTTTTTCTGGATTACTACCTAGGGCAATATGGGACTATAGTTCAGTTTTTTTGTCCTCAGCAAAACATTGCTAGGTGTGTCATCAACGGAGGCATGTGTGCCTTCATGCTTAGAGCTGGTATGTTCTTCTGCAACAATGAGAATATTGATGCCAGTAATGCTGTTAATTTTAAAGAAGATGGCATTTCTTTATCTTTTACGGGAAATGCCTTTCTATTTTGGAATGTAAGGGTTGCTTTGGAGAAGGTTATGTGAAGATTTTAGGAGTAAAGTAAGAACAAAAAAAACAAGAAAAAAATACAAAATAACAGGTGTCTGTCAAGCATCTGTAAAAAAAACAAAAAAAACAGCTCTTTTCAGAGCCAACTTCAAAGGGGAAATGGGGCACACTATTTAAATTTACATTCACCACGCTCAGATTTTCGATATGTCCGCGGACATGAAAATCACTACGAGGGGGTTAGTATGTTCTATGTTACATGTATATGAAGTTAGGGATATTATGGTTAAGTTGTGCTACTAAAAACCTATGAAATTCAGTTAAAAAACTCTGTTAAAGGGACGTTATGGTTAAGTTGCGCTACTAAAAACCTATGAAATTCAGTAAAAAAACGTTGTTAAAGGGACTTTGTGGTTAAGTTGCGCTACTAAAAACCTATGAAATTCAGTGAAAAAACTTTGTTAAAGGGACGTTGTGGTTCAAAGTAAAACCGAAAAATCCCTGAAATTCGGCAGTTATGGTAACATAAGCAACCATAACTCGCGCCACCGTGCACTGCTAACACTAACATCACTGATGACATCACATGGCTGGCTCTCCCTTTTTATCCTTTACTGACATATCGAAGCCACATAGTTTTCTTCAGTAACAGTCAGGAAGTAAACATTGAAAAGGTACTATATTTGTAGACTTAGGGTCAAGTCACATCATATGAAACATATACATAGCAGAAGACACAGGCTTGAAAGAGAGCAATCCTTTCTGTGCATGAAGATAATCATTAGGGTTATCAGCAATTTCTCATAGTTTTATTTGTATTACTCTACCTTCCCTGTATATGCTCATATTTGTATACATTATACTCACTATCCTTTCCTTTGGGTGCAGTCACATCATGTGATACACATACATATGATAAGTAGCAGCTTTGAAACAGAGCAATAGTTTCTCTGCATAAAGACAATCAGTTAGGTTATGAACTCTTTCTGCTACTACTTCTGCTTTTTTGTTTACTTCACTGTCCCTGTATATACGCATATTTGTATGTGTTGTTGTCTCTTTGTGTTTTGTCTGTAATAATTATGTATTAAGTGGGCTTTATTATATACTTATTACATGTTTCACAGTACGCAAAACTCTAATAAGAAAGCAGTTATCATTTCAGTATTCAACATGGCAAGATAATGAATATGGCACCTTCATCATGTATGCTGCACACACTGCCTATGTTTCTGCATGAGTAGCTTAGTATACTGGATAGAACTTCATAATAGAATGCTATTTATATCAATGCATTGCTTAATGCACTAATTATCTCATGATATTTATCCCAATGATCCTTGACAGTTTTTGGTCAGCATTATAAGAATCCCTTGTACAGAGTTTTTTTGAAAAGTAAATGCACATGTGATGTCATCAGTGATGTCCTGGGTGTTAGTGTTAGCAGTGCACGGTGGCGCGAGTTATGGTTGCTTATGTTACCATAACTGCCGAATTTCAGGGGTTTTTCGGTTTTACTTTGAACCATAACGTCCCTTTAACAACGTTTTTTCACTGAATTTCATAGGTTTTTAGTTGCGAAACTTAACCATAACGTCCCTTTAACAAAGTTTTTTCACTGAATATATATATATAAAAACCTAAAAACCAATCAAATTCAGTGAAAAAACGTTGTTAAAGGGATGTTATGGTTAAGTTGCATTGCTAAAAACCTTTCAAATTCAGTGAAACAACTTTCCAGCTCCATGCATATCCATATGCATGAACACAAACTTCAGGTATGCATATTTTCTGTACAGTAGATGAACACATTTTCAAACAGACTTTTAGCTTGTGTAATCTTTAAAATGAATTTACTGTATTTTTTTCAATTTCCTAAAATCAACTATCACTTGTAAACCTTTATACTATTTAATTTCTTTATACACACACACTCAAATCATGTTAAACTAACATTTTTTAAATGAAATATATAGACTACATATATTCAAACAAAATTGCATGCAAGCACAATCTATGTTTAAATCTTTAAAAAAATACTTATACAATTTCATATTGTTTTGTTTTTATTTATTTATTTACTTAATTACTTTAATTTAGACATGACATTGAGGCGCTATTACCTAGAACAGCTTAATTACAGAAATAGTGGTATTCCCTGGTATATTATAAATTTCACAAGACATAGTAAAGATATTTTTTTTGCTACAGTTAGACATTCAGTACAATTTGTTCATTAAGAACATATCATATGTACTGAACTGATGCAATGTATCTTATGTAAATAAAATAGTTTAATGGTTTTGAAGAAGGCGCTGAGGATTTCAATTAAAAAAATCAATATCTAAATTAAAAACAGCGCTATATTCAAACAAAATTACTAATTTGAATCTTTTAAAATTACAGCGAAGAATTTGAAGAACAAAGAAGAACTAAGAAGTTACCTGTTAATTTAAGAAAAAAAGTAAGTAGAATATCACCATAATATTTGTATTATTACTCAAACATACTGTAAAGTTAATACAAGCTATTTCTGTGCCTAAAAATAGATATTGTGTACCATTTTGTCCATAAATCTCCATGTCTTAAACAGCGATTTACAGCCAGAATGGCCCACAAATTCCTATTTTTGGACACACAAATTACCCAACTGAACCGCTACAATTTTCATATTATAGAACAAACAACTGTTTTAATTGTATACATTAGATTTAATATTTGTACTTTTCCACACCACTAGCTTACTTTTTTTTGTTATCTGAACCCCAGTTTAGTAACACATAAATTCAAGAATACCTATCCCTACTAGTTGTAGTCCCCAATGCACAATCACACACCATTACATACATCTTTATCATCTTACTCAAACACTCATGCACACAGCACACATACATTGTAGTACAACCCAACCCATACCATCTTTATTTTTTTTCAACAGACCCTAAAGAATGCCTACCAAATGTCAAGTCCATAGAAAACAACACAGAAGTAGAGCAAATGAAAATAAAACTGTCCAACATAAGCATCCATCTCTAGCAGAATTTGTAAAAAAAGTTGAAACAAAACAGCTAATACAGACATTTAGTGAAACACAAGAAGTTTCAAGTACAAAATCTTTGCCGCCTCTATCAAAATGTAAAACAAACCAAAAAACAATTAACAGAAAATTAGCTATCACTGCAGATAAAACTGCTTCTTTAAATTTTGATATAATGCAAAGTAAGCATACCAAGAAAAGTATTTTAACCAAAATGTACCGTCACAAAGTCCTTCAAAATCTTATAAAAACAGGAGAGAAATCAGGTTCAATGCTTAAAACCTATCGTATGAAATTAATCTTAGAAGCGTTGATGGACAGTGCAATTCTTCTCAAAAGAAAGTTATTTATTTTAGTGTTAAACAAAATGAAACCACTAACAAAACTAATAACTAAATTACAAAAAAGACTTCTCAATAAGCAAAATGTCAACAGAAAGAACTTCTTAAGTATCTGCGGAGGTGAATGGAATCACACTACGAGCAGAGAACCATATTTTAATGAAGAAGCGTACAAACAAAAGCAAACAAATACAATTGCCATACATAGCAGTGGTCGAGGTTATGAAAAAATGAATAATACCATAATGGAACAAGAAGTACTCCATACAAAAATATGCCCTGAAAACTTAGAATTACCCCTCCATTCAACTGAATCAGAACGTCTAGTGTACAAATGGCCATGCACGTCAATGTATAACATTCCCAAACAATGTTTCAAATCTTTACGCCAATTCCTCAAAAAATATGTAAAAAACAAAGACAAAATCAAAATTAAACTACTGCAAAATATGGATACCTGTCCAGTGCGCAAGTACACAGGACTACAAGGACATTCATTGGCCTGCATTACAGGACCTACTTGTAAAACCACTTTCCATGATATCAAAAGGATATCAACACATCATTCAACTATACGAAATCTAGTCTATAAAATGTACTATGCTAAAAGTCCTGCTTTAGCACTAGCAAATTTAAATAACATCCTTCTACATGGTACAGCAAAAGACGTACTTGAAGAAATTGACTATCTCCAGAAAAAATATTTTGGAAGTGAAAGCCATTTATAGAATGAAATAGCTTTAAACCAAGTAAGCAACAATTCTACACATGGCAACCTTTTGCTAAACACATACAAAAAAGAAATACTAACATTTAAAAGTACATCAGCTGAAGGACCAAACCATGTATGTGTATGTTGCCGTAGAACTTTTTTATAAAAATAAGACAAACACTGTAGACCTATCAGACAAAATAGAAGACAATGAAGATTCTAAATGGTTTGGATTAGCTCTCTACCTTGTAGTAGAAAACAAATACAAAATAACTGACCCCTTAATACTTTGCAGTTACTGCACTACAAAACTTGAAAACAACCAAACTCCTTCACGTGCTATCACAAATAATTTGGAATTATATCCAGTACCAAAACCCCTACAACAACTTAATTTATATTAGAGCATCATAATTCAAACAGTACACCCATTTCAAGCAATAATACGCGTTCCACCAAAAACAGCAAAATTACCTCCCTCTGAATTGGTAAAAGGCATTAGTGGAAAAGTAGTTTATTTACCATTAGATCTAAAAGAAAATGTGCATACTCTAGGAGTGCAACGTCCAATGCAGCAATCTTTAAATATCTTAGTAAATGGAGTACCTACAAAAGACAAAAAAATATGGCAACAGCTGGTAGATTTACATAAAGTTAGACACGCCTTGCAATATCTTAAAGAGAATAATGAATATTACAAAGAAATTAATATTGAAGAAAACTTGAAAGATACAACTGAAATAATTCAGGAAACACAAGAAGCTGGTCAATTTGAGCTACTAGATCCTGCTACAATATCAAATACTTTAGACCATTATACAATTCATCCTTTGAACTCTAATGACACCATAGAAGATGTACTGGAAACATACCAAATGCGTCAAACAAAAGGATCGCCAAATAGCATATGGGAAAAAAGTATAGAAGCATGTGCTTTTCCTCTACTCTTTCCTACTGGCAAAGGAGGAAGGAAGGTATGATGATAGACCTATTCAAATATCAGCTTCAGAATACCGCTCATTACGGATGTATTCTGAAGATCCCAGATTTAGACAAAATGTGGAATACATATTCCATCTACTCTTTGAAAGTGAACTAGCAACTTTATGTTACGGAGTTGCACACATATTAAAATCAGGATCACACTTTCAAAATATGACAGCTACACAATTCTTAGAAAAAGTGCAACAAAAGGATGAGGTTTTACAATCAAATATTACACATCTATTAGCAAATATGTGTGGTATTAAAGAGTACTGGTTTCGACGTCATGGAGATGTATGTTGTATGATCAGAAACATTGTCCCACCCACTTGGTTTGTTATATTAAGTTGTGCAGAATATGCATGGGAAGATTTACATGATTTCCTACTCATATCAAATAAAAACAAAACAAACATAGATATACTATCACCTGGGGAACTTTGTTCTTTGGATCCTGTTAATGTTTCAAGATATTTTCACCATCGCTTCATTGCTATGCTACATTTTATTTATAATAAAACTGTTCCTCCCCTTGAAGAAGTGCAACACTTCTTTTGGAGAAAAGAATACCAAGCCAGAGGAGCACCACATATCCACATGCTTGTATGGATTGAAAATGCTCCTAAATTTGGTCAAGACAGTGATGCCACTGTTTTACAGTTTATTGAAAAATATGTCACTTGTGAAATTCCATCAGAAGCCACAAATAGTGATCTTCATGCACAAATTTTACAATTTCAAAGACACAAATGTGGAAAATATTGTCGTCGCAAATAAAAAAACAAAGGGAAATACTACACCAAATGCTGATTTGGTTTCCGTAGACCAGTTACAAATACAGGTCAAGTGAACAACCTCATGTCTTCAGTTAGACATAGTTTTAAAGGTAAGGCACCTGAAAATACATATTACATAAAAAGAAAAGAAGAAGAAAAATATATCAATGATTATAATGCAATCATTGCCCACTTATGGAATGCAAACATAGATGTGCAGTACATTGCAGACAATTCTACTGCAGTTGCACGATATGTCACAGCATACTTAACTAAAGCAGAAAAGACAGTGCTCCAAGACCTCTGGAATGACCTGTCATCAGATAAAACAGTGTCTCAGAAATTATACAGTTTGGGCATAAAAATGCTCACCCATAGAGAATGCGGATCATATGAAGCAGCTGATCGTTTAATTGGTACTGCATTGTATGGTAAATCTGAAAATATAGTATGACTAATTCTTGGTCCAGCTGAATATAGAAAAAGAGTTCTAAAATCATATGAACATATAGAAACAATAGCCAAACGTGATCCCAACAGCCAAGACATTTTAAAAAACAATTTATTGAACACATACTACCTAAACAGAAGTAATACTTTGGAAAATATGTGTCTATACCACATAGCCCAAAACTACACATACAAAAATAATATGAAACCTGATGAAAAAAAGGTAAATATAGAGTGACAAACTGTGAAGGCAGCTTAGTTAAACTCACTAAACCAAATTTAATTAATTATATCAAATTGTCATTAAAGACTCCTCAACATAAAGAACATAAAGAACATAAAGAAGTATGTCCCTGCTACACCTCTTCAAACCATGGAGAAAAGAAGAACACATACTAGATAACTATGACTCACATGAGGATGCTTTCAAAGCAAATGAAAGCACTATAACTGTGTAAACTTTACACAGTAAAAAACAATGTTGCACAATGAACAGCAACACGAAGAAGACCTCCAAGCTCAACTAGATAAGGATACTCCTGACAGTAATCAACCTTCTGTAACAGGAAGCCAAGAACCAGTGGGAGAACCACTAATAACAAATGAGGCAGAATTAGCTATGATAGAAGTAGAAAACACCATGTGTCAGTATGAAGATAAGGAAGACTTAACTATACTGCAATCAAAACTAAACAATGAGCAAAGTAGCATTTTTCAAGAAGTAACAAAAGAAATTGCACATGGTGTAAAACATGAAAATAAAGAATGTTCCTGCATTAATTATAAACCTATACTACTGTACGTCAGTGGTGAAGCTGGTTCTGGCAAAACATTCCTAATCAAAATCATTAGTAAGTTCCTTCAACAATTGACAAACAACAAACTGTCAGCTGTTGTCACTGCCCCCACAGGTTTAGCTGCCTACAACATAGGTGGTGTTACATTACACCGATTACTACTATTACCAGTAGAACACCAGAACAAATTAGACTATTACAAACTTTCTGCAGAAGCTGCAATGGAATTACGCAGAGTATTGAAACAAATGAAAATGCTACTAATAGATGAAGTGAGCATGACCTCCAACCTGATGTTAGCTTTGATTCACCTCAGATTACAAGAAGTACTCAAAACAAACTATGAAGAGCTCTTTGCAGGAAAACACATCATTGTTTTCGGAGATCTTCTTCAATTGGCACCTGTAAAAGGTGAGCCTATTTTTAAAACATTAGGACACAAACTCTGCCATAAAACCGTTGGCAGCATTGGAAATGTCAACCTTTGGCAACATTTTCAATACAGAGAATTAACAGAAAACATGCACCAATCTGCAGATCTCACTTATGCCAACATCTTAAAAAGTATCAGAGTTGGTATACTTTCTAAAGAAGCAGAAGCAATATTGAAAACCCAGCAAATTAATGCACTTTATGGCGATAATGCATGTGCTACAGATGTTATGGAACAATTAGCCCATAAAAATGTCAATTGTATGGCCTTAATGCCAACTCTTGCAAGCTGTTTCAAATTCAATGAAATCATGCTAAGTAAAGAAATGCAATCAATCATGGAAATTAGCGCCACAGACAAACTAGATGTACATGGTATGACACTACCCATGTGTGAACAAGCCACAACAAGACTAAATAGTTTAGAAAAGTCAATCTCAAACACAGCAGGCTTAGAAAAGATATTAAAATTATCCTTAACTTGCAGAGTAATGCTTAAACGTAACCTTGATGTGGACCAAGGACTAGTTAATGGAGCACTGGGTACAGTTGTTGGCTTTCAAACACACCCACGCGACAACAAAATTCAGTTTGTCAATATACTCTTTGACAAACTTTCAGAAGTAAAAAGGATAGGACGCTCAATATCTAGATTCCTTCTCTTCAAAGATATGTATGTACGCAGAGAACAATTTTCTATAACTCTTGCATATGCAGTCACGATTCATAAATCACAAGGTCTTACCCTAGACAAAGCAATGATAGATATTGGTAAAACAGTCTTTAAAGAAGGCATGAGCTACGTAGCACTATCACGCTTACGTACACTTGACGGTCTATTTCTAATCAACTTTGATGCAAGTGAAATAAACGCTGATATTCCTTGCATTTTAGAATACAATAGACTTCGCTCACTATACACCCCCCACCTACACACATATTCTGTTCCACAAAAAGTAAAACGTTATAAAAGAAAAATAAATCAAACAGAAATGCAACAGGATGTCACTGCAAATCCTCCAAAGAGAGTAAAAGAAACTAATACTTTATCAAGTACCACAAGCAAAAAAGAATCAATTAGGGAAAGTAAACCAGGTACTTCTTTAAAGAAAGAAGACAAACTCCAAAAAAAGCAGTTAGATACAGAACTACCTGGATCATTTAAATTCTCAAATATAGTTGGTGTAAATTGCTACGCAAATGTAGCAATGAATATTCTTTTTCAATTACCACCAATTGTTGACAACATTTACTTACACAGTACAGACCCATTGTGTATGCAAATGTTAGTACTTCACAGAAATGCAGCAAACAATCCTGATAACACATAGAGGGCTGATTCATGGAATTTGTGCGCTGAAAAACAGGGATTTGTGCGCCATTCTGCTGCAAATCCCCATTTGTTAAACAGGGATTTGTGGGCAGAATGGCGCACACATCCCAGTTTTTCGGCGCACAAATTCCATGAATCAGCCCCATAGTGTTTATGGAATAAGACAAGAATTGGACTACTGTGCTGGAATGGTGAAATTCACTATAAACTCACAGGAAGATCCACAAGAATGTCTAATGTACTCACTACAAGTACTAGAAAACAAAAACATACCTATGAATGAAATCTTCCAGATTTCATACATGTGGAAACATACGTGCAGTCTCTGCAACAATGTGACACAAGAAGAAATCCCCAATGAACGCTTCATATATATATATATCAATACCAAATTGTGAATCCATTCCATTTCTGCGACTTGTACAAAATGCAAACCATGGTAAATTATGCTCTACCTGCAATTCAGATAATCGCTCCACGTTAGTAATACAAACACATAGTAAATACATAATACTAATGCTTCTACGTTACAATGCAGATGGTACCAAAAACAACTGCAAGCTGACTGGATTCACATTTGGTCAAATATCACTTGGTAAGAAAACCTTCACAACAAGAGGTATAATCTACCACGCATGAGCCACAACCAATTCAGGGCACTACACTGCATATATAAAAAAGAAATGTGGATGGTTGGAATGTAATGATAGTACCATTACTCTAAAGCAGAGATTACCAGCAAATCTTACAAACGCTTATTTGATGTTCTTAAAACCAAAATTTGATAAGTAAACTGTATTTAAACCCTAAGTAAACTTGTGTTAAAAAAATATACACTGTTAGAATACTCCGAAAGCTATCTAACTGCTCAAAGATTCTACAACAACTAATCAGATAAATGAATACCACTAAATTAGACCAAAAAATACACAGTTAGAATACGCCAATTGGTATCTAACTGTCCCAAAATTTAACAATATCCAAATAGATAAATCAATACCACTAAAATATATCAAAAAAATAGACAGTTAGAATACGCCAATTGGTATCTAACTGCTCCAAAGTTTTATAATATCAAAACAAATAAAAAATATGTTACTGCTCCAAAGAAATGCAACAAGCCAAAGTATGAACCATTAGCCAGAAACAACAAGTGAACACTGAAAACAAACAAAAAAATAAACTGTAGCATAACAGAAAAAGGGTTATTTTTTAATCCAACATGGATTTTTTTTTCTCCCACAGACCCAATGATTTTAGCAACAAACACAGAAACTGAGCAAATTGCACAGTACTCTGATTTGTAATCTACTAAATATGAGGGTCAAAAAAAAAAAAGTATGTTGATTATACAATGTAATAAGTCATTAGAAAATACTAATACTAACATGCTATTTTCTTTTATCTCAGAAGTTAACTAGAAATACATGTACTCCAGTTACTAGACCAAACAGTAAGTATACAATAATGAGGAGAACCATCGCAGCATATCACATCCATAGTATCTAATACCTTTGTTCCTTAGACATTTGTTTTTCATTCCAAAGTTATAAGCAAATATGAATGTGATATGCTGCGGTGGTTGTGGTCAGGGCATAGAGTCTTGGGTGCATGGCCAAATGGACAATACGAACAGCATCTTCAGGACACCCCCTACAAACTTTTCAGAACAACGCGAGAGTTCTTAGAACACATTCAACTTGACAGAGAACAATACGGACAGCGTCCTCAGGACACCCCCATTTTGTTTATTTGCGAACATTTCAGTACACCGCGAGTGTTCTTAGAGGCACCTTCAGAACAACCCCATTTTGTGTATTTGCGAACATTTCAGGTCACCGCGAGTGTTCTTAGAACACGTTCAACTTGACAGAGAACAATATGGACAGCGTCCTCAGGACTCCCCCTACGAACATTCCAGGACACCGCGAGTGTTCTTAGAAACGTCTTCAGAACACCCCCATTTTGTTTATTTGCGAACATTTCAGGACACCGCAAGTGTTCTTAGAACACATTCAACTTGACAGAGAACAATACGGACAGCGTCCTCAGAACACCCCCATTTTGTTTATTTGCGAACATTTCAGGACACAGCGAGTGTTCTTAGAAGCGTCTTCAGAACACCACCATCTTGTTTATTTGCGAACATTTCAGGACACCACGAGTGTTCTTAGAACACATTCAACTTGACAGAGAACAATACGGACAGCGTCCTCAGGATACCCCAATTTTGTTTATTTGCGAACATTTCAGGACACCGCAAGTGTTCTTAGAACAGTTTCAGCTTGCTTGCGAACAAAACGGATACATATTGAGTCCTCAGAACACCCCCCATTCAGTTTATTTAGAACATTTCAGAACACCCGTGATGTCCGCAGACAAATCGAACACAAAAAGAACGTCTAACACATAAGAAAACACAACCTTCATCCTATCTCATACACTCCCACCCTGCCCAAACACTCCTACACACCAACACACTCTACTAAATACAAATTTTGAACCAAGTTTCACCGCGCTGTCCTTGGATGTCTTTGAATCCAAGATGGCAGGCGCTACTGAAAATCTGACGCGCTTCACGCTCCACGCCGTCCAATCAGCGAACACGTCGCATGTCCCAAAACTGAATGGGAAAAAACTTTGCGCACGGCTTCAGCCCAAACCGCGTCCTAGGACCTTCCCCCTGTCCGCGGACATAAAAATGGCTGCAATGCTTGCATCTATGGGTGTGATATGCTGCGGTGGTTGTGGCCAGGGTATAGAATGTAGGGTGCATGGCCATTTGGCCATGCACCCAAGAGTGTATTCCCTGGCCACAACCAACGCAGCATATCACACCCATAGTGGCTTTTAACTTTGGGTCAAAAACGAATTTATAAGGAACAATCTTGGCTTCCTGTTACAGAAGGTTGATTACTGTCAGGAGTATCCTTATCTAGTTGGGCTTGGAGTTCTTCTTCATGTTGCTGTTCATTGTGCAACATTGTTTTGTACTGTGTAAAGTTTACATCAGTTATAGTGCTTTCATTTGCTTTGAAACCATCCTCATATGAGTCATAGTTATCTAGTAATTGTTCTTCTTTTCTCCATAGTTTGAAGAGTTGTAGCAGGGACATGTAATATACTTCTTTATGTTGAGGAGTCTTCAATGACAAGTTGATATGATTAATTATATTTGGTTTAGTGAGTTTAACTAAGCTGCCTTCACACTCTGTCACTCTATATTTACCTTTTTTTTCATCAGGTTTCATATTATTTTTGTATGTGTATTTTTGGGCTATTTGGTATAGACACATGTTTTCCAAAGTATTACTTCTGTTTGGGTAGTATGTGTCCAATAAATTGTTTTTTAAAATGTCTTGGCTGTTTGGATCATGTTTGGCTATTGTTTCTATATCTTCATATGATTTTAGAACTCTTTTTCTAGATTTAGCTGGACCAAGACTTAGCCATACTATATTTTCAGATTTACCATACAATGAAGTACCAGTTAAACGATCAGCTGCTTCATAAGATCCACATTCTCTATGGGTGAGCATTTTTATGCCCAAGCTGTATAATTTCTGAGTTACTGTTTTATCTGATGACAGGTCATTCCAGAGGTCTTGGAGCTCTGTCTTTTCTGCTTTAGTTAAGTATGCTGTGACATATCTTGCAACTGCAGTAGAATTGTCTGCAATGTACTGCACATCTATGTTTGCATTCCATAAGTGGGCAATGATTGCATTATAATCATTGATATATTTTTCTTCTTCTTTTCTTTTTATGTAATATGTATTTTTAGGTGACTTACCTTTAACACTATGTCTAACTGAAGACATGAGGTTGTTTACTTGACCTGTATTTGTAACTGGTCTAGGGAAACCAAATCGGCATTTGGTGTAGTATTTGCCTTTGTTTTTGTATTTGCAACGGCAATATTTTCCACATTTGTGTGTTTGAAATTGTAAAATTTGTGCATGAAGATCACTATTTGTGGCTTCTGATGGAATTTCACAAGTGACATATTTTTCAATAAACTGTAAAACAGTGGCATCACTGTCTTGACCGAATTTAGGAGCATCTTTAATCCATAAAAGCATGTGGATATGTGGTGCTCCTCTGGCTTGGTATTCTTTTCTCCAAAAGAAGTGTTGCACTTCTCCAAGGGGAGGAACAGTTTTATTACAAATAAAATGTAGCAAAGCAATGAAGCGATGGTGAAAATATCTTGAAACATTAACAGGATCCAAAGAACAAAGTTCTCCAGGAGTTAGAATATCTATGTTTGTTTTGTTTTTATTTGATATGCGTAGGAAATCATGTAAATCTTCCCATGCATATTCTGCACAACTTAATGTAACAAACCAAGTGGGTGGGCCAAGGTTTCTGATCATACAACGTACATCTCCATGACGTTGAAAACAGTACTCTTTAGTACCACGCATATTTGCTAATAGATTTGTAATATTTGATTGTAAACCCTCATCCTTTTGTTGCACTTTCTCTAATAATTGTGTAGCTGTCATATTTTGAAAGTGTGATCCTGATTTTAATATGTGTGCAACTCCGTAACATAAAGTTGCTAGTTCACTTTCAAACAGTAGGTGGAATATGTATTCCACATTTTGTCTAAATCTGGGATCTTCAGAATACATCCGTAATGAGCGGTATTCTGAAGCTGATATTTGTATAGGTCTATCATCATACCTTCCTCCTTTGCCAGTAGGAAAGAGTAGAGGAAAAGCATGTGCTTCTATACTTTTTTCCCATATACTGATTGGCGATCCTTTTGTTTGACGCATTTGGTAAGTTTCCAGTACATCTTGTACGGTGTCATTACAGTGCAAAGGATGAATTGTATAATGGTCTAAAGTATTTGATATTGTAGCAGGATCTAGTAGCTCAAATTGACCAGCTTCTTGTGTTTCTTGAATTATTTCAGTTGTATCTTTCAAGTTTTCTTCAATATTAATTTCTTTGTAATATTCATTATTCTCTTTAGGATATTGGAAGGCTTGTCTAACTTTATATAAATCTACCAGCTGTTGCCATATTGTTTTGTCTTTTGTAGGTACTCCATTTACTAATACAATTAAAGATTGCTCCATTGGACGTTGCACTCCTAGAGTATGCACATTTTCTTTTAGATTTAATGGTAAATAAACTACTTTTCCACGAATGCCTTTTACCAATTCCGAGGGAGGTAATTTTGCTGTTTTTGGTTGAAGGCGTATTATTGCTTGAAATGGGTGTACTGTTTGAATTATGATGCTCTCATATAAATTAAGTTGTTGTAGAGGTTTTGGTACTGGGTATAATTCCAAATTATTTGTGATAGAACGTGAAGGAGTTTGGTTGTTGTCAAGTTTTGTAGTGCAATAACTGCAAAGTATTAAGGGCTCAGTTATTTCATGTTTGTTTTCTGCTACAAGGTAGAGAGCTAATTCAAACCATTTAGAATCTTCATTGTCTTCTATTTTGTATGATAGGTCCACAGTTTTTGTGTTACTTTTATAAAAAAATTCTACGGCAACATACACATACATGGTTTGGTACTTCAGCTGATGTACTTTAAATTTTAGTATTTCTTTTTTGTATGTGTTTAGCAAAAGGTTGCCATGTGTAGAATTGTTGCTTAATTGGCTTAAAGCTATTTCATTCTGTAAATGGCTTTCACTTCCAAAATATTTTTTCTGGATATAGTGAATTTGTTCAAGTAGGTCTTTTGCTGTACCATGTAGAAGGATGGTATTTAACTTTGCTAGTGCTAAAGCAGGACTTTTAGCATAGTACAGTTTATAGAGTAGATTTCTTATAGTTGAATGATGTGTTGATATCCTTTTGATATCATGGAAAGTGGTTTTACAAGTAGGTCCTGTAATGCAGGCCAATGAATGTCCTTGTAGTCCTGTGTACTTGCGCACTGGACAGGTAGCTATATTTTGCAGTAATTTAATTTTGATTTTGTCTTTGCTTTTTACATATTTATTGAGGAATTGGCGTAAAGATTTGAAACATTGTTTGGGAATGTTACACATTGACGTGCATGGCCATTTGTACACTAGACTTTCTGATTCAGTTGAATGGAGGGGTAATTCTAAGTTTTCAGGGCATATTTTTGTAAGAAGTACTTCTTGTTCCATTATGGTATTATTCACTTTTTCATAACCTCGACCACTGCTATGTATGGCAATTGTATTCGTTTGCTTTTGTTTTTTACGCTTCTTCATTAAAATATGGTTCTGTGCTTGTAGTGTGATTCCATTCACCTCCGCTGATACTTAAGAAGTTCTTTCTGTTGATATTTCGCTTATTGAGAAGTCTTTTTTGTAATTTAGTTATTAGTTTTGTTAGTGGTTTCATTTTGTTTAACAGTAAAATAAATACATTTCTTTTGAGAAGAATTGCACTGTCCATCAATGCTTCTAAGATTAATTTCCTACGATAGGTTTTAAGCTTTGAACCTGATTTCTCTCCTGTTTTTATAAGATTTTGAAGGACTTTGTGACGGTATATTTTGGCTAAAATACTTTTCTTGGTATGCTTACTTTGCACTATATTAAAATTTGAAGAAGTAGTTTTATTTGTACTGATAGCTGATTTTCTGTTAATTGTTTTTTGGTTTGTTTTACATTTAGATAGAGGAAGCGAAGTTGTTGTACTTGAAACTTCTTGTGTTTCACTAAATGATTGTATTAGCTGTTTTGTTTCAACTTTTTTTACACATTCTGCTAGAGATGGATGCTTATGTTGGACACCTTTATTTTCATTTGCTCTACTTTTGCGTTGCTTTTTACGGACTTGACTTTTGGTAGGTATTCTTTAGGGTCTGTTGAAAAAAATAAAGAAGATATGGGTTGGGGTGTTCTGGAATGTATGTGTGCTGTGTGCATGAGTGTTTGAGTAAGATGATAAAGATGTATGTAATGGTGTGTGATTGTGCATTGGGAACTAAAACTAGTAGGGATAGGTATTCTTGAATTTATGTGTTACTAAACTGGGGTTCAGATGACAAAAAAAAAGTAAGCTAGTGGTGTGGAAAAGTACAAATAGTAAATCTAATGTATACAATTAAAACAGTTGTTTGTTCTATAATATGAAACTTGTAGTGGTTCAGTTGGGTAATTTGTGTGTCCAAAAATAGAAATTTGTGGGCCATTCCGGCTGTAAATCGCTGTTTAAGACATGGAAATTTTTGGACAAAATGGTACAAAATCTCTACTTTTAGAAACCGAAATAGCTCGTATTAACGTTATAGTATATTTGATTAATAATACAAATATTATGGTGATAATTTACTTACTTTTTCTTTAAATTAACCGGTAACTTCTTCGAATTCGGCTGCTTCTTTTCAGGAAACTGGTCTTCACTGCAATTGTAAAAGCTTCAAATTAGTAACTTTGTTTGTATATAGCACTGTTTTTAATTTAGATATTGATTTTTTTAATTGAAATCCTCAGTGCCTTCTTTAAAATCCATTAAACTAATTTATTTACATAAGATACATTGCATCAGTTCAGTACATATGATATGTTCTTAATGAACAAATTGTATTGAATGACTAACTGTAGCAAAAAAAAATATATCTTTACTATGTCTTGTGAAATTTATAATATATTAGTGAATACCACTATTTCTGTAAGTAAACTGTTCTAGGTAATAGCGCCTCAATGTCATGTCTAAGTTAAAGTAATTAAGTAAATAAATAAATAAAAACAAAAATATGAAATTATATAAGTATTTTTATAAAGGTTTAAACATAAATTGTGTTTGCATGCAATTTTGTTTGAATATATGTAGTCTATATACTTCATTTAAAAAATGTTAGTTTAACATGATTTGAGTGTGTGTGTATAAAGAAAGTAAATAATATAAAGGTTTATAAGTGATAGTTGATTTTAGGAAATTGAAAAAAGTACAGTAAATTCATTTTACAGATTTTACAAGGTAAAAGTCTGTTTGAAAATGTGTTCATCTACTATACAGAAAATATGCATACTTGAAGTTTGTGTTCATGCATATGGATATGCATGGAGCTGCAAGTAGAAATCTTGAAGACTTGTACAGTATTTCTGGTAGATGCTGCTTGCCAATGATATGACACTTGTACTCAGAGAGATTCAGAGTACATTTGCAGTGCTGATCTATGATGATGCAGTTAGATGTAGAGGTCTTGAATGTGATTGGTTCATGGTCATGTGATTTTTGAGGTACATCCAATGAGGGAATGGCAGAGAGAGTGTAGTGGAAATGGTAGAAGGGCTGTTCATGTTACGATATGTCCGCGGACATGGCGGTAGTTCGCGGACATCGGGAGTTACATCCGGGGATTTTTGGGTTCAGAAGTCATGCAAATGAGAATAAGCACTGAAAGGGATTGGTCAGGAAAGTTTGGTGGGTGTGTTGTGCCAGGAGAGATTTTCTCAGATACTCTTTTTGCTGAGAGAACAAAAGATAGCTATGGCTGTGTGTTTCAGAAAACAGATTGTTTGGATTTTAGGAGATTCGTGGATACATTGGTTGAAGGTGCATGCAGAAAGCTGTGGAGTAGCTGTAGATCTTGGATTCCCACATGTGGAAGTACACTGGCATGGAGTATGTGGAATGAAGTGGTTGGACTTGCTACCTCTCTGTGCTACTTTGGAGACAGAACAACATCCAGACATAATTGTAATTCATTGTGGAGGGAACAGTTTAGGACATATGACTGGAATTTTTTTGCAATTTGCTATGAAAGAAGGACTTAGGAAGGTTATGGACATGTTTCCTAATTCTCAAGTGATATTTTCACGGATTGCGCAGAGACAAATGTGGCTTTGTTCTTCTTCATTTGGTCCACAAATGGAAAAAGCAAGGCGCAATGTTAATAAGGCTGTTTGTGCCTTTCTAAGAGATTTTGGCATGTCTTCTTTTCACAATGAAAATATTATGTTTTGTAGTACATACATTTTTCGCAGAGATGGAGTCCATTTTACTTATGCTGGCAATCAGATTTTTCTGAGAAATGTACACAATGCATTGCAACCTTTTTTGGAATTACAACAACGATTTTGAAGTAGATGTTAAGCATTTACCATTTTTGTCTTACAAACACCACCCAAAGGCTCTTTTCAGAGCCACCACTTCTTTCCAGAGAAAATTACAATGTTTGTGATGGAGTAGCAACCCAATTTTTTTAATGTTCGCGAACTGTCCGCGGACTTCTAAAAAATACAAAGAGCCCTGCTTCATTTATTTTCACTTCTATTTTTTGACTGGGAAAGGCGGCTCTGAAAAGAGCCTTATTTTTTTTTATTTATGTAATTTTGTATTTTTTTTGGTTTTTCAGACACGACACACTAGGAGAGGAGGGCAAAGGAGGGTAAAGGGGGGGACACCAACCACAGGGATAAGAAAGGGCGAGCTGAGAGAGGAAGATGTAGAGTGGGTTTTATTTGGGTAGTGAGCAGGTCTTCTCGTGCTCTGAGACGATAGTCTCAAAAGCACTCCGAAGTCGCTCCCCCCTGCAGAGTACTGTGTCACAGTACATACATACAACTCCGACCCTCGAAAGGTAAGGGTCATCAGCATTCTGTATGGCCTGTGAGGCAGCTTGAGGAAGACGCTGTCCCACAGAGGTGGTCCTTGTGGTGACAGGATCAGAAACAGAGGATGAAGTAGAGGAAATCAACCTGCTACGTTCTTCGCAAGGTACAACCCTGCGAATAGCCCCAGAGTGAAATGACCTCAGGTGTCGCTTCATAGTAGTGGTCCCAAATCTGTACTTACCGTGCTTCCCGCGACTGAGTATCATTTTGCACTCATTGCAGGTAACACGGTTCGCACGAGCCTTAGGAACATTACCATGAATGGTAAATAACTGCCACACCCAAGAACCACGCCTAGTGCGAGTAGTAGGGTTTTCCTCTACCTCATTCTCATGTCATCAATGACATTTGTGATGTCATCTTTGATGTCCTGGGTGTTAGTCTTAGCAGTGCACGGTGGTGGCACGAGTTATGGTTGCTTAGCTTACCATAAATGGCGAATTTCAAGGGTTTTTCGGTTTTACTTGGAACCATAACGTCCCTTTAACAAAGTTTTTTCACTGAATATATATATATATATATATATATATATATATATATATATATAAATATATATCCTGAATTTTTTTGCAAAGTTTGGTGAGGTTTGGCCCAGGGGGGGAAAAGTTATAGGGGGGTCCCAAAACTTCTTTTTTTCCCATAGACATAATGGGAAAAACTTTGCTCACACCTACAGCCCAAATCACTGGACGGATTTGCACCAAATTTGTGGCAGGAACGGCGGCTTGGTCTCGAAAGCGTGCTTTTTTAATTTTTTTGTAAATCCATCCAGTAGTTTTTTAAAAATGACAAGAATGTAAGTGAAAAAAATTTGTGATATCTGTGTCCGCTTTACACACTTCCCTCTTGCTCCGCGGACAGGACAGGGATTGGGCAAGCGGCTTGCGTGATGTCTGCGGACATCAGACGTGCTTTCCTATTGGCTGCGGTGAAGTGTGCAGTGCGTCTATTTTCAGAGATGCCCGCCATCTTTGTTTATCGCATGAGAGGTTTTGTCAACTGTCAACAGGAGCGGGATCTGCCGCCTGCACAGTGTAGACGTGGGCTGCGTCAGCTCTGCATCGGCCACAAGTGTACCTGTAGGCAGTAATGTTTCTTTAAAGGCGGTGCGGCGCAGGCCCTTGTGTCTCTCTCTTGTTCCCCCCAGCCCCCGCTCATGCCCCGTGTCTCTCTCTTGTTCCCCCCAGCCCCCACTCATGCCCCGTGTCTCTCTCTTGTTCCCCCCACCCCCCTGCTCATGGCCCGTGTTTCTCTCTTGTTCCCCCCACCCACGCTCATGTCCAGTGTCTAACCTGTTCCCCCCACCCCCCGCTCATGCCCCATGTCTCCCTCCTTTCCCCCCACCCGCTGCTCATGCCCCTTGTCTCCCCTGTTCCCCCCACCCCCCACTCATGCCCGTGTCTCTCCTGTTCCCACCACCCCCGCTCATTGCCCGTGACTCCCTTCCGTCAACCCCACCCCCCGATCATGCCCCATGTCTCCCCTGTTAACCCCCACCCCCCTGCTCATGCCCCGTGTCTGCCCTGTTCCCCCCACCTCCCGCTCATGGCCCGTGGCTCCCTCCTTTCCCCCCACCCCCCGCTCATGCCCTGTGTCTCCCCTGTTGCCCCCCACCCCCCACTCATGCCCCGTGTCTCCCTCCTTTCCACCCCACCCCCGCTCATGCCCCGTGTCTCCCTCCTTTTCCCCCCCACCCCCCGCTCATGCCTCATGTCTCCCCAGTTCCCCCATCCCTGCTCATGCCCCGTGGCTCCCCTGTTACCCCCCACCCCCTGCTCTCACCCTGTGTCTCCCTCCTGTTCCCCCCACCCCCCGCTCATGCCCCGTGTCTCCCCTATCCCCCACCCCTTGCTCATGCCCTGTGTCTCCCCTGTTCCCCCACCCCCGCTCATGCCCTGTGTCTCCCCTGTTACCCCTGCTCATGCCCTGTGTCCCCCTCCCATTCCCTCCACCCCCGCTCATGCCCTGTGTCTCCACTGTTCCCCCAACCCCGCTCATTCCCCGTGTCTCCACTGTTCCCCCACCCCACGCTCATGCCCCGTTTCTCCCTCCTTTTCCCCCCCACCCCCACTCATGCCCCGTGTCTCCGCTGTTACCCCCCACCCCCTGCTCATGGCCCGTGTATCCCTCCTTTCCCCCCCACCCCACGCTCATGCCCTGTATCTCCCCTGCTGCCCCCCACTCATGCCCCGTATCTACTTCCTTTCCCCCTCACCCCCCGTTCATGCCCCGTGTCTCTGTTCTTTCCCTCCCACCCCCGCTCATGCCCTGTGTCTCCCTCCTGTTCCCCCCACCCCCCTCATGCACCATGTCTCCCTCCTTTCCCCCCTCTCATGTCCTGTGTCTCCCTCCTTTTCCCCCCTACACCCCGCTCATGCCCCATGTCTCCCCTGTTCCCCCCCACTCGCCCACCCCCCGCTCATGCCCATGTCTACCTCTGTTCCCCCTAACCCCCGCTCATGCCCCGTGTCTACCTCCATTCCCCCCTACCCCCCGCTCATGCCCCGTGTCTCCCTCCTTTTCCCCCCAACCCCCGCTCATGCCCCGTGTCTCCCTCCTTTTCCCCCCACCCCCCGCTCATGCCCTGTGTCTCCCTACTGTTCCCCCCACCCCACGCTCATGGCCCCTGTCTCTCTCTTGTTACCCCCAACCCCCTGCTCAAGCCCCGTGTCTCCCTCCTTTCCCCCTCCACCTCCCGCTCATGCCCCTTGTCTCCCCTGTTCCCCCCACCCCCCGCTCATGCCCATGTGTCTCCCCTGTTCCCCCCACCCACCCCGCTCATGCCCCATGTCTCTTTCCTTTTCCCCCCACCCCCGCTCATGCCCCGTGTCTCTCTCTTGTTCCCCCCACCCCTCGCTCATGTCCCCCGTGTCTCCCTCCTTCCCCCCCACACCCGGCTCATGCCCTGTGTCTCCCTTCTTTTCCCCCACCCCCTGCTCATGCCCCATGTTCCCGCTGTTCCCCCCACTCCCCGCTCATGCCCACGTGTCTTCCATGTCCCCCCACCCCCGCTCATGCCCTGTGTCTCCCTCCTTTTCCCCCCTACCCCCGCTCATGCCCTGTGTCTCCCCTGTTCCCTCCCACCCCCCGCTCTTGCCCCGTGTCTCCCCTGTTCCCCGCACCCCCCACTCATGCCCGTGTCTCCCCTGTTCCCCCACCCCCTGCTCATGCCCCGTGTCTCCCCTGTTCCCCCCACCCCCCGCTCATGGCCTGTGTCTCTCTCTTGTTCCCCCCACCCCTGCTCATGCCCCGTGTCTCCCTCCTTTACCCCCCAACCCCCCCTCATGCCCCTTGTCTCCCTTGCTCCCCCTACCCCCCACTCATGCCCACGTGTCACCCCTGTTCCCCCACCCCCTGCTCATGCCCCATGTCTCCCTACTGTGCCCCCCCACCCCCCACTCATGGCCCGTGTCTCCCTCCTTTCCCCCCCAACCCCAGCTCATGGCCCGTGTCTCCCCCCACCCCCCGCTCATGCCTCGTGTCTATCTCTGTTCCCCCTACCCCTGCTCATGCCCCGTGTCTCCCTCCTTTCCCCCCAGCCCCCTGTTATGTTCTCTTTATACACCCCACCTTCCCTTTCCATGGTGGCCATCTCGGTAAAAGATTTTCCTTCCTACACCGGGACGCCGCAGGCGTCCCGGTTTGGGAAGAAAAATCTATTTTTTACCACCCGGGGTTCCCACTTTGAGGACCTAGGATGCTAGTGGTCTTCATCTATTGAAAAGGACATTATGGTTACGTTGCACTAATAAAAACCTATGAAATTCAGTAAAAAAAAATGTGTTACAGGGACGTTATGGTTAAGTTTCACTAATTAAAACCTATGAAATTCAATGAAAAAACTTTGTTTAAGTGGCGTTATGGTTAATTTGCACTAATAAAAACCTATGAAATTCAGTGAAAAAACTTTGTTAAAGGAACGTTATGGTTCCAAGTAAAACCGAAAAACTCACCAGTTATGGTAAGCTAAGCAACCATAACTCGCGCAACCACCATGCACTGCTAAGACTAACACCCACAACATCAAATATGACATCACAAATGTCATTGATGACATCACTAATGACATCACATATGCAATTACTTTTCATGAAATGTCTGTACAAGGGATTCTTATTATAATGGTGAGAAAAAAAGTGTCAAAGATCATTGGAATAAATATCAAGAGCTAATTAGTGCATTAAGCAATGCATTGATATAAATAGCATTCCATTATGAAGTTCTATCCCGTATACTAAGCTACTCATGCAGAAACATAGGCATTGTGGGCAGCATAAATAATAAAGGTATAATATTCATAATGTCGATATGTTGAATAATGAAATGATAACTGTTTTCTTATTAAAGTTTTGTGTACTGTGAAATACGTAATAAGTAGCTAATAAAACCCACGTATGACATAATTGAATTATTACAGACAAAACACAAAGAGACAACAACACATGCAAATATGAGTATATACAGGGAAAGTGAAGTAAGCAAAAAAGCAGAGGTAGTAGCAGAAACAGTTCATAACCTAACTGATTATCTTTATGCAGAGAAATTATTGCTCTGTTTCAAAGCTGCTATTTACCCTATGTATATGTATCGCATGATGTGACTGGACCCTAAGGAAAGTAGGGTGAGTACAATGTATACAAATATGAGCATATACAGGGAAAGTACAGTAATAAAAATACAACAGAACTATCAGAAAGTGCTGATAACTCTACTGATTATGTTCAGGCACAGAAAGGATTGCTGTCTTTCAAGCTTGTGTCTTCCCTTATGTATATGTTTCATATGATATGACTGGACCCTAATAGAATTTCTGTAAAAACATACTTGAGGGATAACTCTACAAATATAGTACCTTTTCAATTGTTATTTCATGCCTGCTACTGAATAAAACCATGTGCCCTAGATTTGTCAGTAAAGGAATAAAGAGTGAGCCAGACATGTGATATCATCAGTGATGTCATCAATGACATTTGTGATGTAATCTTTGATGTCGTGGGTGTTAGTCTTAGCAGTGCACAGTGGTGGCGCGAGTTATGGTTGCTTAGCTTACTATAACTGGCGAATTTCAAGGGTTTTTCTGTTTTACTTGGAACTATAACGTTCCTTTAACAAAGTTTTTTCACTGAATTTCATAGGTTTTTAGTAGCGCAACTGAACCATAACGTCCCTTTAACAAAGTTTTTTCATTGAATATATATATATATATATATAGGTGGCTGGAGGGATCTCTTCCGTCAAGGGAAAATGTGACATCAAAGCAGTATAGTAATTCCGGAGAAAAGGCAAAGCTGCAAGTAAAGTAGAGGTCCAGTTTATGAAGGACCTGGGATATCCTCCACTCTGCAAAAGGGAGTGTGAGAAGGGGACAGTACTTGGTCCATGTATCTGATATTCAGAAAGCACCATGTAGCGCTCTGCCTTTTGGCAAGAATGAAGCAGTTACTGGGTAACATAAAAGTATGCTTAGTAGCATGTTTTCTTATGATGTTACACCTGACCAATCCCTATAATTTGATGAAATGTTTGCATCTTTCAGCATGTTTTTCTGTTGTTTCTATCCCTCCGCAAATTAAACACAAGTGTTATGTAATATATATGTTCTGTTGCATATGTTGTCTTCTTTTGGGCATTTCTGTATTGCTTCTTTGTCGTTATTTTATAAGGGTGGGACATATAAAGGGGGTTAAGGGACTAATACACACATATAGTTGGGGATTACACAAATAGGAGGGAAACTGAGAGAATTATAGAATATAATGACTACAAAGGCATGATACTGAATACCATGGCAGATGTGAACCATCCCTAGATGGACAATATGTGGTATAATCAAATGCACGAGGTGGGGAGGTCAAGGTCACATGAGAGCTGCTATGTATGCTCTTTGATAACTCATGCGACGGACACAACCAAGTTGTTTATTCCTCAAGAAATGCCACCTCTTATAGCCCAATGTTTAGTAAACCTGGCCCTGCAAAGTGCAATGTCTTTTCCATGTACACATGGTCCAAGCAGTAATAATGCACATAGATGTTGGAAAGTGTGCCAAGAAGAAAGAACAAGCCTGTTGCAAAAAAAGACCATTGCGCAAAATGGAAGGAGCGCTGTTTTCCAATAACAGATCGGTGACAGGAGTAGTGAGCTGTGCAGCAGTGGCTTACTGGGGTTCTTGGAGGATGTAGTGGCATGTGTCAATCAGAACTGTGGCAGAACATGGGGAAATTGACATGGATCGAGTTAAGTGAGAAGCCAGCAAAAGTGCAGATGCCAGTCGATTATTCATTTTGCTTCTGAGGAAATGGTACTATACTTGTAGGGACAAACATTAATTTTAATAAGACACAGCTTGTCCATGACCTTTCAGAGGCACAGCAGCGTTAATAGGTGTCTACTGGGTGTGTGGCCAATATGCATATCTACACCTCCTGCCATTATGGTGGGGCTTATGTTCACTGATTACCTTGTACTCAGTAGTTCCTGTAGTTCCAGATACCTGATATGCATCTGATGGTAAAAATGTGCCACCCCCAAAAGCAATTAAGCACCAAAATACTGAGCATGCCCGCCGCTCACCAAGGCTTCGTCACCAGAGAAAATCTAATTACTTGTCCCAGAGACTCATCTGATAAATTGAAGGTGATCTCAGATCAGTTCAAATTATTTGCCAAGGAAACCTTTTTTACCTCCCTGCTGGTGCCAGTTATCCAGACAGCAGTTCACCAGGTGGCAGATGCTTCAGTTGGTGAACCAGACAGAGCAGGGGGAGTTTTGCATGGCAGCAGGAGCCCGTATCACTTGTAGTTAGTTTTGACACATATTAGATATCCACATATAGCAGATGCAAGAAAAGAACTGAAATAGGTAAAGGGGGATTCCGAAAGGTAATGTGGTAAGAGCAATGTCAGAGAATGTCGCTAGGAGAGAAGCCAATGTCAGGGGCACATGTGGTGCATAGATAAATACTAACTGAATCCAACTGCATGGCCTGAAGTTGGTGGGAATGGAATGCTCACTGTGGGGAGGGCAGGTAGGGATGCGCCCTATAAAGGACCAATTCATGAGAATAGGGCATGAGGTTTTAATGCCAATAGGCCAGGCGAAGATTTAGAGCACTGCTGCACTCACCAAATAGGCAGTCATCCCATTTGAATTACAAGTATATGGATAACCAGAAGAATCCCCTAAATTATGACTCAAGAGAGGTGTGCTGGTCACTTCATTAATGACACCTGGGGTAGAAGGAGTTAAGTGGGGAGCTGTGTCTGGAACGTCCCATGATTTGGGATAGGAGGAGCAGAGGTGATGCAAATACATTTAGTGCAAGGTTTGAGGGTGCAGCTTGTGTGTGCCACACTGTCTGGAATAATGAGAAGGTCCATTGTCTTATAAAAGCAGAGTCCGCCTTGCCAGTTTACTTTGAACTTGTTTGGATTGGAAGTGTGCACATGACGTGACAGTCACAACGTATTAGTGTATCAATATATTCATTAGCAAATTCCATACCTCATGAACTGGGGAATGGGTTTAGATAAGGTGTAGGCAATTGGTGCAGGGAATATTGTGGGGTATTCGCATATGCTACGGGCGGTAGCCAGTGAGGGTGATGAGATAACATTGTAACCTATGTATGATGATATGCAGTTTTAGATTATATAACCTGTAACATTTTGGAGCATGACAAGCTCTTTGTCAGTTTGGTTATACGGGACTGTTTGTGACCTGTTTGTATGTAATAAACCATGTTTTCCCTTGCAAAACAGTGTAGTGATCATATGGTCTCTTGGATTATTTTTACCGCACAGGTTTTGGGTTAATATTCTCTTTACAGTACGGTAATCTAATTTATAAGAAAAGATACAGAGTGAGGTGCCATGTTCAAAACATGTAAGCTGCAACCTGCGCACACATTGAAAAACATATGTGCAATAAATTTCAATCACACAAATAAAATTATAATTGACAAGGCCGGAAATAAAAGTACCAGAATACTTTCTACAACTGTTTATTTAAGTGGATGAACTGCATTCATGGAACGTGCAACATGGAAAATGCAACATCTAAGGACACTGAAAAATGCAAGCTAAAAGTGGTAATGGGGAGACAGCAACCTGAATCAAGCATCAGCCAGAATTGAACTCTTGACATCTGTATACTGCTCATGCCACCTCCCACAAAATGAGATGTGAAAACAGATCACATGCTTTCTCACAGAGATGAACTGGTGGGGACAGAGCCATAAAGATAACAACTGGCCTGCAACTTGGTCACAGTGAAGGCTGGACCTGATATAAATCCTAAGCCATCATTTGTATGTGTTGCATCTGGGTACGGTAGGCTTCAGATAGGGAACAATTTATGGGGGTTCAGCGTGAACAGCCAATCTGTCTGACTGATATGATTTCCCAGGACCTCATGTAGGCAGAAAAAGAACATATCTGGAAAAACAAAGGGTATCTGAAAATGTGCAGATCCCAAAATTCCAAACTTCAAAAACCTTATCATGTCAAGGTATTTCGGAATTACATATTCACCCTGAACTAACAGCTAAAGAACTGAAGACTCCAGATGCTCTATTGGTGACATGCCCAACTGCAGATGTTATTCAATATTTTGTATTGGAAAACATTTTTTTTGCACAGTGGGGTTTACTATTTTCCCAACAGTTCAAAACAATTATTGTTGTGAAATGTTCAGTTTAAAAAAACTCTATTTAGGGCTACCAAAACTATTTTGCTAATGTGATGTTTTTATTATGCCAACTAAGCACATTTTGTATTTTGTCGCAAAGAAATGCTGCATGCTAGTGTCATATGTTACAGCGTCTTCAGGGACGAGCTTGTCACTCTGAGATTAAAAAGATTATATGTGTAGAAAAGAATCGATAAATTATAAGTCAAAATCTGTATGTGATTAAACATTGGTCCTATCATGATTAAATCCACATCATTTATTTGTGCCAGAGAGAGAAAGTGGTAATATGTGTGGAATTTGTTGCCTCAAAATGTTATAATATTTAATGCAAGAAATCCATGAGATGACATCAAATTAAATGTGCAGGAACCTGTGTGTAGATGTTACTTTCATCAGACTGCCTCCTTGATGCAGAGGGCTATGTCTACTGCATGTCACGTTTGAAACACTGTCCAATCACACATATGGACCAAATAGTGTGGGGGAAAGTATTCACACCTCAGACAGGTGGGGTTACTGTTCTATATAAGATTCAACACACACTCACTCAGTAACAGACACTGACAGAATAACTTGCTCACTCACTGACTGATGAAAAGAAAGCAGAAGTGATAACAACAGAAAGGAGAACAAATATATTGCTCTCGTTTTGGACCCTTTCATGGACTTATTACTAAAGACTGTAACTGAGGTCTAGCAGGAGTTCAAGCCACAGGCCTTCTTCAAACAGGTGGTGGAGGAAAGCTGATCCCATCTTCCTGAATGATGCCCACCTGTTTCTAGAGGGGGTGAATTGAGCCAGTCCTTAAGAGGGTTCCCACAGTCTGTGATAAAGCCAAACAAATATTATATATGAGTATGATCCAAAGGCGGAATTCATCCTGAGGGGAGGGATACTATAAGGGGAGGTGGATTAAATCCTGGCCATGTTATTTGTAAGTACTGAGAGGCGGGGGTATAGACTGTACATCCTGGGAAATAGGAAACTATTTCATAATCATGTGAAATAAAAAAAATACAAAACCTAGGGATTGGTTAAGGGACCATATGTACTTATAGAACGTACCTGCAGGCAAGCTTTGAACTACCTTTAAATATGTATAGCACTCATTATAGCAGACAAAACAACAGTGGATTGGTCTATGGTACATTGCATGGTAGGTTGTCCCTCAACTCCACTGATTGGTTGGAATACTATCCCAACCTTGGACTTTTGGCTTTTTAGCAGCACATTTGTGAAATGAAACTTAGTGTTTGAATCCCATTAGACTACTCCCCGTTTTCCCAATTAGTCTATCATATCTCATCGGTAGGCCATCAGCCAAAGTCTTCTGTTTGTAATTGACCTTGTTGTCTGGTCCTGGAACATTCAAGGGATAGTGAGCACAGCACTATCTTAGCTTGAGCTCTAATGGATAACCTTTGTTTTTGACTTCTGAGTCACTGTTTGATTTAATTATGCAGGGATCTCACATGAACTCTGTATACTTTTAATTGACCAGCAGTTTGGCTCCCAAAGATATTTTCTTCTTCTTTTATCTATGAAGAATGTCCCACATTCAGAGCTTTTCCACATGCTCCTTTTGTGCTTGGTGGTTATTCTTTAAAAATAACATCCTTAACTCTGTGTGGTATCTAGTCATTGCATTGAATTAAAAAGCGTCGAATGCCTTGCCATTGAAATAATGCATCAAAAAAAAAAAACACGCAAAATCAATGAGACACTGTAAAAAGCAACATGCACAGCCTGTATGTAAAAAAGGAACAAGTTCTAAACAATTACTTGTACCCCTACCCAGTCCTAATACTGGCAATGTTTCTTACAAATTAAACGTGTACATGTAAACCGTTTGAGAGTGTGTGCGTATTTGTTGCTTTGGTGCTGTAATTGCATTATGACTCTGTAGCGCACAGTGCTGCCCGAGATGGCTGCAGGTAAGCAAAATGGAGGTTTCCTACTGATAGTGCACCTGCCCGGCGTATGTCCAATCACAATGGAAGTATCCATATGACTACAGGACTGGCCTCATGTCTGCATCTTCTCATTCTCTTTTAATTATTCGTGGCACCGGACATCTCTTGGTTGCACAGCTATACGTCTGTCTCCTGGAAATGCCCCCACTGTTGCAAACCCTACCGATTCATGCGACAGGCTGCAGAATTTGAAACAGTCCTTCCACCTACAGATTTCGTGCTGCAGAGCAACCGATTTATGACTGCATCATGCCTGGCACCCTGGGCCCCATTGAGAGCAAGGAGCATAATGCTCCAGTGTGCAATGGAAGTGTTAAATGACCCATTGCCATGATTGATGAGCTGCTTGTCCTTCTGTGACCCATGAAACTAACACACCGTCTCCGCAATTAGCACTGTGAGGGTACATAGCAATTTGCTCACTGCGGTTTGTGCAGGTGCATAAAAGATTGCACTGCATATATGACAATCCGTAGTGAGTCTGGAAAACATGAACACTGATACTGCTTGCTAACTCACAGACAGTAATATTTAAGCTCAGCTATGTTGCAGTTACATGGAAGCCGGTTGCAAAGGTACTGTGGCCGCGTACAGCCGCATGAACAACTGTCTAAATGCACTCCCTAATGAAACTGCGTGTCTCCTGATGAAAAATATTCCTATGTGGCAAAATGTACTCATCGCCATGAATGCTACAGATACGACTAATGGCGTGCCATCAAGTGACGGTACTTTTGCTTTGATTCACAGATTGCTATATTTGAAGAAGTACAAATAGCAGTTTTGTGGCATAATATATGTCACACAATATGCTGCAGAGCAATATGTGTGAGAGCACATTATCCGTGGTGATACATTCACACATATGGCAGCGCCACTGCACAAGCTGTTTATGACTAGTGCATTAGACATTGGATATATACATTCGCTCTTCTATTGTACTGGTCATAGCAACCTGTAGAGTGGCCCTTTGTTCACAGGCAAGACTAAAGGAACACTTTATAAATAAAGATGTGCTACATTTTATGGATAGCTATTTATAAGAGCATTAAAATATAACACTGCCAATGCATAGCTATATGAAAAGGGGTGTCTATGTTTAATAGTAACTCAGTAAAACACTGACAATGCATAGGTGTATGAGCAGCACTGACTTTTTTCTAACTCTATAAAGTTAAGAAGAATACACTTTCTAAATACTTGTATGCTACAATGAACTGCCACTTGATATAAGCATGTGTACAATAGTGGCAATATATGCCGTTTGACAGCACTGGTTAATATAGCTGACACACACAACACTGCAAATACACCTTAAATATTTGAATATTTACTGAGATATACGTTCTCATCAGCCCCACACTCAGCATGTGCACAGTATGACTTCTGCCATCAAAATGAGAAATGTGGACTAAGGGTTGCTTTTATACTTTGCAAAATCAATAGCACAAAAAGAAGACTATATAGTAAGCAACGTTTTAAAATGGCTGACACATTTTCAGTGTGACCTATCACAGACAAGTACATACTTACATCAGTAACACCAATTGAAAACACTGAAACAGATACAAAACATTTTTATTTCCAACCATCTTAAATAGCCTGAGCTATTTACCCTGAGGCTATAATCACCCTGATCTAGCTGCCGATACACATACATTTTTTTTACTAACTCAAAAATAGACCTTGCCAACCTTTAAAATTTCAAATGAAACAAGGGTAGAGGTATGGACATGGAATCAGAAACATATGTAAAATTGTGTAGTCTAACATCCACAGAAAATTATGATTAGTACAGAGAAATGTAGGGCTTGATACCTGTGGCTATTCATATAGCCTCTTGTAGAGCAGCAACTAATCAACTGATGCAATACGTTTATGTGCCTACGTGCGCCTGTCATCGTGCTGTATACCCACGGGTTTAATAACATTCAATTGAGATGTTTGTTTTGTAGCCACTGCTATCTGGAAAAATAACGAAAGATCATTTGTTTTCCTACACTCCCAATCCGTCACCAATTGTTCCCAACATCTATGCCACCTCCCCCATGTCCTCCTCACCTTCCCTCCCTCTCCCATTCCACTAAAACACTTGTTGTTTCTGTGACACACTTTCCATCAAAATGCCAGGTGGCCACGGCTATGTAGTCAGGAAAAACACATGATGTACCATTGTCATATATATAGCCTCGATCACAAGTCGCCTGGGCAGATAGCCCTAACTACATGTGCAGCGCAGTGAAGTGCACTGTCATAGCCGCAGTTACGTACTCCAGTCGTTGCTGATTTTATCTGTGTGTGTTGTATTCCCATTCACATCACTTTATTAGTAGCCAACTGGTATTAATATATAAAAAGATGGACACATATGTGTATGCAATATGCATTGTAAGTTGTATTTTGAGATATACACAGTATAAGAAAAAAATCAAGAACAGTACAAAAGCATGAATAGATTCTGTAGTGGTCCACTGTGTGGGTAGTGGTCAAGAGACTTGGGATAGTGTGGGTAAGGCTAGGAAAGGTGGGGTAGAGTGCATGGATTGGGAAAGACATGTTGAGGATATGATGGTGGAACAAACAATTTAAGTAGGGTGAGTGCATGGGGTAATCAGGGAAGGTGTCATGGGAGAGAATAAAGCAGGAAGAAGAATGGTGGCTGGTCAGGGTTTAGAGGGTGCAGTGAGACTGAGTGAATGTACAGAAGGTGGCACACAACAAGTGCACAAAAGGTAGATACAATAACAATGGCCACAGTAATATATGAACAATGATTAAATCATAATTGGCATTTCTCAGAATATAAAAATAAATACATAAATAATTGGTTAGAGACCAAAATCCCAATACGAGGCACATGCTTATGATCTTGTTGGTAAAATGTCTCTGCAGTGAACATGACAACCTTAATAACAGCCTGGTAACCAAATACTTGAGCAAGCTTGCTAACCTAAATAGAAAATGGTTGCATCCACCCTCTGAAAACAAATATGCTACCACCCACGTTTGTCCTTTACTTATGCCATGAAAAGCAACAACAATCAGGGGAAGATAACAGCACCAGTGTTCAGGATTTCAAACTCTCTTGCCACATCCTGGGCAAATACTCATGACTTATTTGCCCTATCATCATTTCCTCTCCTCACCCCATGTAAGGCTTTGAAAAACCATCTGCTTTATAAAAAATAATTGAAAGGTACACATACCATAGTGTCAGTCGTATATAGAAATCCTTATAAAGCTATATTAGGCAAGAAAGTGTACAATTGTGTCATCTTTCCCCCATCTTTTCTAATGTTTTATTTATTTAGTAGATATTTATGAGGCACTTTTACAGCAGGAGAGAGTTCCAAAGCATCATAGGGCACAGGGAAGGGAACAAGGGAACAATAAACAATGACAATGAACACATAGAAACAGACAGCAGTCCTACTGGGCCTTGTGACATTTAAAACGTGCAAGTACAGTGCAAGAAAAAAGGGGGGACAAAAAGGAAGTGGGATGGGTAAAAGTGCTATCAGGCTCCCTTGGGGAGGAAGTGGGGCAATTGGGCAGAAGGCCAGGTTCCTTTTCGTACTCTTGAGCGACAAGCCTGCCAATCTCAGCAACAGAGGGGATGGTTAGCACAGGAGTGGGAGGTTATAGGTCAACTGATCGAATCTAAATGGTCGACAGGACAAATGGCCGACACCAAAAGGTCAACAGGTCAAATGATCGAATTTTTTTTTTTCACATTTTTTTTTTGGGGGGGTCGCCCCCCAACCCCCCAAACCCGCTTTTGTTTGCCACAAACCCCTTTTTTCCCTAAACGAAAACCTAAAAAATATATATATAACTAACAAAAAAATTCGATCATTTGTCCTGTCGACCAAATTGTGTCGACCATTTGTCTGTCGACCATTTGTCTGTCGACCATTTGACTAGACACCGGAGTGGGAGAGGTAAGGAGGAGGCGAAGAGAACGGTCTTGAGTTGTTTGCAGAACTTGAGGTGGTCCAGTTCTAGATGGAGTGAGAGAGGTCGTTCCATAGGAGGGAGCCAGCTGAGGGGAGAGATCTTCCCCCATTTCTCTGCTTGGGGAGGAGCCAAGAGAAGATTGAATGGGTCTTGAAGGGGAGTATTTAGTGAGAGAGAGTTGCAGGTATCCCCAGACAGCCTTGTGGGTGATGCAGAGGGTCTTGCATTTCCTGCATTAACCGGGAGACAGTGGAGAGATTTTAGAGCTGGAGAGATACGGTCCCAGGGCTTGAGGCCAAGGATAAGTCTTGCAGCCGTATACTGGATTAGTTGAAGAGGACAGAGGGAAGAACGCGGCAGATTGAGAAAGAGGTTGTTACAATAGTCTAGCCTGGAGAGAACTAGCTCTCTGGAGACATTGAGCTTCTTGGGGAAGTTGAAGAAAGGGAGAATGCCCCTAAGGAGGTGAAGTGGAAAGTGGGCCTTCTTGGCAAGTTGCAAGATGTGAGCAGTGGTCGGAGTGAGCGGGAGTGGTCGGGAGCGGTGCTCCTCTACTTTTCTAAATTACCTTTTACAGCTCCTATACTTTTATTTTAAAAAGATACCGTTCCGGAATGGTTTCGTTTTAAAATAAAAGTGTAGGAAGAAATTGAAACTTGCACTTTCAGTGCACTGCACTCAGCGTTCCCTTAAACAGCAGGTGCAAGTGTTGGGGGTGTGTATGGTGTGTGGGAGGGGACGTAGTGATGGGGTTTGTGGGGAGTGGGTGCAGGCCAGCAGGAAACTTAGTTCCACTACTTCTGTTTGCACACTTTGACCACTGGATGTGAGGAGTAAAGGAGAGGGAGGAGTCGAACATAAGCCCAAGGTTTTTAGCCTCAGTGGAAGGAGAGGGAGGTGAACCCATAGAGGATGGCCTGAGTGGAGGAGGGAAACGAAGAGCAGGTGTCCAGATAGGAAGATCTCGGTCTTACTGGCATTAAGACAGAGATCATTGGAGGGGCACCAAGACTGAATAGCAAACAAGCAGTCAGGGATAATAGAGGAGGAAGAGGTGTAGGAAGAAGGGAAATTGAAGAAGAGTTTGGTGTCATCTGCATAACACTGCAAATGGGGAAAGTAGGCATAGATCACGTGAGCAAGAGATGCAAGGTAGATTTTGAAAAGCCAAGGCAAGAGTATACAGCCCTGGGGAACACCACACGTGGAGAGAAAGTGGTGGAGTTGGAGAAGGAACCCAGGAGCACCTGCAAAGGGTGGTCAGTCAGGAAAGGGATCAACCCATCCACTGCCTGGTCTGATATACCAAGAGCATCTTGGAGCCGCTTTATTAGGCCATGTCAAAGGCGGAGGAGAGGTCAAGGAGAATGAGAACAGCAGGAGAGTTACGAAACTAGAAATACCATAATACAATTTAGCAAAAGACAAAGAAAAACAAAAAAAACTTGCTCTAAGTGGTCTTGTAACTGCTAATTTCTTAGGCAACATACCCTGAGGGAGCTGGCTGCTTCCTCATTTTTAAGCTAGGCAGGGCCAGTCCGTGTTACCTTGAAGCTATGCAGGGTCATTTCTGGTGACTGCATGGATAGGAATCCCACATGTCTACTGAATCAGGTGGCAGTCATTTTTCAACCCTGACGTCACTATAACTATCAAGAAATTAAAAAAGATATAATAAAATAGCAGCCTGTACAGAACTACACATACCCTCAGCTATATGTAGTCCCATGTACCTGTGGCTATCAGAAAAAACAATTGAACAAAGAAAAAGATCCCCACCCCCATAGGTCCTCTCCAAGTGCCCCCCTCATTTCTGCTAGCTCTCCCCCCTCCCCAGATGACATCCTTACCTCCCTTGCCCTCTCCCATACCGCACACAAGACATGCTATTTCTGTGACACAGTTTCATATGACATGCCAGCTATTTGCGGCTATATCCGAGGCTACAGAAACTCTTTGTGCTGCAAACTCAGTCCCTAAACCCCTTCCAACTCCCAAATGTCATTTGTTGTCCTCTTGCCACCCCCTACCTCTACACTGATAACATTTGTATGTTTCTTGATCTGCAAATGGCTTTTTTCCTGCGTTTCATTTTCCGATAGCTCAGTCTATCACTGCAGCACTCTCTTGCATCGAGCAAAAACAAAGATGCTTTTTGTTTCATTTGTAAAAATACCCGGTTTGGGCAATTTACCCGAGATATAGCTATCTATTTTGGAGACGGGCACCACCTTATCTGTCAAATATTTTTTAAAAACTACTGCAAAGTATAACCCCAAACCACAAAAAGGCCTCAAGGAAGTGCTTCGTGCCCATGTTGTTTCAGACCTGGTCCAATTCCATATAGCGGTTTGGGCTGTGCGGTCTGGCAGATATTGACCTTTTTTGTCTATGGTAATATGAATGGCAAGTAGGGGTTTGGAATGGCAAGTAGGCCGTAACCTTGTTTTTTTTTTCTTTATAACTTTTTTTTTTAACAATCTTTACCAAACTTTGCAGTCTGGGGGAGACCACACGTCCCTCATTAACTTTAGAATGTCAACCAAATCCATTGCACAAGCCAACATTTATTAGCAATTCATATTTTTGAAGTTCCTATGGGAGGCCGGCTCACATCTGTAGGAAGGCGACTTCTGCCCTATAATGTATATCCATTAATGGACTTTCCCCTCCCTATCTTGCTGAATGCATCTCACTGTACTCTCTCAAATTCTCTGCTCCTCTGCTCTTCAGTCATTTGCCCCTGGGCCTCCTCTTACTTCTGTTTATTTTCTGTACTTGACCCACAGCATGGAATGCTCTTCCTTGGCCATTCCTTGGCCATTAACGCCATCTATTCAGTATCTCTTCAAAACAAACTGCACCTCCTAGCAATAGAAGCAACCCCCAGCACCTTGAACACTCCTATTCAAAATGGTACCCGGTACCTGTGATCGAAGTGGATGGGAGCGGTTGGGAGCGGTGCTCCTCTACTTCTTTAAATAAAATGTTACTGTTCCTATACTTTTATTTTAAAAAAGAAACCGTTCCGGAATGGTTTCATTTTAAAATAAAAGTGTAGGAAGAAATTGAAACTGCACTGAATGTTCCCTTAAACAGCAGGGGTATGTGTATGGGGATTTGTATTGTGTGTGGGAAGGGGGTGGCAATGGGGTTTGTGGGGAGCAGGGGAAGGCCAGTAGGGAAAATAGTCCCACTACTTATTTTCGTACACTTCGACCACTGCCTGGTACATGTTATTCAATCCAACAATGCAGGTATGTACAGGCGTCTTATTCTAGAACTGCCCATGCTTTTTGTTATTGCCTATTTTGTAAGTAATTTCTAATCAAAATTACCCCCCCTGTTCTTAAATCAATTCAAATGCACTAACATATCAATTGATATTCTTTCTATGCAGGTGATGGTTGTTGGGGGCCTGCTCCGGGTCACCGGGAAGGCCCCAGGCTCATGTCGGGGTCACCCGATGGGCTTACTCAGGGCGGCGATCATGCCGCAGATCTATGGGTGGGGGTCACCTCACCCGTTCTGTATCATTGGAGCTGCACACGTGGCCGGGGCATCCGACATACAGCGGCCCCGGGCTCGGGGGGCACCCAGGCCAGGGTTGCATCATTAGCCATGGTCACATGGCGTGGGGAACACCCTGAGACGGCGTTGCCCAGCAGGGGCACCGTCCTCGTGCTGGGCCCCATCCTTGGGCCAAGCGCCTACGGTGCAGCACCAGCATGGTGCACAAGAACGACACCGGAGCCTTCTGGATGGTTAGACTCCCGAGCCGGAAGTGCTCGTCCCTTTTATTATGTTGGTCACATGGCTACTGCCACGTGACCCATTACAACATCCTGGGAGCTACCATGCTCCCAAGAGGGGTACCATGCAAAACCACTCCATTTTTTATAAAAAAAATAAAAGCCCTACACCAACACACACTACTACTACTGTAACCACTCTATTAGTTTTTCACACCCTTTATTAACCAAGGTGACTGGTTCTACCATCACACAACACTAATAAAAGCTACAGGTACCACATTAGATATACCACCAACATGGTCATTTTAATACAATCTGTCGCTCTAGGCTTGCGTCTTCCTGGGGATGTCACTGCCAAGGTCCTTCCTCCGCTACCATGAAGATGCTGGAGGCCAGGTTGAGTCCTCCCTCGTGTTTGCTTCAGACAGCCTCACCAGAGTCACACAAAGAGACCGGCAAAGCTGCACCTGTGATGGCCCAGGGGCCACATCGGCCACGTCCATAGCCTAGGGCCTGCCACTGACAGAGAAGGGGCACCTCAGCAGCGCGGCAGTCAGCGGCCCAGTTCTGTGAACTGTGCATACTGCACAAAAGACCATTTGGAGCTCCATGGCGGGCAGAAGCACTGGAAAAATTCACCGCTGTGGGCCAGATGATGTGGGGCCATGCCCCCAACTCGTGGGACTGCTGCAGTCTATCTCCCCAGTGTCCCCATTTGAAGGCATCTCTTCCGCTTATACCGCCAGCCCAGGTGGTCATGGGCCCGCCTTGTTGGTCCTTCACACAGGTGGGGACAGTTAGCGACCCACGCCAGCAATACTGCTTTCCCGTTCCTCACTATTCCGGGCCGGAGCGTTTATTTGTTTTTTTAACCGCCGCGGCAAGCCCGTGTTCTTGATGGGCTGCGGCAGGCTTCTGTTTCCTTGTTGTGGGGGAGCCGCCAACGCCTCCCTTTTCTTTGTTCTTGCGGGCCCAGTTGGAGTTGGGGCCGCCTCATTCCCCTCTCGCAGCGTACACCGCCGCCCTTCACGTCGTTAGCTTGTGGGTGGGAGAGGGGCAGCGCCTGTTAAGTGGGTCCGGGGCAGCGCATTTTTTTTTTCGTTGTTGCAGCAAACCTCGCTGCTCCTCCACCTCTTTGTTGCGGCTGGGGAGGGGCCACCGGGCGTCTCCATGTGGGGAGAGGCAGGGCCTCCCTACTGCAGCGCGGGCCGCTGCACCTTCTTCTCCCGCGGGGAGCTCATCTTCAATTTGTCCTGGCGGGTTGGGCCCACCCTTTTTTTACTGGCTGCACACCTTTGCTGTTCCTTTCCGCGGCTGGTGGGCGGGGGGGGCAGGGCCTCCTCATCTCGGCCACAGCATATTCCTTCTCCACTGAGGGAAACAGGGGCGCAGGTCCACCCACCTTTTACCCCGCCGGATGCTGCTCATATCTTCATGGGGGCGGGCACCCCCCTTTTATGCGCGGCTGATGCTGCTTTTTGAGCGGGGCTGCCAGGCTGTACGGCGGCCCCCTTTCTGAATTTGGGTCCACAGCCCGCTCCTTGGAGCAGGGCGGGCTTCCAGGCATTGCGGTCCCGTGCGGGCCTCCTCCCATCTCTCTCGCAGCTCTATCACATTGGTGTTGGCACCAGGTGGCCCACACCAATGTGATACGAGGCCCTGGGTCACCCACAAATGCGCAGCTGGGCCTCCACAGTGCCTGCCCGATACCCGCGGGTCGGATGATCCACGTCACCATTGTTGGGGGCCTGCTCTGGGTCACCGGGCAGGCCCCATGCTCATGTCGGGGTCACCCGACGGGGTTACTCAGGGTGGCGATCATGCTGCAGATCTATGGGTGGGGGTCACCTCATCCGCTCCGGATCACCGGAGCTGCATACGTGGCCCGGGGCACCTGACACACAGTGACCTCAGGCTCTGGGGGCACCCAGGCTGGGGTCGCATCATTAGCCATGGTCACATGGCATAGGGAACACCCTGGGACGGCGTTGCCCAGCAGGGGCACCGTCCTCGTGCTGGACCCCATCCTTGATCCCAGCGCCTACGGTGCAGCACCAGCATGGTGCACAAGAACGACACTGGAGCCTTCTGGATGGTTAGACTCCCGAGCTGGAAGCGGCTTGTTCCTTTTATTATGTTGATCACGTGGCTACTGCCACGTGACCCATTACAACATCCCGGGAGCTACTATGCTCCCAGGAGGGGTACCATGCAACAATGGTGAGGACGTTGAAAATGATGTGATGTTATATATGTCAAGGCATAGGATTTATAAAACATGAAACTTTCTGGAAAGCAATATAGCAATGGGGATACAAGTAGGGGTTTGGAGTAGCAGATGAGCTTGGATGGGTAAAGTGAGCAACTCGGGGCAGGGACTGGGTTACGTATTCTGAGCCGCAATTTTGCGGACCATTTATCTGCAAGAAAAATAGGTGAAAGAGTGCAAGGGGTTGATCCCATCAATGGACAACCTGAATCCTCAAAAAAGCGGGGATCACAGGGGCATCCTTCTGGAAAGGACACCCATGTGGAAGCAAGCTCAATGGACACATTCCCATGCATGCCACGATGGAAGAACGGGGAAGGTGTAAAACCACAAAAAAGGGAAGATCTTGGGACAGGGTGGGAACCGGGTCAGGCAATGAGGGCTGGGAAGCCCAATGGCGGAGCGGAAAGAGGTGCACTGGGTCATGTTCTGAGGGAAAGTGTTCAACCAAATCATGGACCTGATTCCAAGGGGAAGCTTTTGCAGGAAGAGATAATGTGGAGTGGCAATGGATTGACAAGATGTGCTTTGAAGACTACACTTGTCAATTTATTCCTGATGTGTAGGATGGCGGAGTTAATGTGTGTTAATAGCTTGCACAGAGACAGTGTGAATAGTAGAAAAGCATTGTTACCTGTTTTCTCTGTACCCTTTGAATGTCTTTATCTCTGATCTGGTTGTGTCATAGCTTGGTATCCTCTTCCAGATAGATATGTGCTTTGGGTTTGAGTGACTTAAAGATGACGCAGACTATCTTGAAAATGATTTATGCTTAGAGAGGTAACCAGGACAGCTCCATTAAAGAATGGGGTCATGAGGTTGAATTCTCTTAGTCCTGTGATGAGGCATGCAGCAGTGTGGGGACTCTGATTTCTGTGAGTAGTCTGGTGAGATGACGATGTGACATAACTGCTATGAAGCTCGAGGCAGCGATAAAAGGCTTGACATTAGGGAGCAGCACAAGCTGGTATCATGCTGCTTGATTCTTTGAGTCTCTGCAGTGATAGTTTCTGTGAATGAAAAGTCATAGTCCATGTTAGAACTCAGCGATGTTGCACTGGTTGAGATTTGAGGTGTGAATACATTGAGCTTCATAATGTTTAGTCAAATATGGACTTGTGTGGTGGGATTGCCTAGGAAAATAAATCCAGTCTTTTTTGTACCCTAGATGTGCAGGTGCACATTGGTATATTATGAGATCCGGTAAATAGAAAAGGTTGAGGATTGTGGCCTTCAATCTGAATGCATTGTCCAGTTCTTTATCAGGAAATGATCTAGCACCAGGACCCACCTGCCAAAAGGACATGTCCCAAAAAGCATTGCAATCACCCTAAACATTTGGGGTTCAGAAAACTACGGAAACCTCACATTTTCTCTAAATAACCAAAAGGAAGTCGTTGGCTGCCACATCTGGGATTTACAATGTGCGATTTTGCATAATGTAATGTGCTTTAAGGTGAATTTACTTTCAACTTCTCGAAAGACGGATTTCTATCATGAATTTAATGGCATCTGAGACAGGTACCATCACACATAATGAAATGTAAGTGACTGACATGGTAAATACTACCAATTTGCTGGTGTAACGTTGGAGCTGAGTGGTCCGAATGCAAACGGAGCGAATTTAAAATCTTGTCTGAACCATAATTGGCTACAATAACATTCTAGCCGAAAGAGGACGAAAAGTGATCTGCCGTGATCTCAACGTGATCAAGACGTGCAAGCGTGTAAGCGCTAACCGTGCGGCTGATAACTGATAGCTGACTGCCGAGCGACCTCACACAGGGCGGAGACTGGAGTCTGGACGTACCCACTGCTCTGGGTAAACAAGGTGAGCAGATTAGCGTCTTAAGCTAAACTCTGATATCATCAAACCCTGTGAAACCCGAGCATAGTGTTAGAGTCCAATAGCCTAACAGCGGGGCCTGGGTGATTACGGGAGACTGCGGGGGCTTGACCACTTTGATCCCTTAATCTCTTATCCCCTTGTGCCTTTGAGCTGGGATCGCACTGTGAACAGACACGACCAGACCAGACTGGAATATACATCTGAACACTTTTGAGTATTTGCTCTCAGCAAGGAGATGTCTGAAATTCAAGGAACAAATGGAAAATCAAATGCGGACCAACTGGCTCGCACTAAAATGGCGCCATCTGGCCGCTTACATGTAGAAAATCATATACATCCACAAACAAGACTACATTTGCGCCGTTGGATTTCGTTAGCTGCCTCTTGCAAACCGACACAGCGGCAGCTGAGCAAGTCTGATTGTGACTGCACGGGGGAGCGAAACAGTTTATCACCCGTTTCTGGTCCTGAATATAGATGAGACTCAGACCAGTTGCAAAACAGAAGAAGACACTCTAAAGCAGATGATGATACTACCATTAACATGCAGAGCTCTATACACTCGCAAAATGCGGGTGAAAACCTGATGGCGAGTTGCCCAGCGGCCTTATGTCCCGTTCTCGCAAACACTGAAAGAGCCCCGGAAAGAGACCTACCTTGTACACACGTGAGCCACGATGATTGCGATGCCGGGCTAGGTACAAGTGGACCCCCCTGCAGGTTGACACTGGAAGTCGGAGTGGGGCGGATTTTGGCCCTCGATGAAAGTGGCTCTATGCCACAGGTTATCGAGATGGAGGCGATTGAGGAAAGCACAATCACGAAAGTAGCTGGCTCGTCCCCAACTATTATGAAGAGCCTCCCGGCAAGCGGAGAAGAGTCTCTGCGTTTAAAGCCAAAACAGGGACTCGGTGCTGAATGGTCTGGTACATCTAACGATGATGAAGTATTCCTTCAAGCTTGTTACGCTACAATGGAGAATCTCTGTAGTAACGAGCCTACTACTAAGGGATCTAATAGAACAAATTCACTGGAGGTCGTCAACAAAATTCTAAACCACATCTCGTTAATAAACAAATCTCGACGATCCACAATTAAAGACAAAGTAGACCCTACGACGCAAGGGCCTAGTGTCAAGGAGGCTATTGAAAACATAGTAGATGTAATGCAGGAGTCCCTGGGAGCGTCGTCTTTATCGAAATGGAAAAATGCCTACGGGAAACAAAGGCGTATTGATCACAGCACATCTCCTACTCTGCCGTGCTCTTAGAGGAAAGGTACAAAAACATCTTACCAGACAACAACGAGAACCACAATACCTGCTTTAAGGCACAGAGACGCCTTTGATGCGAGAAAATCGCCCACCTCTTCGTCTACATCGTCTGATCCTTCCTCTTCAGAGCAACAGTGCACCAAACCAAGGTGCCCTAAATCCTGAATGCATCTAATCTCACAACATGGGAACAAGGAGCTTTGCTCTGAACTAGTAGGATGTATAATGAAAGAGACCCAACCTATAGTGATGTCTTCTCTTGCCATATCAATAGCTCAGTTTTTATAGCTATATGAGCAAGTGGATGGGAACCTCAGAGATCTGTCCACACTGGTTGCAATGATCAACTCTAAATTGGTAGGCCTGGACATGGAAACTACAATAACCAATCAGGTACAGCGAGACTCCAATAAAAGAATTGAGGCTTCCCTAAACACTCTCCTGGATCAAAGAAAAACTAATGGACTGGAAAAGAAGCTGCTGGCGGAAATCACAAAAGAAGCACTCAACCTACTAAAAACAAGGAAAACTCCAACGGAGACTGCCAGTGAGGGAAACAATTGCGTCTACCTGGATCCCCAGGGGCTGCACTCCCTGAACAAGAAAACGCGTGCTCAGGTGAGCTCAACCCTGGAATCTAATTCGAACACAGTTGAATCTGCACTGGAACAGCTGGCTTGTAACACAGATAGAAGCCAAGAGGAGATTGTTACAATGCCACCCCCCATAGATCTAACCAAAGATGAATCTACACAGCAGGAAATAACTCAAGAGGAAAAAAGACTGGAATAGCAAAAGAAAACTGAAGTATCTGATATCCCGTTAAAAGCCACCTCAGTAAGTTCTCATTTACACGAACAACAAAACACGCCTTGCTTTCAAAACATCCTAGGAAAAACGAGATCAACACTTAATCCGGCCTCTCTCGATCCACAAATACCAACTACTTCATCTGATACTAAGAAATGTGGAAGTCAGCAAGGTAGTAATTCCGGGAACCTTGACACTGAGGAAGAAAGGCACAACGACATCTTTGCGATCTTTAAGGGAAATCCTAATCAGTTGACTGGAATGCAAACAACTCAAACCAAAAAACCGCCACGAGAAAAAAAGTCCAAAAACCAATGCACTAAGAACTCTCGACGTGGCAACAATTCCAGAAAGTTCTTACGCAATATAAAGACAGTAAATGTTACTGTAAATCAAAAAATAAGAACAGACAAACCAAGTCAGAATAAAAAGATGTTAGAAAAGATGACGATGGGCGAGCTCTCAGAACAAAAAACTGAGAAACCAAACAAGGATGTTGAACAAATGAATGAATTGCTGAACATGTCAACCTACGAGGACGCTGATGAATCGGAACCAATGGAATCTGAGACTCTAACTGGGCCATCGCTAAGCCAGACGATCCACCCCAAGAGACAGACAAAACGAGTCTTGAACCAAAAACCATAATTCCAATGACGCCTCCCACCGTTCTACTTCCGCAAAGAACCTGTGCATTGATCCCCAAGATCACAAAGATCGATGAAGACTTGCATGTGGAGGCAAGTCCGATCTTCCTCACTTTGAAAGAAAGACACAAAAAACTGCTTATGAAAAACGAGGATAGAGAACGCCGACCGATAAAAGTAACCAAAAGCTTTCCTCAATTAGAACGTAGGAATGAAATTCGAGAGGACTACCCCGAAGTTCGAAAATTTGTACCAAACAAGAGCAATGGGAATGGTCCATCAACAAGCAAAGCTCTTGTCACAAAACAAATGTCTCGAGAATCCAAGGGAAGAGCACTACACCAAAATGACCATATAGGCGGTAAAATCCTTGCCTCCATCTATAAAGTGAAGATGGAAAGAAGAGAAAGTCAGGACGACCTTATTATGAACTGCAATAATGTCTTTCGCCTACTCCATTGCGTCCCGTGCCTTAGAACAATACAATCGTACGACATCCAAACAGTGGAATTTCCACAGGAAGGCCAGAACGACAATGTGATATTATATCTGAAATCAAAAATGATAACTAACAGTATTCTAGATGCAACGCCTGAGCTGATGTCGCTTGGATTTGATATTCTGGAATTAACTAATGAAGACAAATGCAACAAACAGTGTTATAAAACTACGGAATCTCAGCTACCCTCGCCGTTATGGAAGAAAATTTATGAGGCGCAGAGCCCCGAGAAAACGTGAGAGGTTCCCCGGCATTACAGAAACCAGAGCCTAGATAGCAACTGCGATTTAAAATACATGGAATCTGCTCAAAGTGACTTGGTGGAACAAATTAAAATCACATTTGCTAGTAATCAAGCCTCCAACAAGAAAAACAGTTCAGGGGAAGCAAGAAACATCGGAAAGGAATCTTCGGACAATTGGGGGTGGCTTGCAAAAGCCCTGAGCAAAACAACTGAAAGCTAATGCCAACCAGAGATCTTGACCTCGACAGTCAAGTTCGGTTCTTGGAACACTAGAGGATTCGCGCACTTGTTTCAAGAGAGTTGTTTTCCAGGGTTGGATGTCGTTTGTCTTCAAGAGACTTGGCTGGACACCTGCCCTATTTCTGGAGATTATCAGATTGCATTCAATCCAGCAATTAAACAAGCGACTGGTAGGCCCATGGCAGGTCTTATAACCCTAGCCAAAAAAAAGTTCCGGATACCAAATCCTTAACACAAAGAATGTGTCTCCCTATAGTGAGACAACTATAATTACACACAAAAACGAAGGAATAGAAAAATATACATCCTGAATTTATACTGGAATAATAACACAACATGTGGCAGTGGATACATAGATCAAGTTACAACAGTCATAGACGATTGGTTAGTGGCAGATGCTGTCGCTGATATTGTGATTTGTGGAGATCTGAATATGAACTGTCTAACAGTAAACAACGATCTGAAACCAAATAACTCCAACAAAACACAACTCGCCAGCCAATGGGCGTTGGAGATGGAGTTAAGAAACCTTGTGTTGAGGAATGGAAATCTAGCAGGTGACATTCCAGCTAAAGCAACCTGGTCTAGGGGTACTCAACGATCGACGCTTGACTACTTCTAAGTTAGTGAGAAAATACATCAAAACTCGATCTCACTAGTGGTGCATCCAATGAACTATAGTGATCATGACTTGGTCATCCTGTCACTTGCCACAGCTAACGGATCCAAAACCTCAATATGGAAAGTTCCGGTTATGATTGAATCAAATAGGGTCAGATTGAAACTAAAGAAGATGGATGTTAAACACATAATAACCACATATGTGGAGGAGCAAAAAGAAACTGAATATACCCACCTCCTAGCCCCTTTCAAAGAAAAACAACAGGGCTCTAAATCCTGCGGCTTTGTTGCAAAACATAAATTCGATTTAGAGGTGAGAAAAAGGAAGAGAGAATTGAGAGCGCAAATAAGACATATATCAAAAACAGACTTCAATAGTTACCAATTTGCGAAAAGAGAATTTAAACAAAAATACAAAAATTGGCTCGAACACATAAAGCAGCCATGCTGCAAAACGATTCAGAATGAATGATGGGAAAATTGCAAAACAAAAATTCCTCGGAATTCTGGAAGGTAATTAATAACGAAGGAGCCCCGCAAATGGCACTATTGACAAATGTAATTACTGAAGCTGAGTGGGTTAAACACTTCTCGAAACTGTACAGCAAAAGAAGAACCGCAGTAGAGAGTTCATCACCCATCCTTGAAAACTGGAAGCTAGATTTTGATAAAAGTGACATCGAGGAGGTAATAAAAAAAGCCAGCTCCTCTAGAGCGCCAGGACCTGATGGCCTAACAAATTACACAATCAAAGAAAATCCAGAGATGTGGGCAGAACTATGCCACACGCTGTTTAAAAGAATAGCGGCCAAATGCAAAAGCCCTGAATCATGGAAATGCGCAATAATTATTCCAGTCTTCAAGAAAGGGAACCATGCTGATCCGAGGGACTATGGACCGATCGTGCTTCTAGATGTGCTGGGTAAAGTGTACGCGACCCTGTTACAACAACAACTTGTAAAATGGGCAGCCGACTCAAAACATCTTGACCCACGACAGACTGGTTTTGTCAAGGGAGTATCTCCTTCTGATAAATCTCCTTAAAATGGAAGCCATAAGAACAGGAACCAAGGTGTACCTTGCATTGATAGACTTCTCACACGCCTTCGATAACATAGACAGAGAGCTATTATGGGATAAACTGAAGACGTGGGAATGTCCGGAAGACCTGATAGCGGCCATCAGAGTGCTCCACACTGGCACAAGCATCAAAGTTTGCCTAGATCAAAAAGGCACCCTGTCCATAGCAATAAACACCTTCTGTGGGGTTAAACAGGGTTGCCCATTGGCTGCTATAATATTAAATTTATTTTGATCAGATATTGGAGGAGCAATCGACAGTGTACGATCATTCTTTTCCAAGAATACACGGAGCGCCAAAAAGCTGGATGTTATATGCAGACGATCTAATATTATTAGATGTTACACCAATAGGTCTGCAGCAAAAGATGGATGCCTTGGAACAATATGTGAGTGCTAATCGTCTACAAATTAACAAAAAGAAGTGCAAGGTGCTAACACTGCAAAACTTGAAAACATCAAAACAGAAAAAACCTAAATGGCACCTGGGGAAAGAGTGCCTAAGTAACATAACAAACACAAGATACTTGGGCATGCAAATTAACACAAATCTGAATGACAGTCCCTGGGAACAGGTAGCCAAAACTAAATGCCGGCAATTTGCATGTCAAGCAAGCGTACTACACAAGAAGTACGGAAAGTTCTCCATAAAACCTGTAAGGAATTTTTACTGCCAAAAGGTAGTGCCGGCCCTTATTTTTGGCGCAGAAAATGCTCTCGGATGCTCTTCGGATGTCTGGTCCACTTTAGAAAAGATATTCTGGGTAAGAGTCTTGCAATTACCAAAGGGAACATCAACTGCATGTATCAGATACAAGCTAAACTTAATATCAATCAACGCACGAGTCAGTTGGAACCTGTTGAGTCTCTTTCGAAAGGTGACCATGAAGAAAGTGGCCTTGCAATTTGAAATATTGCACAATCCAAGTAAGGGAAATCCCGGGTGTCTACTGTCTCTATGGAACAAACGCTGCGAGGAAATTCTGGCTTTTTATGACATTGATCTAAAAACCTTACACGAAAATCCAAATGCTGCAAAAAATAAAGTCTGGCGCTTGGATTGGATCTTGACTGGAGCCTCAAGGTCGTCCAACAACTTAATGAAAGAGGTCCCGTGTGAAGTCAGAAACCTAAATACTCTGCAGAATCATATTGAATTGTACCCAGATAATGGCAGCAGAGCCCTGTTTATACACTTTCGACTAAATGCTTTTAAAACAAGACAGTGGTCAAGAGAGTTACGCACAACAGAAGGCTTTAACGCTGAGTGTAGATTCTGCAATCAGATGGAAGAGACCTTAAAACAACACCTGACACTCTATTACAAGGGATTACATCGGGCGAGTTCCTTGACATTGGGGCCACAGTTCATGAAATACCAAACGCCAAGTGCGGACGCCTGGTGGCAACCCTTGATTGATAGCCGGGAGAAGCAACTGAACTACGCCCTAATTCGCTTTCTGAGCCTGCTGAAAAAGCTGCTGATGTAATACCTAATACAAGAACATAAGCTGCGACAACGCATCAAAGAAGGCCCTAGTGGATGAAGGCTTCAACGCGGCCCGTGAGCAAACGATGTTAAGGCTTGGATAGCCGAGGGATATATGGACATATTGACGAGGGAAGAGAGGATATATTGTATTGTTTTATCTGTTTTTTTAAAGGCATTTGTGCCAAAAAAATAAAAATAATAATAAAAAAAATAAAACCTACCAATTAGGTTACATATTTCATTGCATACATCTTCCCTTGAGGTCCATTTTCAATTGTGCAAAAACTAACTACTGGAAGAAATGCTTTTTTATCTGTTTTTTTTTAACTTTGAAAAGCTCAATGCTACATTAAAACAGTGTTTTTCACTGAATGGCATCTAATGTTACAGGAAAGATACTAAGTGGAATAAATAGTTATCAATTTTCAACTGTGACAGGTTAAAAGCAAATCTTTGGTGCAGAGCCATCTTCTAAGTATGGTAGTTGTCCTCCTGACAGTATTAAGTACACGGTGATCAATAGTTCTCTTTCCTAAATTGTTGTCCCTTTGTACAGTAAGATACAAAATGTTTCACATTCAACCTGGAGTTATGCCAACCTCCTCAATTTGCTGCATTAAGAGTGCATCCCGCGTATTTACCATCAGTTTTGTGACCGAGTGTGCACACATTTTTGGCTTCGTGTAGAACAATTCAAGGTTAAGTGAATGTGTTTCTCGTTTAAAACCCGCTGCATTCATCTGAGTTTTGTAGATGTTGTAAATCAAAAGCGGATTTTAGCATTTTGGAGACAGACATTACACCACTGACCAATCATATCTGAGCTTGTGAATTGACTGCTTAAGACATGTCTGTGCCCCAGGTCATATGTAATTGTGTTTCTTCGTTTATTTAGAAGAGCACTGCAATCTTTAATTGGCAGCCTAATCGCGTGGTGCTAAACCAACTGAACAATGATTGCTGCATTGAAAGAAAATAGTCCTCTGAAAACCACTTTAGAACTCTAAGTATAATGGGAAACACGTTTACGGTAAATTAGTCTGCACGTGCAGAATCGTATTTTGAATCAACAGTCTGGAAAATACGTGCAAACCATAAAACTGCTGCAGAAAAAAAGTCTCCCCATTAACCTCTTGCGTTAATGATCGATATGGTGTTTTTACCTCGCTTGGCAATTAAACATGTTTTCTCTGTCATGTGGAGGGCTAACGTAGCTCAATGATTTTTAGGGATACAAACATAGAAATGCCTGAAGCACACATATTTTCTGTCACTTGCATGTAAAGAAGTCCATGTGCCTACCGTGGTTGTGGGTATTAATGACAGAAAACCTGCCCATATAAGGGATTTTGCTCTGCCAGTCAGGAAAAAAACAGGAATGCATACATCGTTTTACAAGCTGACATGCTAACATTATTCATTCCATTCAGGAGATACTCAAGTCCTGGTTTTAACGTTGCATTCTGGGATTTGTAATTCGGCATCACCTTATTATAAACCCATGATTTGAATCCCCGGAATGTAAAGTTAAATCCATGACTGGCCTCGTGTCTCACGAATGGAATGGATAATGTTAGCAGGTGCTTTACTCCGAGATGTATTGGTTCCTATGACGATTTTCTCTGCAGTGGTCTCCACAACTGTAAACCCGGTGCAGTGGGTTGTGCAATGCAGACCACTCTCTGCAAAATTCATCACGAGAATGTACGGTTATGTATTGCATATACATGTCCATCTCGGAAACGTGTCGAATTGTAAAATAACCACTGACAGTGTTGGCACACATAGCACTCACCTGCATTGTAGGCTGATTGCATACCATTCTCCACTTTGGTGCTAGAAGTCAGTGTATATATGTGAGCACTGGGCATGCTAGCAACCCTTCAATGTGCCTGTAAGGCCATGCCTGCAGAATATAGGGGTGCAGCATGTCAGGAGCACTTTGCTCCCTCCATTCACTTTGTGACTACAGAGCTAATGTTTCAAAGTTGTCTATCGTCATACAATTGAGCTGTTCAGGCTCATTTTGATTCCTATGTAAACAAGCACAGAACGTACGTTTCTGGCAGTGGAAAGCAATAGCATGGTTTGTGATCTTTCCTGGTATTTTGAGAACAGAGATGGGGGACACTGTGTTTGGGCTCCTAACACAGCTCGGAGACTGCAGTTGGATTGTTGAGTTCCTTGCAGATATTCAGCCACGTTGCCAGTGGCTCCAGAGATGCAGGCCTGGATATGGGCCCTCTTCTTGGAGCGGATGGAGAAATGATAATGCCTTTGGAGCAGGCGACAGGCCAGTTTGTAAGAGGGTGAACCTGAGGTCTGTCACACACGCTCAGCAACTCTGCATTTACGTTTCAGAGAAGTTAGATAAGAGTCATACCAACTGTTGCACTTGGAGGGAGGCTTGGGGCGGATCCTCATTACAGGGGCAAGGATATCAAGGGTGTTGGAGATGGAGAGGTGAAGTTTGGCGAAGACAAGAGTCGGAGGGAGAGTCAGATGCAGGGGTTGCAGGGGGGATGGAAGTGGAGGATAAGGAAGTGAATGGCACTTGATTCATTGGTCGAATGACGGTGAAGGAAGTTGGCAGGGTGGGAGGCAGATTGGCTAGGGGGCTGAGAGTCCCCAAATGGGAGGAGAGAAGGGAATGTTTGGACCTGAAGAGGGGGGTGGTACCCAGGTTAGTGATAGGGATGCTGCTACAGATGAAGGCATCCAGTGTGTGTCAGGCTTAGTGGGTCGGACCGGAAGGAAGGATAGTAAGGGAGAGGGAGTCACAGAGGTCATGGAACTGTGAAGTGGCTCTCAGCTAGGATGTTGAAATCACCAAGGAGGAGTTTTGGAAAGTATAGACTTCATCTTCATTTGCTCCAATTCTGCCTTCTGCCTTAGTGATCCTGGAACATTATTTTTTTATCTTAGCCCTAACAGAACACACATAATAATATCCACATTTCTGCTCACTGAATCAAACCCTTTTTGCATAGTATCATGTTGAGGTGGTTTCTATTAATTCCCCAGTTTGTCTTTCTTTTTCAGGGTATGTGGACGAGCAACACCTAGGCTCTGTCTTTGTAAATATGGCCACGCTGCCTTGTTCATGCTCCCTCCGTGCGACATTATGATGTGGAATATGTATAAATACCAATTGTGTATGCTAAATGTGTGGCATGACTGTGTTATCTTGGTAATGCATTACACATACAGTTATCTGCAGATAGGAAATTGCATCTCTTAATCACTGTCCTCCAATTATCACATGTTCTCATACAGTGTTATTCCACCATCAGCCACCAGGATCCAGGGATTCCACAGGTGACATGCACACACAAACCTCTAAGCTGCCACTCCACTTGACCTGCAGATCTGATGATGACTCCCTGGCATAAGACCTGGCTTCCTTACTGCGTTTGGCCCAGTGAAGCCCTACTGGACTACCTGATCTGTGAAGGCCCTCGTCAGTGCTTCAACCCTTGGATTGGTGGAACCTACCATTCTCGATGCATTCATGAGGATCCAGTTATCCTGAGCCTCCAGAAGTGTCCCTGAACGACCCAGTGGACTAAACAGCTCTCCAGTGGCTTAGCTAAGTAGAATCGTTGCCATTCTGTGTTATTCCTGGTATTTTGTCCGTTCAGACCACAAGTCACCTTCCTGACAAGTTTCAACTTATCAGAATCAAAGGATCCTGCTCTGGAATGTCTTCAACCATGACTGCAAAGATACCAGCTGTCACTGGTGTGCGGTAACCATCACTGGAACTTGCCTTCCCCTGTCTGGTGAAATGTCCTGAAGAGGTCTGCATCAGTGACTTCTGCATTTCTTATTCACAAAGGGTTGTCGTCTGCTCCTGGATCTGGCTGGAAGAATCATCGCACCCTCAGCTCCTGGGCACCTTCTACTGGACAGAACACTGGGACCAACTACTCTCTGTGATCCCCAGTCGACATACTTAGTCAACTGGAAAAAATGGAGCCAGGGGGGTAAGTAATTTAAAGTGATTCCCCTACCCATTTTCTGCTTAGAATAAACCTTGGAATAAACGTTGGTTCATTGGATCTCTTTTTGATTGTTGGATCTAAAAGCTTGTATCTAAAAGACATCTGCCTCTCTCTTAAGAAGAATTGTTGTGACTTTTGGGCACAAGGCCCCATACATTCTAAAGAATGGACATATAAAGTCAGGGCATCATTTTTGTGAATTGGTTTTATTCTACTGCATCACTACTGACATTTTATTTACGTGTCTATGCTATTATATGCATTCTTAAAGACCTAAGTTGAATAAATGTATGTTTGATAATTGAGAATTGTGTGATATCACTACCTGCTTCATTCATTGTTCTAGTGTGTGTTTTTGGCCCTATTATAAATAGAGCATGTGGGTACTTACCTGTCTGAATTGAACTATTGTGTGTTGCACTGTGTGCACTCATTGTGGATCCCTAAACCCACTCACTTTCTCCAGAGACTAAGCCTTAACCACTCTCCATGTTTAACTTGATTGGGTTTAGCTAACCTCTCAGAGTTCCCATGCTCACTATACATATGGTTGACTCCTAAAATATGTCCACCAGGCCAGATTCTAGAAATCAATTTTAACAGCCACTGCTTCTAAAGTAATGAAGTTAACTGTTCATATGAGAATGTGTTTTTTCACAGAAAACATTACTTGTGTAACTTAAAGTCTCTGCCACAACCCTAATCCTTGCCATTTTGGCCATGTCACTTAATAAAGTGGTGACAAGCATAGGGAAAAACTATGATTGTGAATTGAATAAGACATAAAATACATGTCTGATATTCACTTTTTCTCCTTTGTAAAGAAGAATTAAAGTGCTGTTCTTAAAGTTCCATCAGTCAGGACTTGTAACTGTCTGTAAAGTTTGGGCAAGGTGGCTCCATGATTGTATTTGACAAATGGGAAGACTAAACCTTTGTTCTGTTGATATTAATACTAGATTTTGGATGATTAAGTGACTGGTAGACGAGCTAGTCATGTTCACTCATATTCGGGTCCTACTTTGATATGTTGAAAAGTCAAATAAGATTTTAAGGTGCAGATAGGAGCAGTGCAAAGGTACCATGAAAAACTCCCTTTTTGGGAAATTCGATATATACATCTGCCTAAATTAGACCCACATGTTCTAGTCTTGTTGCCATATTATTGTTTGGCCTTCTTCGTGCCTTCGCAGATCAGTAAATCACATATAAGGTAAAGCACTTGCACTGGAAAACTGCTGCTTTCATGGGCTTGTGATGCCTTTTTGTGTGTGTGGCTCAGGATGTGGGTGGAACTTACTGGTCCCACTCCACATCTCTGGTGCCAAAGAGTCTGGTTATATGGCATGAGTGAAACCCAGAGAACTGACTATAGCTAACTTCAGCATGGCCACTGAGTGCTGAACCTTGTATAGACACAATATATCATTAGCACATTACAGAAGAAATGTAACAAAAACATAATCTAAACATTATCATTGGCTGGTCATCACCATTCCCCTAAATAACCCTATACAGTGTTCAAAAAGTATTGACAGTTACCTACTCTTCACAAAAAAAGAACACCACCCACCCAACATGATCTTACCCTCTTGGTCCCATTGGTCAGCAAAAAATGCACCAATCCCATTGCTGGGAAACAGGTTCGATAAAGGGCTTCATTCCAATTGGACCATGCTACCTCATTCAATTGGGTCTGCAACGTCCCACTGAGATGGACCAGTGAGCAACAAACCAACATTGCACACACCTCCTCTTTTCATTCCCTGTTCCCACTAAACACACCGGCTCACTATGTAGCTAATCCTGGTACACCCTTTTCTAGTATCCTCCCTGCAATGAATGAGTGGGCTTCTAGAAAAAACGCAATAGGTTCACTGATGAGCACTGCTCCTGGACCATCATTTTTGCTAATGTGTCCATATTATTTGGTTAATTTCATATTGTGGCTGTCTGAGAACTGATCATATCCCTCACTGCAGCCTTCACAAACCTTATGTATTGTTTCTCTACCGTCTCTTTAAAATATGCTTCCCTTGCAATAATAAGCTGGCAACTATCTCATATCCCTCCCCACTCACCCTTGAGCACTCAACCTATTTTCAGGACAGGAGGAAATTCAATGAAAAGCTCCCAACTAACAACCATGGCTTAATGCGCTATAATAGCAGCTCAATACCTCTAACTGAGGCCTACAAAAAATGGTGAAGCTCTTGCTCATAAAATCTATTATCCCTATAGACATCCCTATAGACACAAGACACAGTAATGCAGTGCCGGGTGTTCCAAGCTAGGTGTTCTAAAAAATACTAAAACCAAAAGGTTCACATGTTTGCCATGAAAGAAAATATAATGTGATGGGCTGTGCGTCTGTGTGTGTTGTGCCAGATGATGAAAATATGATTGTTCATGCTATACACATGAAGTAATTGTGGAGACAGAGGAGCACACAGCAGAAGTACTATGCATTGAGCAGACTTTACTTAATTGTTCCGCCAAAGCCCCCAAAAAGAGGTAGAAAAAATGACAGCAATCTTCTTGCCTGCAAAATAAACAGGCTGAGCTTTCAAAACCATTTAAAACTAAAACTGCTCAGAAAAATGCTGTCGCTAAAGTATTCACTTCAACCTCAGGTCATTTTATTATTTCAAACAAACTAAGTGACGGCTCTATCACTGATGCAATCTTGCAGTTCTCTTTCATGCATAATGCAGAGAAGGAATATTTCCACTCTAAACTCTCGCTCAGCTGTCAAACACTCCTCTGACATCTGCTGCCTTCTGGATGTCCTCGGTCTCACCGAGACATGGTTCACCGCCAGCTCTGTCACAAGCTTTGACACGCTCCTCCCTGATGGCTACAAGATCCTCTCCGCTCCCGGATCCAACCGCTCCCGGATCCAACCGCTCCGGAGGGGGCATAGAGTGGATTCCTGCCTCTGTCATTCTTATGCAGGCCTACTCCTCTTTTGAATGCCTCGCCTGCAGGCACTCTCTCTCGCCTAGCCACACCCTTACTGTGGCTACTATCTATAGGCCACCTGGTAAGATCTCCTCCTTCCTCTCTGAGTGGGCCGACCTCTCCTCCTCCCTCCTAGTCTCGACCACTCAACTCCTCCTCTTTGGAGACTTCAACATCCACCTGGATGCTTCCTGAGCCTCCTCTGGAATGTTTCGCGACCTTTACGACTCTCTCTCACTCTCCCCTCAGGCCCAACTCACTCTGCAGGGCACGCTCTGCATGTTCTGATCCCCTCAGACCTTCCCCTTTCTATCCCTCTCACCACTCCTTTCTCCTGGAGTGATCACTTTCTCCTTTCCTCCCAGCTCACCCTCTACCCCTCAGGCCAATCCTAGTCCAACACTGCCATCCACCTTCTCTGTCATCCGACCCATGAAGCGCGTGTCAGTTGAGGCTTTCACCGCCTCTTTGTCCACCACCCCCAAATCGGCTGACTCACACCCTGATCCAGCCCTTTCTGTGCTCCACTCTGCTATATCAAATACTCTCGATGCTCTGGCCCCTGTCATGAGGATCTGCCTGAAGCCCAAAGCTAAATGCAACTCCTGGTATGACTCTGACGTCGTCACCCTCAAACGCAAGTGCAGGGTGGCTGAGAGGTAATGGCGCGTTTCATGCACATCCTCTGACAAACTGGCCTGCCGCCTGCTCCAAAGGCAATACCGGCTCTCAGTCCTCACCAAGAAGAGAGCCCACATCCAAGCCTGCATGTCTACGCCATCTAACAACTCGGCTGAACTCTTTAAAATCTGCAAAGAACTGGCCAACCCTGCCGCAGTCTCTACCTCTCCTATCCCCTCCCAGGCCCTCTGCATGGCATTGGCTTCTCATTTTTCTCAAAAACTCAGGACATCCTGTTCTCTTATCCTCCTATCCCCTTCTTCCCTCTACTCCCTGTTCTTCCTCTGACCCCTATTCGGCCTCCTCTCCTCATTCCTTCTCTGCCTTTCCCCTTTTGTCCCCAGACGAGGTTTCTAGACAAGTCCGATCTATGAAAGTCTCGTCAAAGCAGGTTCATCCCTGTTCCTCTAAACTATCAAGGATCACATTGATTCTCTGGCTCCTGCCCTGGCTGACTTCTGCAACCACTCCTTCACCACTGGAGTCTTCCCTTCCCCACTGAAGCACAACCTTTTGCACCCTCTTCTTAAGAAACCCTCTGCCGACCCATCCTGCCAATCTCGATCACCCTTTTTCTGGGCAAACTCTTGGAAAAGTTGGCCATCTCCAAGCTCATTCCCCACACTGAATCTATTGGTTGTCTCCATGATCACCAGTCCATCTTCAGAGCTGCCGGAAGCATGAAACTGCTCTCCTGAACATCGGTGAAGACCTGCTCTCCAACCTTGATTTCAATACCCCGTGTGTCCTCATCGCACTTGATCTCTCTTCTGCCTTTGATACGGTTAACCACACCATCCTGCTCAACCATCTCCACAATAACATGGGGATCACTGGTCAGGCCCTGGCGTGGCTGACTTCTTTCCTCTCTGATCGACCCTCCCAGGTTCAACTTGGGTCCTTCCTCTCCTCCATCTCTATCTCTACATGTGGTGTTCCACAGGGGTCTAACCTCTCTCCCTGGCTGTTCAACCTATACCTGGCACTTCTTGCCCACCTCATTGCAGCGCTCTGCCCGAACTTCCAGTGCTATGTGGATGACACTAAGCTCATTTTCAGGCTGCCCTCAGCCACCTCTCCTCCCTCCCTCATCTCTGATTGTCTGTCCACCATCCAGGAGTGGTGTGCTGCCAATTATCTCTGCCTTAATGCCAGTATGACTGAGTTTCTCCTCATAGGCACACCCACACCCTACTTTCCTGTCACTCTCTGGCTGGCCTCTCTTGACCCTCCTCATGCTCCCACCTGCGAGGCAAAAAACCTTGGGGTCATCTTCGACTCCTCACTCTCCTTCTCTCCCCACATCTCTGACGTCTCTAAGAAGTCACACTACCAGCTGCACCTTCTCAAAGGTATTCTTCCTTTCCTCTCCTTCCTCCAGAAGCTCACTGTCTCCAGAGCTCTGGTTCTCTCTAGGCTTGACTATTGCAACAGCCTCCTTCTAAATCTGCCTGCTTCTACCATCCACCCTCTGCAACTCATCCAGAACCGAACTGCAAGACCTGTCCTTGGCCTCAACCCCAGGGTTTGTATCTCTCCAGGACTGAAATCTCTGCACTGGCTCCCAGTGGCTGTGAGGATTAAGTTCAAAACCCTCTGCATTGTCCATAAGGCCTTCTGGGTTCTGAGGCCTCTATACCTTCAACTCTCTCTTCCTAAATACTTACTTCTCGAGCTCTTCGCTCAACCGCCTCCAACTACCTCAGGGTCAGTCGCTTCTCCAAGCAGCGAGTTGGTGGTAGATCTCTTTCTTCGTCTGGGGCCTCCCTCTAGAACAGCCTCCCTGCCTCCCTAAAACTTGAGGAGAATCATGTTTTGATTGCTGACCCTGATTACTAAATCTCAGCCTTGATAAATACCCTCAAGTGGCCGAAACAAGTGTCGGCACCCTAGTAGCATTATAGACACAATACAAAATACAAGTGGTTGTGACTTTTTGAAACAGAAACATGACAAACGCAATTGAAGACTCCTTTATTATGTGAATCTTGTGTACAGAGCCTACCTGTAAGAATCTCCAACACCTTTGAACCAGAAGTGCCTCATGTAGGACTGCGGGCACTTTCCCTGTATGAGAAGCAGCACTGCGTAAGCCGTATCTTTGTTGCAAAGTGTAGAGTCGCAATCGGTATATATGTTCCTTATCAGAGCTAGAATTGGCAAGGAGGGACCGGCCACTGGGTACAGCTCAATGGGGCAAAAGGCAAAGGCAGGCCCTTGAAAGCGAACTCTGCAGTAGTAAATAAACCCTTATCCACCAATGCATAAATGCCAGCACTCACCTCACACAACTTGATGAACAGAAGCCTACTCCATTTTCCCACTCTCCGTGAGTCTGCTTGTCTGCACTCACTGATTCACCCTCACAAATGCACTCCCACAAATGCACTCCAACAAAAATATTGTAAAGTGTGCAAAAGTATGCCTCAGATTCCTTAGGAGGAAGGGAGTGGGGAGGTGGGAGAGGCACTTAGATGGGAAATGGGATGGAACTCTCCCTACCCGTATCTTACACGTGGTGCCAATTGTACTCACTGTCCTGACACAGAGCAAGGATGCAGGGAGTCTCTTCTCTCCCAGAACACAATTATAAACCCACGTTGACGAGTCTCCTGCAAAACTGTAAGCCAAGACAGCTCAGTTTACTGCCGTAGTGTTTTGCACAATCCTGCTACTCCACAGGTCTGAATAGGTCCAAAGTGCAGCAGCCTCCACCTACTCACACCAGGACACCTGGACAATGTCAATGGCAGTGGCAGAGTCAGCCATATTCAGCCTTTTTCCTCATTTCGTCTGTACCTCAGTACCAGAACGTGCTGGAAGCCTGGTGTGGCAACATGGCACAACATTGGACCTCCACACCAGCAGAGCACTACGTCACCACCGACACAGCCTAGAGGTGCTCAGTGCCTAGAGGAAAGCTCCTAGTGCAAGACCAAGTGCGTCACATCAAACCAACACTGCAAAACACAGCTGCATCTGACGTGATTATCTTCATATCAGAAGCTTCACCACTGTTACTTTGTGCCACCTTTTTAGCTACTAATCTAAAGTTGTCAGTATTGCTACTGTCCCTGTGGCACGTGACAGTTTTGTCACTGCCAGGGTTCTGATGCCCTATTAGAAGACCTTTCTCAGACTGTTCTTTTGCTCATGTTGTGGTGGTGCACCGACATCTGAATACTGGCCCCTTTTGTTACCACAGTATCAACCAACTCCTCCCTTTCCCACCTTTCTCCTCCTTCTTCCTCAGCCACGTCTTACAAACATCATTCAAGCTGTAACCTTCCTCCTACATTCCTTTGGGGACCCAGAAGATCCATACAGTCCTGTTCCCCAAAACAACTCACCCAGTGCATATCATATTTGTCAGGAAATGGTCAAAGTAGTCATACAGGGGTCTAGCAAAATACCCTGAACAGTCGAAAGAGAAATTCTGAGGTTGGCAAATGTAAACCCAACAGTGGGATGCCTGCCGAACGGGGTGAAGTATGATGCCCCAATGAACATTGTGTTGACTTAAAGAGAACCCGACAGAGGGATGTCCACAGTGGAGTTTGTGAAAAGACATTAAGACTTGTGAATGCAAAGATGTATTTGTACAAGAAATGGCTATAGTGAACCCGACAGCGGGAAGCCAAACCTCAAGCATGGTCTAAGCTCGGAATTGGCAGATCCAGGGGTGAAAAACCATCACCCAATGACACAAGAATGTAGCAGATGCAATTTTGTGACCACAAGCCATAGTCAACCTGACGGAGGGAGGCTGAAATTCGAGAGGGGTCTGAGTCTGGAAGAGGGGTCCCCAGGGGTGAAGAGTCACCACCCAAGTGCAATCAGAAAATAACTCTTGTTTATGATTTTGGACATACCAGGCCCTCGGAAGAAAGAGAGCTAATCACCAAATGTCCTGATATCGATAGGAACTTTTTGTGAATCTGAGCCCGGAAGAGGAGGAACCAGGGGTGAAACGTCATCAACCAACAAACAAACGGAAAGGAACTTTTTGTTTGTTAATTTAAACACATCAGGTCCTAGGAGGCAAGAGAATTTTTGTTGAAAAGAGACTTAACCACTGAAGGTCCTAATACCTGAGAGCAGAACTGTATTATCGTGTTGGGAAAGCTCGAGCGCGTGCTGTGCTCCGGAATACCGCCTTGTCCCGTGCTCAAAACATGGGGAATGGAGACCGCCAGCAACTACAACATCCTGACTTATCATTTGTGAACACTTCTTTCTTTCTTTCTTTCTTTCTTTCTTTCTTGTGAATCCTATATCACACTCTTTTTGGTATTATTTGTAAGGATTGGCAATAGGTTTTTCTTAGTATAGGCCCTTTTTATTTTGACAAGACGCCACTAGGACTGCCTTATTATTATTTGGTGGTCGTAGCTTGCTCCAATCTTAGATTTAGGTTTAGATTAGGTGTGTTCACTTGTGTCTGTTTTTACTGTTGCCACCATGAGTTCCTTACACAGGGTATGCACAGGGTATACAATAAATATCATAATAACCATAATAATATACAAAGCAGAAGCAAGACCTCAGCACATCAATCTCAATTCAAATGCCTGGTTATGGTTAAATATTCCTATGCAACCATGCTCGATGAATACATTTTGCAACAAAAAACACATCATTAATCAGTGCAGTTGATTTACACAATACAACAGCATCCATGGTGCAAGTGACACAAGCTTTCCTTAAGAGACGCAATAAGTGTGCTCTCCTCAGATCTTAATACGCGTCACAGAAGAACAGAAAATGTGTCACACCATCCCTAGAGTCCACAATGATGGCAAAGTTCTGAATTACCTGGTTTCCAACCATAGGTAAATCTCGCCATCCTAAGGTTACCTGTTCTGAACTCCATAAAGAGAGCATGTGAATATGGAAGCACAATCAGATAAGGGTACTCTTCTGGACCTTTCCCACTTTCATAAAAAGACATTAGGGCCCAATTTTCAATTTTAAACAATTGCTAATGAATGATTCATACCACAATTGCTTGACAGCCAGCGTAACCTTTTTCTTGGTACTGGGTGTTAAATTCACGGGGCTCGGCCATAAGCCTCCAAGACTAAGCATTTCCAGCTATCCCTTTATATAAATCGCCCAGGGGAATGCAGAGACCGCAGGGTCGTTTCAAAGGCTGAGATAAAACTCATAGAAGTTTGCAAGCTCAGGCACCACCCATAACCAGATCCAGTAGAAGCCCAGTCTCCAGCCTACTCATGAATCTATCGATAGTTTATGATAGTTTATTTATATAGCACTTATACACAATGTGTTTCAAAGCCCTTCAAGGCAGGGGAGGGAACAAGGGAAAATATGACAACATTTTTACAGGCCATGAACAGTAAGGATTTGAAATTAACTATTGTACTCGGCCTGATGACATGTCAGATAGTGCAAGAGCTAATACATAGATAAGGAAGGGAGGGGGAGAGTGGGAAGGAAATGGAAACAGACAAGCGACTACCATACTAGGCCTGACAACATTTCTGGGCCAAAGAAAAACAAAAGATGGGGGAGAGAGGTGCAGAAAGGGAGGGGAGGAACAAAACAAGTGACTATCGTACTAGGCCTGACAATGTTTCAGATAGTGGTGGAGGGAGGGGTGGGGAACAGTAAGGGGATGGGGGAACGACAGATGAGGTTGCTATCATACTAGGTCCAGGGACAATTCTGATAGAGTAAGTGCATAGAAGAAAGTAAGGGGAGGCGGGGAGGAGATAGGTTAAGGGAGAGGGGAGGGGAGGATAGAACAGAACAGAGAGTAAGCAGTCAAAAAGAGTGGAGAAGCAAGAGGGTAGAGCGAATACAATTGCAGAAGTCAGTAGTTACAGATAATGTTGCAAGCCAGGATACCAGATGAAGATAGGAACAGCACGATTCAGGGCCACCATGAGTACAAGATGCAAAGGAAGTCCAGCATGAGAGTTGAGAAAGGGTGACGCACCATGAATCAATGAAGTCCATAAAAGCAAAATCCAGCACTGGCCACAAAACTGTGATGGTGAAACCAGAATGTATCAGGACAGACTCCTGCGTGCGGGAAGGGGGGGTACAAGGGAACAACACGGTGGGACCAGAGAGGGTGGGGATGGCCTGTGGGGACAGAGGGTGTAAACAAGTGTTGGTGCATGCTTACCTGCTGTCTTAGCAGGGGGTCAGACCCTGGATCCTCCTCGTCTGAACACGGCCAAACAGGAATTGCCCTTTTCTTTGACTGCCCTTCACTTTGGATGCCCGGGCGAGAGACGCCCTTGATCTAAGAGTTAAGAGCAGGAAGGAAGAGGCAGGGCTAAGCAGGAGGTTGGTGGCCAGGTGACCTAGATCTACTTACACCTTTTCCCCGGCTGTAAAGGAAAAGAGTCTGGAGGGCTCCTTAAGTAGGGAAAGGAGCAGCAAGCAGAAGGGCACCTGCTGGGCGGGGCATGCTAAATGGTGAAATAGCAGGCTCCAGCCCACATTCCAACAACAGGGGATCATATGGAAAACCTTGGGGAAGCATTTTTAAAAACTTGGTCTCGGAAGTCCAGAGTTTCTGACAGTTAACAGGCCCCCACAACTCAGCACCATAGAGGGCCCCATAGGCAAACTGTACTCCATAGATGCAAAACACAGGCGGGTCTGGGAATCTCTCTACCAGCACGAGAACAGCCCAATGACCTGTTCTTGGGTGATTAACCCCTGGGAGAGACTCTACCAAGTATTTAGCTCACTGTGCCTTTCACAGAGAAGCAATGTCCCTGCATATCAGCCTTTGTCCTGCCCAGGGGCAGTCCAGCGCCGAAATGCTAGGCAATTCTCCTCTGAACAAGAGTACCAACAGCAACCCCATACACGTGTTTCAGCCTTGTTGGGCATCATCAGTGATTTGCAGCTGTGCCTCTCTAAGAACAGTGAGCAAGGGGTCCACGTCTGGATCGCCCTGGTAACTTAGTGTGAGACCCAAAGTTAATTTATGCAAAAAAAGGGGGGTCTGGGAATCTCTCTACCAGCACAAACATAGCCCAATGACCTGTTCTTGGGTGAATAACCCCTGGGAGAGACTCTATCAAGTCTTAAGCTCACTGTCCCTTTCACAGAGAAGACATTTCCCTGCATATCTGCCTTTGACCTGCCCAGGGACAGTCCAGCGCCCAAATGCTAGCCAATTCTCCTCTGAACAAGAGTACCAACAGCAACCCCATACACGTGTTTCAGCCTTGTTGGGCATCATCAGTGAGGTGAAGCTGTGCCTCTCTCAGAACTGTGAGCAAGCGGTCCACGTCTGGATTGCCCTGGTAACTTAGGGTGAGACCCAAAGTTAATTTATGCAAAACAAAGGGGGGTCTGTGAATCTCTCTACCAGCACAAACACAGCCCAATGACCTGTTCTTGGGTGAATAACCCATGGGAGAGCCTCTACCAAGTCTTAAGCTCACTGTCCCTTTCACAGAGAAGAAATGTCCCTGCATATCAGCCTTTGTCCTGCCCTGGGGCAGTCCAGTGCTGAAATGCTAGGTAATTCTCCTCTGAACAAGAGTACCAACAGCAACCCCATGCATCATCAGTGAGGTGAAGCTGTGCCTCTCTAAGAACGGTGAGCATGGGGTCCACGTCTGGATCGCCCTGGTAATGAACTTGGCATAATATTTGGCTGATGACAGGCCGAATGGGCATCTTGGTAAACTGGTATGTGCCACACGTGATAAACACTGTGAAATGGCTTGGACTCTTTGTGAACATGAATTTGATGATATGCATCCTTCATATCCAGATTGGAAAACATCTTGGCTCCCTTCATCATGAGGATAGGTTCATTTATGCTGGGGAGGTAAAGCTATCTGAAATGACCTCCAGGTTGAGTCTGTGAAGGTCTCTGCATACTCTTAAGCCCTCTGAGTTGTGCTTTTTGATCATCACGACCAGGCTCAGCCACTTCAAGGCTTACACTTCTTCGATAGAGCTCTCTTTCACCATTTTGTTGAGTTTGCTTTTGTGTATGTCCCTAGTGGTCGAGAGTACCATCCATACTTTATGCTTGACAGGAACAGCATTGGTATTGAGAATTATGCTGTGTACAAAGTTCTTGATTTACCCCAGCCCTTCTGAAAACAATTTGGGGAAGTCTTCTTTCACCATTGGTACTCCTCCTGTATTGACTGCCAATACCTGGTCTTCTGTGCTGGGATCTAGTTTGATCGTGAGTTTGGCTTGGTCGTTTCATCCTAGGACCGCTGGCCCTTTTTTGGACAAGTACACTCTCGTCGTGGTCTCTCTTCCTTTGAACTCCACAACTCCCCTAATGTACCCTAACAGGTTCACTGATGTACCTCCAAATACAGTGGGTATATGGTGCGTGCTGAGGACTTCAACTCTGTTGGTTCCCAACATTTCCTTGTACGTGTGTAAGGGTAATGTGGTCAAGTTGGTCCTGAGTCAGCCATCACTCTTGTACACATACCGTTCACCCTGATCATGTAATGGGGCTTCTCCCTTCTGGCTCTTGAGGTGTTCACCATCAACATGGTTGGACTCCCTTCTTCTTCTGAAGAGGAATCTGCTTTCACGTTGTGTTCTGCATTGACAGTCATCACTTTTTTGTTGTGCCACTTGCAAACCAACGCAAAATGACCTATTTCCTTGCACACAGAGCACTCCTTGTCCCTTGCTGGACATTCTCTTTCATTGGCCAAGTGTTTCGTATTGGTGCATCTGTGAAACATTAGTGGTTACTTTCTTCCCCACTTCCCTTCTCTTGTGACAGCCACTTGCTTCTCTTTTCTATTTCTGAACGTGATCACTTTGACCTCTGGTGGGACGGAGCTGCCAGAAAACTCTTTCCGTCACCCTGTGGTCTCTTCTATGGCCCTCGCAATCTAGCTGAAGTTCCTTCTCTAAAATGAACTTCTCCTGCATCTTCCTGCTGTTGGTGTGGACGTCAACATGTTGCAGATCATGCCTTCTGCATTATTGTCAAAGTTGCACAGTGTGGCTAGTTCTTGAAATGTGGTTCCATAATCGTCCATGGGTTCTGATGCTTCTTGTTTGTGACCTTAAAATCGTATTCTAGGCAGCACTGTGTTTTCCTTGCTGGCAAATCACTTCACAATTCTCCTCACAGACTCCTTGTACATATTGTTGTTCTCATCTACACCTGCTTCGGGCATGAGGCCGGCCAAGACGGGCTGTCTTCTACTCCCAAAGCATTCAATAACATTGCTCTGTGCCTCACAGCCATATATCCTGCATCTCCTAGTGCCTCCACGTATGTCGTGAACAGGGGTTCCCATTGTGGCCATGGGATCGCTGGCCTACCTTGCATTTGCAGGAATGGTGTGAGAGGCATTGCTCCTTGCATGGTGATTTGCAGATGTCTAATCCTGTATTTGTTGTCAAATATCTAGTATAATAACCAGGTCACTGATGGCTTGGAGTAACAGCTTTATTTAACCTTATTTGGGGTGGAGTAGACATACCCTCCCCTTTGAACAGGGTGATCTGACGGACATCCTTGATAAGGGTTCGCAAATGGATCCTATTTTACCATTTCATATCGCTCTCCAAAAAAGGGTGGCAGTAAATTAGGAGATGCCAGAGACTAATCCGGCAATAAACAAAAACCTGACCAAAAAATACTGCCCTTCCAGTAGTGACCGCGATTACTTATCAGAACACCCCACTCCAAGAAGTCTGGTGGTCCAGGCAGCTTCCGCACTTCCAAGCAGGCAGCTTATCCAACTATCCCTCCAGATAGGGATGACAAGAGAGTAGATGGATGGCACGAAAAGTATTTTCTGCAGGGAGCACAGCTCTTAAATCAGCCAACTCCAAATGTGCCCTAGCAAAATTCTCATTCACTCTATTGGACTGTATTTTCATGGAGGCAGAGCACATTCCCAAGGTGGAGGAAAGAGACAGGTTCTTGGCTATTGTTAGAAATGGCACAGAAGCCATGTGTGAGTCTCTTCAATCAGGTCTGGATTTTGCTGAGAGCATCAGCAGAGCCATTGCAATGAGCACCGTAAAACGAAGATTAGTGTGGTTGAGGAATTTGGGATTTGCGCCGATGTGCAATCCAGACTCCTAAACATGCCTTTTGACGGGTCTCATCTTTTTGGCAACAAGGCTGACGAAAGCTCTGAGAAGTTGCGGACCTTAAATGAGGCTGCCAAATCCTTTGGTGCTACTATTAGGCATCCTCTGCTTTTTTTTCACCTCAGGGGACAGCTTTGGAGGGGTAGATCCTTTTGGTACTACTGCTCAGTTGGAAAAGCAATAGGAATGGATGGTCAAAGAGGTCAAAGAAGATTCCCTCATGGTGGACAAGGGAGCGGTGCGAAGCCCGCTCAAGCAGTGGCATCCTTACAAACGGCCACTGCATCAGCCACCTCAAAACCTTGCTGAGGTCTTGAGTCACAAAACACCAGTGGGAGGCAAGCTGTCTCAGCAACTGAAAGAATGTTGACACATTACTTTGGATGCTTGAGCATTAGAAACCTTAGCCCACGGTTACTGCTATCCTTTCATTCAGAGACCTCAGAACCATCTACCGGGAAGCCACTCTTTGAGGTTTGTGAACCGCTCCTTGTGCAGGAAATGTTGACCCTGCTATAGAAATGCACTATAGAACCAGTGCCGGTAGTGGAAAGGAACAAGAGGTGGTACTTTCCTTATTTCCTAATAACCAAGAAGGACGGAGGACTGAGACCCATCTTGGATTTGAGATACTTGAACAAGGTCCTCAGAAAGGTCAAATTCAAAAAGGTCACACTTTCTCACATCCTTCAGGCCCTCCAACTCCAGGATTGGATGGTGTCATTGCACCTTCAGGATGCTTATTTTCATGTGCCAATACATCTCAAGCACAGAAAATACCTGAGGTTCGCTGTTTCCGGTTCTCATTATCAGTTTTGAGTTCTGCCATTCGTCTGACCTCCACCCGAGGTTGTTTACCAAACTGATGGGGGTGGTGACAGTGAGGTTCAGGAGAGGGGGGATTCACGTCTACCCCTACCTGGACGATTGTTTGATCAGGGCGCGTTCTCCTGAACAAGTCCTGGATTATCTCAACATCACCTGCCACTCTCTTCACAGACTGGGCTTCTCCCTCAATTGCAAGAAGTCCCATGTGACTCCTTCTCAAAAGCTCCACTACATCGGGGCTGGACTGGATGCCTCCTTGGGAAAGTGCTCACCACCCGAGGTGAGGGTTTAAGACATTCTACAACTGGTTGCCACATTTCAGGGTACCTAGCATCTCCCACACGTTTGTGAGGTTCCTCAGCCTCATTGCATCTTGTTGCCAGAGGATCGCCTGAGAATGGGATCCCTTCAATGGGCCCTCAGGACACAATGGTCCCAGTTCTAAGGTAACATTTCAGACCTACTTCAGGTTCCAAGCAGGGTTGTACAGGATCTCCTGTGGTGCGCCTGCAAGCACAACATTCTGAAGGGAGAACCTTTTTGGCAACCGTGGCTGGAGATAACAGTAGTGACGGATGCCTCACTCATGGGGTGTGGGGTTCACACCAACGATCTGAAAATCAGCGGTCGCTGGTCTCCATCTGAGTCCAAACCACATGACAATCTTTTGGAGCTCAGGACAATCAGACTTGTGCTGAAGATTTCTGCCCTCTGTACGGGGAACGAATGTCCTGATAACGATGAACATCACAGTGGTCATGTACTACCTCAACAAGAGAGGAGGTGTGAGGTCACTACCACTGTGCAGAGAGAGACAATGCAGATCTGGTACTGGTAAATTCAAGAAGAAATCTCTCTATCGGCAGATCACATAGCTGGAGAGGAGAACACAGCGGCGGACGATCTGAGCAGTCTTCCACAAGTGGGAACTAGCTCAGGAAGTCCTTCAAGAGATCTTCACACTTTGGGGAACCCCTCAAGTGGATCTGTTTGAAACCCGTGTCAACCGGAAGTGTGAACTGTACTTTTAAAGGGAATTTCCTCCAAGAGGAGCACTAGGGGACCCATTTGTACTGGCTTGGGAGTTTCCACTCCTGTATGCATTCCCTCCAGTCCCCGACATTCCTAACGTGATCAGGAGCTTGGGAAAGTTTGGGAAACACATGATCCTAATTGGCCCAGATTGGGCCAGCAGGACGTGGTACTGGACCTTCTGGACATGTCCATTTGCCCTCCAGTACATCTTCCACTAAGAGAGGACCTTCACGCATGGTTTATTAGAGGCTGAGATACAAGGATTGGGACCTCCCAGATGATGAAATGGAGATTTTGCTTTCGGCCAGAAGGCCAGCAACCAAGTCCTTGTACCGTTGCCATTGGAACACATTCTGCAGCTGTCCTTAGCCAATCTGGGGCCGCAGGTTGGAACAATTAAGGGTTATCTGGTGGTGCTGTCCACGTTTAAGTGCTCATCAGAAGAATGTCCATATTTTAAAATCCCACTGGTGACACAATTTCTAAAGGGACTCAAAAATGTGTTCCCCCCAATCTCCTTTCCAGGTTCCAGTTTGGCACCTTAATCTGGTACTAGCATTTCTAATGTGTGCACCCTTTGAACTGTTACATTCATGTCCGTTAAGGTTGTTAACATTTAAACTATTCGCTTGGTAGCATTAGCTTCAGCTCCGTAGAGTGAGTGAATTGCAGGCACTATCATCCAAGCCACACTTTATTATCTACCACAAGGATAGGGTTGTTCAGAGGGTTAAGCCTTCATTTTTACCCAAAATCATTTCTAATTTTCACATAGGGCAGAACATTGTACTGCCCACTTTCTATCCTCCACCTCATCCTGGCAAAGAGGAGGGAGGAAAGATTACATAGATTAGATCCATGCAGAGCTCTGAGCTTTTACATATCTAGAATATACAAACTTTGTATTGATTATCAACTTTTTATAGGCTATACATGTCACAAACTGCATCAGGCTGATACAAGACAGACCTTTACCAGGTGGAACATTCTGGCAATAACAGAATGCTACAGTCTGGTGGGCAAGGATCCTCCAGAAGGATTAAGGGCCCATTCCACCAGGGGCATTGCTACCTCTACAGCCATGCAAAGGGGTGTACCAATCAAGAACATTTACGTGGACTACTATTCACATGTTCACAAAGCATTACTGCCTTGAGTCTTCCCTCGGTCAGGATGGAAGCTTTGGAAAAGCTGTCCTCCATTCTGTTCATGGAAACCACGAAAAACTAAATTCTTACTCCATCCACCAAAACAAACACTGCTTTGGGAGTATATGAAGATGAGGAATATGTGGGACGACACAATCCATTTGAAGAACAAGTTACTTAACCGTGGTAACGTTCTTTCGACTGGATGTTTTTCCCACATATTGCTCCTCACCCTCCCGACCTTTCCCACAGTAGAATTTCCTGTGCTATTACAGCTTACACCTGTGGTTATGCGGGTACGGGAAGTTTCTACCATAAGAAAAACAGAACTGCAGCCAATGGCCGGTGTGCATGCCATATATACCTTCAATGACATTGTCCTCGAGACGGAGGCCCTCGAGGGACATCGAGTCGAATGCATCGACACACATCATTCTCTGCCAAAAAAAAACTGGCTGAAGCTGGATATCGAATATAATATGATGTAATATAAGCAATAACATGTCATTATTTTTAAACAATGGCAATATATTGTTCATGGGCTCCTTGGCTGCTCTGGTGGCTTTGTAGCAGTCTTAAACGCCTCAATCAGGAGGAGCACCAGGAGCACGTCTGCTCTGTGTCTCTGGTGCTGTAATCTGTTTCTTTTGCCTTTGCATGGCTGGGCGTGCTTCTGTGAAGGATCTTGCGAGACTACGGCGGTGCCTACGGCGGTGCCATAGCTTCCTAGACTATGGTGCATAGACCATCAATCTCTTTCCCTCAAATGCTCCTTTTTAAAGGCCTTTTTTCTGACTGTATGCCCCAAAAAACAGGAGTGAATATGCTTGACTTTAACTTGCTGTGTTCGTGTTGTATGATATGATTGCGTTCGTTCGCTTAACAGCAGGAGCTATAGAATATGGTGCAAGATAAATTGCCAGAACAACACGCGACTCGTGCATGCTCCGGGATGTGTGAACTCGTGCATTACATTGCAAATTAAACTTTCCGGCTCAATATTTAAGTCGTACATGAAAACAAATGATCAGTACCGGAAATCGCAGTCATCAAACAAGGCAGAGTAAATGAAAACGAACCAAGTCATCCTCATTGCAGTTCAGTGGAGTAAGAGCACTTATTTCCTTAATATCGATTTAGAACACTTCATAAAGCAGATACATTAAAACCACTTTGCGATGCTTGCGACCAAACCAGAAAATAAATACCTGAATAAATCTCATCAAAATAGCCCACATTAATCTGTCTCCACAGTACACTTAAAGCGGCAAGTGAAACACAAGGATGCTAATCACAACAGTACTTTAAGGGAGCAGTAAAAAAGAACATATGTATACGTAAAATAAGCAAAGCAGCAAACGTGCCCGTTCTAATGTATTAAAGGGCTGCTACTCCAGGCTGCATGTATCCAATGCTGATAGAAGTTCATTTAGCACGAATGATTTAGTCTACAGTGTGAATCCCTTTTCTTCTGTAAGGTGCCTCGATGGCAGAAATACTCTTGAGAAGGAAGGGCATAGTTTCACCATGCAGTTGCTTCCGCTACCTCCTTGCAGCACTGTTAGGCGCTCTCTGCTACCTACTGTTATCGAAATAGTATGGCAATATACGTTATGTTGTAAGAAATGTTCCCCCCATAATTATCTAAGATGCCTGCACTTTCTACTTTTATAAAGCATGAAGCTGCTCCTGGATGTAAGCGTAGCATTCCATAAAATAACAACATAAGTGTATTACCCACAACATATATCTGAGAAATTGCTCAGTGTTTTGATGTTTCGACTAGAGACAAAGGGCCTGATTTACAAACGCGTTATTGAATGGGAAAGTCCCATTGGAAACCACTTTGTAGATCAGTTCCAGCGGTTTGTAACCCGAAGCAAACAGCAGCGGGCTCTTTGAGCTTATAAAATAAACTTGTTTAAGGTCAAAGCAACTCTTGAATGCTAACTACTGAAAGTGGACAGTTGCAATTTCGCACCGAAGTTAGTGATTGACAGCAATTTTTGGCTGGAGTTGTGTACTTAAATGGCAAAAAGAAGTGTTGTCCCGTTTTGCAATGGGTATTCCATTATTTTCTTAGGAGTGTTTCCAATCCAAATGAGAAAGTACAAATTCATCTGCATGTGATCCTAGTATAGAAAAATACCATTGGCAGATGAAATCCCTGAATGAAGGTCAGAATGAATATTACCCAGAAGGGAGTAAGGGATGTCAGTTCAAGAAAATAGGAAGTGGCATCACAAGGCGTCATCCCTCAGTAATACGGTTACTATATCACTGTAATGTGACATACATTTCATACAAGAATGGATCATCATGCATAGCAGTGTGTTAGCAAACCCTGCCATGCCCAGCACACATTTGAAGAATGGGTAGGTATTATACTCACATACAGAGATCAAGACTCCATCTTCTTCCTTGCACTCTCGTAAGGCTTCTGGTGTAACACTTGTTCTTGTGTGATTTTGGCTGCAAACAGAATAATTAAAAAAGTGTTAAAGACATAGGGCCTCATTCCGAGTTTGGAGGTAAGGGAAAAACGATGCCGGTAAAGGATTACCGGCATCGCTTACCGCTAGGGGCTATTCAGACCAACCAGACCGCTATTAACGACATCGTAAAGTACAATGCCGTAAATAGTGGTCTGGGCGCGTGTGCACGACCCACCATGCTGGCATTAGCGACATGCCGTAAACCGGAGAGCATCACAAGTGAGGCGGACATGCAAATAACGGCCTCATGAAGGTGGAAAAAGTGCATACCGGCATGGCGTAAATACCGGCATTGCCGACCAGGCGTAAAGAGCCCTGAGCAGTGTTTTCAACTGCCACAGGTGGACACAATCAGCACAGGTGGAGGCAATGGAGTCAGGGCCAGTACAAAAGAAGCACACCCACACACCACACCCACTCCCACACCAAGATGATACCAATAGTAGTAGCATTACTGGAGCTGGAGGCCCTGCTTGCAATGCCTCAACATCAACAACAACATCCACCACCAAAGAGGAGATGCAGGAGGAGAAGGAGGGTGATACAGGCCCAGCATGCCCCACCAGTGCAGCCACCATTACCACCCCAGCAACCCATAATCCCTCGCATCAGAGCCAGTCCATTCAATCTAACCCCTGAGCAGATCCACACCCTGTACCGGCTTGACCTGGACACCATCACCACCATAGTGGACCTGATACACGACGACATAGTGAGCCTCATAGAAATACGCACCGCCATCCCCCCTCTACTGAAGGTAGTGTCTGTGCTCCACTTCCTTGCCACAGGCACCTACCAGCACACAGTGGGGCACATGCATGGCATATCACAAGCCTTATTTTCCCGGATTCTGAACCAAGTGCTGGGTGCCCCCCTCAAGCACACAAGGGACTACATATCCCTACCACGGACTCCCCAGGAGATATTCGATACAAAAGTTGCCTTCCATGCACTGGCAGGCATGTCAAATTGTGTAGGTGCCCTCGACTCACCCACGTGGAGATGCTGGTCCCGCATGCCATGGAGGTCGTGTATTGCAACTGCAAGCAATATCACTCAAACAATGTGCAGATGGTATGCGATGCCAGCAAGATCATCACACATTGCTGTGCCCGATATCCCGGATCAACTCATGACTTTTTGGTCCTGCGGAACTCCACACTGCCACGCTACATGGAGCGACATGCTGGACAACGTTCCTGGCTGCTTGGTGAGTTGCCTGACTGGGCCATGGCAGTGCATCGGGGTTGTGAGGTGGGAGGATGCATACTCCACCTGGGTGGGAATGTTGATGTCAGTGCACGATGTGCACATCACCGAATACTGTGCCCCAAAGCATCAGAAACGGTACATGACACCCAAATCCCATAGTGATGAAGTAAGGCCGACATGACTAACAGGTAACCAGCCCACATCCCACAACACATGCACCACTCATCAGCGGCCCTCACACACCGTGAGGCCATCCTGCACCATGCAGTGAATATGCACTATGTTGCTGTCTCCAGCATATCACCACACAGGACAATCATCCATGGGAGTGCATTGAACTGAGCCAAACAGGGATTCCACAGTGTGTCACTGGTTCGGCACACCCATTGGAGTGCTGCATGTCACCATGGAAATGATTAGTGCAGAATGCCCAATATTGTACACACTACAGGCAACGCTCCCTACTACTAAATCTCACAGAGCACACTACATCACTAATTTTACACCAACAATGCTGTATGCATATACGATGCACGTGCAACAAGATGCTGCCTGTCTGCACCTGTCAGCGTCGGACAGCAAGGAGCAGAGCAGCCTAGTCTCTTGTAAGTACTCTTTTGCCCTATACTCCAGCGATACTAAAACTACCTGCACTGACCCCTGCTTCACTCTACTATTGTATGGCCGCCGTTCCGACCCATGCACTGCCCTGTGATCATTAAGTACCCTAACATACATCTGCTGCCACGCTCTGTCCTACCATCAACTGCCCTGTTTCCCTACTCCCAAGGAGGGATTGCAGCGCCCGCACAAACATTTTGCTAAGGAATTGTGTATCGGACGGTATCGCATTGTTTTTTATGCATCTATGAACATCACGTTGGTACCTTGTTATCACTGTTAAGTAGTACGCAGCATGTGTGCGATCTTATTATTTAAAGCCCACTGCGCCTATCTGCATCATTGATATCTTGAATTACTTGCGTATCGGTCCGTAGCTATCAGGTTAATGCTTTTTAGCCCCCACTGTGACTTTCAATTTGATTGACCCTGTTGTTATAGTTGCTCCTGTCAATTGGTATACTGCTTTTTAGATCATACTGTGACATTCAAATCTAGTTGGACCTTGATGCTATAATCGCTCCTGCCTGTTGATACACTGCCTTTTAGATCATTTTGTACATCCAAAACCCAGGTGCTCATCTGCTGCTAGAATCACTTCTGCCAGTTCATGTCAGCACTGCCTGTGTCACACTCACGCATGCATCTTAGCCCATGTGTACCAATACTTGTTATCTCATTGCCTCATCTGGCCTCATAGCAATGTGACTACTATGCCACACTTTGTTTGCCTACGCTAAACTATAGGCACCAGCCCCCACTCCAAGCCTCCTCCTGACACTTAGTATTGTTAGTTATAGACATGTTGCACTATCTGCCATAGTCGCCTATCTAACATTGTGACCTACTCTGATAAGCTAGTCCCTACACATAGTCTAGTCCCGGCTATTCCGGCTATTCCAACTTACCATTGGCCCGCGCCATATCTGCTTCATCACCCAACATAGTTGTCGCTTGACACTGGGGAATTATCTTAACGCCGTGGACATGCTACCCCTCCCTTTGGTAAGCACTCTCACATTCATCCTAGCCATCACATGGTCCTTAGCTAAGGCACACTGTGCAACGCCCTCCTGCACTCTCTGCACTCCCTGCAACATCTCCAGTGCTCATTCCTTGACAATGCACTACAGCACACCTCCTCCACCCAATGCCAATCCCTACCTCAATGAACCAGCCTTGTGGCTCAAACACTTCGCAACCAAACCCACTCCAAACCAACCGTGCACACTTACACTTAGAAATGCTAGACTTGGATCTAGACTGCTCCGCACTCCGCAAACCCAACACTAACATACCAACATCACCAGTGCCTCTACTCAGTCCTCACCCAAACCTTCCACGACTGTACCTAACGAATTGAAAGGAGCGCTTATCAATGCCAGATCACTTGCCGCTCCCGCCCTCGATATCGCCGACCTCATTACCACCCAGAACCTCGACTTCATTGCGATCACAGAAACATGGCTACACGCTGCTTTTGGCCCGCTCTTATCCCTCGCCATCCCCGATGGATACTCTATCCTCAGAAACAACCGCTTATCCAACCTATCCAAAGGTGGCGGCGTCGCCTTCATACACAGGGAGAATATAAACATGAGACTGATCCCCAACACTCACTGTTGCTCAGCAGAATTATTATCAGTAAAATTCTCACTCTCACCCACCAATACAGCAACACTTCATGTTATCTACAGACCACCCGGTCCACTCTCCTCCTTCGCAGAAGATATCACATCCATTTTATCCAACAATACTAAACCTAACTCACAAGTGCTGCTGCTAGGGGACCTGAATCTTGGGCTGTCTGACCCCAAGGATCTCATGTCCACTGAAGTCGCAAGCATTGTGTCAAACCTAAGCTCCCAACAACGTAACCTCGAACCCACACACAACAAAGGCAGAACTCTTGATTGGATCGTAGACTTAAATTGTAATACTACGATAAGCTCCAACTCAGCTTGTGCTTGGTCCAACTACCATGTAATTACCTTCCAACTACCTGCCACCACTCCCAACACCAAACCTCCAATAGCACCCTCTATCCCCACCAGGAATAAAAAGGACATCACCAGAGACAAGCTACTCCCGCTTATCCTACCCACTCTGAACAACTGTGCCACATCCTATACCGACCCTACGGTCCTGGTGGACACTTTCAACCGAACACTGCTCAAAGCTATTGACACTACAGCCCCGCTTAAACTCAGGAAAGCTAAACAACGAGCACACTTGAACTCATGGTTCACGCCTCATCTTAGAGCTCTGCGTAAACAAAAACAGAAGGCGGAATCACTCTGGAAAAGTCTCCCTTGTGCTTCTAACAAAGATAACCTCTTCATCACCTCCCTTAATTACAAGGAAGCCTTTATACAGGCAAAAAAAGCAACGTACAACCTGCGCATCTCGCAAGCTGAATCCAACATGAAGATACGTGTAACAAAGACAGCTCCTGGTGCAATAGTATCCAAAATGCTCTTCTCTCCAAAATAACCACATTACAAGCTAAAATCAATGCCAAACAAAATTCTCTTCTCTCCAAACCTCTGACAGCTAAAACACCCACTACTTTCACCTAGCTCCCATTTAGCTTCACTCCTCTCACTGTCATTGAGGTTGAAAAAATTATCAGCAACCTTAAACCCTCGAACTGCCAAGGGGACTCATGCCCGGCCCCCATCATTAAGGAATCTGCCCACGACCTTGTTCCTTTCATTACCACCTTCATTAACTCCTCATTTCATTCTGGAATCGTGCCCAACAACCTTAAGGACGCCTGGGTCATCCCACTGCTGAAAAAGCCGACACTTGACCCGTCCATACCAACTAACTTCAGACCTATCACAACGGTCCCGTTCCTCCTAAAAATCTTAGATAGAGCGGCCTACCTCCAGATACAGAAGTATCTGGAGACTAATAACTTACTTGGTACTAGACAATCTGGATTCAGACCTAGGCACGGGACAGAAACAGCCCTACTAGACCTGAAAACGCAAATAGAGGACTTAAAAGATAATGGTAAATTAGCCCTACTACTACTCCTGGACCTATCTGCGGCCTTCGATCTGGTCAATCACCAAATCTTATGCCAACACCTGAAATCTGCTGCCCACTTTTCTGAAAATACCACTAACTGGATCAGATCCTTCCTTGACAATAGACTCATGAGAGTTTTCTCACCCACGGTCTCCGCTGACCCATCGCCAGTCACTTGTGGCGTTCCCCAAGGATCGTGCATATCTCCTACGCTCTACACTGTTTTTACCAAGCCTTTGTTCGATGTGCTTGACTATCTGGGTGTCACTTAAACCAACTATGCGGATGACACCCAGATACTCATCCCCATCACTGGTGACTACATCGCAGACGCCAAAGCCCTCAACGACGTTTACCAAGTCGTCCAAGCATGGATGGCTCATCATAAACTTTGTCTCAAAGATGACAAGACAGAGCTCCTCATCCTTGCTACCAAACAAAGACTTAGCAAGCTTGACCCATCCTTCAGCACTTTCAACATTGATGGTAATGCCATCAAAGTAGCTAAAGAGACCAAAACCTTGGGTATCTACTTGGATTCCACACTGTCTCTTAACCGACAAACCAACGCAGTCGCCGCTGCATCGGCCTACACTTGTAAGTTGATTACAGCCTGCCGCCCATTCCTCTCTACCCAGAACTGCATTACTCTCGCCAGGACGCTGGTTATGTCTAAACTTGATTACTGCAACGTACTTTATCAAGGTACTAACCAACATAACCTCCACAAACTTCAGATCGTCTAAAACAATGCGATCAGAGCAGCACTTGCCATTCCCAGATCGGCACACATCTCAGAAACCAGGAAGAGCTTACACTGGCTCTCTGTCGCCCAAAGAATTTCACTCAAATCTCTGACTCTCACTCACAAACGTGTTAACAACCAGGCCCCTACCTACTTAACTTCCCGCTTCTCTCAATACATCCCCTCACAGACACTAAGATCTGCCCAAACGCAATCACTTACTATACCGAAATACAATCTGCAGACGGCCAGCGGCGTCAGCTTCCCAGTCCTCGCATCCAAACTTTGGAACACCATGCCACTATCCATTAGAACCATCTTGCCCTCCACGCTCTTCAAACATAAAGCCAAGCTATGGCTATCCTCTACACCTCATTCACTACCAGCCTAAGCCACCTGCTCCACTGCTCATGCACTACCGGCACTTTTGCTTGTGAATTTATTGTTTGCCTGTTCCTGTTGCCATGCCACTTTGTACTTTTGTGCCTTAAGATATGCCCCTGCGAATATAACCTTTGCCTGCCTGTAACTGTACTAATGCAATTTTTCTGTACCGTTGTTCATAAGATATGCGCCTGGTTGCCCTCGGGCCTAGTGTGCTATATAAATAAATAAAATACAAATACAAATAAATAAAAATACAAATACAAGATGTCAGTGCACACCATGAATCATCTTGAAGATGCAACCCACACCATTAGTGCATTGCACAGGACACACAGCAGGACCTGAAATGGGGTCAATGCATCCAGGGACATGTGCATGTGGGCACAAATTACCTGCAGCCATGTGAGACTAGTACAGTTGTCCAACATGAATGTGCGAACATTAGCCTCCATTCTCCTCTCATGCAGGTGATGGTGGCTATCCCTTGAAGCCGTGGCTCCTGACCCCTCTCCGAAACCCACAGAATAGGCACGAGGAGGACTACAATCGTTCCCATACCCGTACACGTGTGGTGATTGAGCAGACCTTTGGCCTGTTGAAGGCACGATTTCGCTGCCTCAGCCAGTCGGGTGGGGCACCCCTCTACAGCCATGAGAAGTGGCCAAGATCACCATGGCATGTGTAATGCTGCACAATATGTGCATCCCCCGGAACGTGCCCCTGCCCCCTGACATGGAACTGCTATCACCTGATGATGATGAAGGGGAGGAGGAAGAAGTTGCAGGACATCATCATGGTGCCGATGCACAGGAGGGACGTGCTGTGCAGCAGTCAGTGATCGCACAATATTTCTGACACACAAGTCAGCAGAGGGTGACATAATGTTATGACATAGGGCACTCAGTGTAGGGATGCATGTACACTATGCACTGTGCAAGATTAAATGACACATGAGCAATGATGAATGTCCACTCTGGTTTTTTTCTTGTAACAAAACCGGTGTATTGAAAGTAATAATATGAACGTGAATAAGAAACCCTCCACCAACCTCCCCCATCCCCCCACAACTCCCCCACACAACCTCATCCCCCTCTGCCTCCACCCACAACTCCCCCACACACCCTCCTCTCCCTCCCCCCACAACTCCCCCACACACCCTCCCCCACTCCCCCTCCCGCCACAACTACACCACACAAGTCCCATAGGATCCACGGAGCCCACATGAGGCTGCCAGTACAGTCACTCTGCGCTCCCGGAGCCAGGGGGAGGCATGTCCTGTCAGCACAGCACACGGAGGGACCGGCAGAGCGGGCTGGTCTGTGTGGAGTTGCTTGTGGACGGTGTGTCCTCATGCTGAGGCTGTTGGCCGGAAAGAGCTGCCTCCAAAGCATCAGCCATGCGGCCAAGCACCTCGCAGAGGCGGTTTGTGTTTTCTGTGATGGACTGGCCCAGTGCACTCAAATCTGCCCACCACTCCTCCCTGGCCTGCCGATTGTCCTGCACAAATTCCGATATTAGGGCAGAGAGCTGGTCAGCCCGCTGTGCTCCTGTGGCTGCACCAGTGGCCCTGCTGGGGATCGGGCTGCCATGTCCAGCCGGCTCATACTCCATGGGACTGTATACGGGACTGATATGTCCCTGTGTCTGTTCTTGCCCAGACTGCTCTGGTGTGTTGGTATCACCAGGGTCACTCATGGATACCTGGCGGGTTGACAAATGTGTGCTGGGGTGTGGACAACTTCCACTGAGTCGTTCTCAATGGTTCCCCAGATGTCATTGGGGCTGTCCTCAACTGCAAGGGGGTCGTGGCTGCCACCTCCCCAGCCACACTGGACTCCTCAGAACGTGGCGCTGGACAGGTGTCTGCAGGCAGTGCAGTGAGGGGTGGGGGTGGGGGTGGTGTGCCCTCCACAGGCCTTGCTGTTGCTGGTGGTATATGTCCCAGTGGTGGACTCCTTGCTGGGACACGACACCCCCTGCCTTGGCCCCTGGATGTGGAGGGGCAGTTGCTGTCCTGCTCCTCATTGTCATGCTCACTGCCTGTGGGGGTGAAAGAGAGGAACGGCATGAGTGATGTTTGGATAGCCAGCATACAGACATTTGTACGATTGCACATCCACACAATTGTTGGGTAATAGGCATTTGTGTAGGGAACGGCACGTCATTCCATACATGGGTGGTACATGCAGGCATATGTCGGTGTCACTTCTGTTGGCCAGGTACTGTGCTGTCTGACATGCACACTATTTAGCTCATGGACGCTGTGTGCCTCATTGATTTTGCTACTTTGTGTGGTATGTGTCATGTACGTTACGGCCTTGCACCAGGCACCGGCTTTTGTCTCACTTGCTTTGGCATACTTGACAGGGAGTGTGTGTGAGGCCGACCATGCCGTCACTCTTTGGACAGACATTGACATTGACTTTCATCACTTTTGGATTAGCAACTTTTGGTTTTGGACACTCACCTCCATCAGCTGATGACGTGGCGCCACACTCCATCTCTCCGACCCCTTCTATGGATTCTGGCCCAATCATGCTCGGACATGTTTCCTCCCATGATGTGAGCTTAATTCGAGAACTTGGTCCTCATTTGGTCTCCAAGGCCTGGGCATGGTTTGCAGAAATAATGTTCCCCGCCCTCAGCTGCAGTTCATCCAACCTTTTGCGGCAATCCTTGACCGTGTGGGGGGTGTTGCCCACTGTGCTGACCTTCTGGCATACTAGTGCCCAAATTTCTTTTTTTTCGCAACACGGGCTCCCTCCTCTTGTTGCTGTTGAACACAGTCGCAGCATGCTCGTGTAGGGTGTCTACGAGCATCTGGAGTTCATCTTGGCTGAGTGCTCCTTTCGGAGGCTGGCAGATCTCTTCTTCGGTGCTTTAGGCATTCCTGGATGGTTAGATTAGCTTTCTGGACGATCACCAGTGTCCCAAGGGTCCTGTGTGGTGAGGATGGCAATGGATTGTGTTTTTAAAGATGGCCGCCATGCTCCTTCCTGTTCCTGTGCGATGACGCTATTTCCGGTGCTGCTATTTAACAGTGACTGTAAATAGCGGTGACCGTAATAAGCGGTCACCGCTATTTACGGTCACCACTAATGCTGCATTGGATTATGGCGGTAGTGTTATCTACGGTGCACTTCATGCCGGTAAGGGCTTTTTGGGGCCCTTTTGCAGCATGGCGCTAGGTACATTACCGGCATGGCGCAAAGCTTGTGCCCGCGAAGTCGTAATAGCCCACTTTTACCCGGCTGTTGCCAACTCGGACACGCTATTTGCACCATGCCGGTAACGGATGGAACTTACCTCCAAACTTGGAATGAGGCCCATACAGTGCATTACTGAGTGATGGCAACTTTACTACCAAAAGCCTCATGACTCATATTCCCATACTTGATGGAGAAAAAAAAACCTGTCTGCATTTTTCATCTCTCCCACACTCACCAGCAACCTTTATATGCCTAGGCTCTGTTCCTACATGTTAATTATCCTCTACACCCGGTACCTCTCTATAGAGGTACACATTCCAACAATTAGCACTAGTTTATAGATTTTTGGGTAATGCCGAACAGTTGCTTTTCCTACACTGTTCTGATCATAAGACTTAAAATGCAGTTTCTTACCTGAGCAGAACACTGGTTTAACAGACTTGTCCAGTGCTGCTGTTTCAATGGCAAAAGAGTTGGGCTGTGGAACAAATGGTGCATGCCTTTCTTTAATCGGCTCTCATTTACCTAAAAATCCAAATTTATGAAATCAAGGATGAAGGAAAGCCTGTCCTGTTAATTCTCCTAGACCTCTCAGCTGCCTTCAACCTTGTTGACCACACATTCCTAGGTCAGCACCTGCCCGACTCTGCCAAACTCTCACCAGTTGCCTCATCCTGGATAGCTTCCTTCCTAGGGAACAGATCCAGTGGGGTATTTGCAGAGAATACCAGTGCACCACCAGCACCCATCTCCTGTGGGGTTCTGCAAGGATCCTGTTTGTCATTAACTTTCTATAACATATTTATCAAACCATTATTCACACTCCTTGACTATACAAACTATGCACACGACACACAGATCCAACTCCCTCTCTCAACTCGGTTTACATGACAATCAAATCACGGATGACCACAAACCGACCATGCCTAATGATGAGAAGACAGAGATTCACATACTGGACCCCCCCCTCAGTAACCAAAAAACAATATACTAAATCCTTCAACATTGATAAAGTAGTATTCCCAGTCTCTCCTGGAGTGAAAACACTTGCTGTATATCTGGGTGAGTCACTATTGCTAACACAAGTGAGCGCCATTGTCTCCAGCGCAGCCCATACAATCAAGTAAATCAACGCTTCTACACCTTTCTTCTCCCCAGACAGTTGCATGACTATAGCCAAAGCCACCATAGGATCGAGACTTGACTACTGCAATGCCTTTTTTGCAGGTACCACAGATGACAATATTTGGAAAATGCAGGTCATTCAGAATAATGCTCTTAGAGCTGCACTTAACATCCCCAAACATGACCACATCACCACATTGAGTAACCTTGCCCACTGGCTCGCGATTCAGGAGCAGATTATCTTTAAAACCCTCTCCATCATGCACAGATGCCTATCCAAAGTTGTCCCTCCCTACTTTTCCCAAAAAAGCACCAAAGTATTCTCTGGCAGACCGACTAGAGCAGTTTTCGCTCAACACATCAAACAATCCAAATTCAAGCGGGCAAAAGCTGGGCGACCTAGCTTCCCAACATTTGCTGCCTCGCAGTGGAACCTACTCCCGACTACTCTCCAGGCCGAACAGTCTTACTGGACCTTCAGGAAAGGGCAACATTTTTTGCTGTTTACCTAACTGTGTCTCTCAGTGCTTCCTCCTCCTGAGGCTTGGAAACAAAGAATGAATGTCAATTGAGAACTTTCACCATATTTTTGTATGGAACACCTGTGTAACTGGCTTTATGTATGGATTTATGTACAGCGCCTTGATGCCCTAAGGCTTAGCGCGCTATACAAATGGGAAAATAAATAAATAAATACATAAATGTAAGGCGAAGATTCTGACTGCAAGGCAGATTGTTGCTTAAGTGACCGAAACCACAGAGGATGGCTGTGAGTGTTCAATAGCACAGATCCAGACACAGCACTCTAGTAGTGGAGCTGCATGTGTTTGGCAGAGAAGAGACTGCCAGTATGCCAGGTGCTGTTTTAATGTCATAGAACACTGGGTGTGGTGCTGATGGTTCCTCCGTGATTTTAACGGAAGACACAGACTGTGTGTTTTATCGTTGCTTGGGGGACTACAAATCAAGAAGGTGCTGGCAGTGTGACAAATGCTATTTTGATGACAGATCTCCACTGCGTGGCAGCTGGTGAATGGCTTAAAAGGAAGATAATGCTTAGATGGTTCATCATTGCTTCATTGACTGGAAATCAAGAAGTAGCAGGCAGGATAGCAAATGTTTTCATGACACAACACTCTGCCTGTGGTGCAGCAGATGCTGATGGAGGGTGCTCATTCCTTGGGTGTCTGCACATTATAAGTGACTGGCAGTTTGGCAGATGCGTGTGGCTGTGCGGCTAGTAGTGCCTGTCTGCCTTCACAGGAAAATACTGAATTAATGTCTTGCTGTTGCTTGCACTGAAAATCAATAGGAGGCTGGCAGTGTGGCAGATGTTGCCATTATGAGGGCCTGGCTGGCTGTATGTTTATATGATGCTTTTCTTACTTGGGATGTTTCTGATTTAATGGTCCATAGTTGCTTAGCTGACCGGTTAACAATAGTATGCTGACAAAACTCAACAGCATTACAGACAGTGTTTTGAAGGTAGACACAGAAACTGGTTGTAGTGCATCAGCGATGTAGCATGGCTGACTTCATGATGTGAAGAGGATTGTAGTGTAGGACAGTAGTAGATCCTTTTGAAGACTGTATGTGGTGATGACTAGGTTTGCGTGACTTGTAAAGTGATACATAACCTAGCGTAGTGTTAAAGAAGATAATGGTTCATCTTTTAAGTTGATACCTCCTGTGCCACATGTCAGCAAATCTGTCAATAGCATCACTTAAATGTATCTTGTTAACCTCCATAGTTTGACATGTCATTGTCAACAAATCACTAAGTCTCTTGTCTCCACATCTTTTTCGCAAATATTTTTTGTAACTCTTTTCAAACAGGAGAACCTCTCATTTGTTGCAGTTGTAATCACCAATGCAAGGACCAGATCCAACAGGTTTAGGACCTCAGAAAATCATTCAGATGATGTAAGGAGATACCTGACAGACTGCATACCTGCCATAGTCTTGTCATATAAAAATCACCTTGCAGGCTTGAATGCAATCTAACATAATTTACTTGGGCCTGTAGGTAGTATTCAGCAAAAACATCCACAGAGGAGCATACCAAGAAATGTGTAGCCATTCGATTGAACATGCTGGCTGTCTTGATAAGGCCCTTGTTATCTGTAAAACGAGTATCCGACTCACTTAAAAATCTATCTAAGGTGGAAATAACACCTCTTGCTTTAACAATTTAGTCTGTGGCTTTCTATCCTCAAAGTGCTCATAATGACCAGGCCCCTTACCTACATTAGTACCAGCACAGTATTCGGCTAGTTTGCTGCTCAGTTGGTGCTGCCTTAATGGGAAAGATCTTTGGTCGTGGTCTTCAACTGTTTCAATTGAAATAATGTTTGCCAATTCCTTGCCTCATTGACAATTTGCATCAAATGTCATTCTTGTTGAATGCCGATGAGTTCAGTTCTCGTCACTTGAATTAGTTCACTCGCATTTGGCACATCCAGATCATTTCTCTGAAGTTCTTCAGATAACACAATAATCTTTCACCAAATCACTTCCATACTTAGCAAAGTTAGCAAAAACTCAATGCTCTGAATATTTCAGAGAAGTCCTCTGGCTTCTGAACTAGACTGTCATGTTGTTGTGATTCTATTGCATTCAGTGCAATAACAATGGTCTCAAATTGAACCTGCGTTTTTGTAACACTAGTGTACCAATAAAACCATCTATTACCAACAAGTCTTTCTAATTTGTAAACTATCAGACAACTTTATTTTTGAACTTTTACAAAGAGTCTGTGTCAAGGAGAACTTTGAGAAAGCAACACATAAACAACATTGTTTTACTGTTTGTATGTTAGTGATAGTTTACACCAACGCAAGGTTGAGACGATGTGAATGACAGTATAAATAAATATCCTGTGGAAGAATTTGTTTGATTTAAGCTTGCACTCCATTGAAACAGCCACTCATAACTGATACCCCATCATAGAATTGAACCTCAGAACAAGTGCTGCTGCTAGGGGACCTGAATCTTGGGCTGTCTGACCCCAAGGATCTCATGTCCACTGAAGTCGCAAGCATTGTGTCAAACCTAAGCTCCCAACAACGTAACCTCGAACCCACACACAACAAAGGCAGAACTCTTGATTGGATCGTAGACTTAAATTGTAATACTACGATAAGCTCCAACTCAGCTTGTGCTTGGTCCGACCACCATGTCATTACCTCCCAACTACCTGCCACCACTCCCAACACCAAACCTCCAATAGCACCCTCTATCCCCACCAGGAATAAAAAGGACATCACCAGAGACAAGCTACTCCCGCTTATCCTACCCACTCTGAACAACTGTGCCACATCCTATACCGACCCTACGGTCCTGGTGGACACTTTCAACCGAACACTGCTCAAAGCTATTGACACTACAGCCCCGCTTAAACTCAGGAAAGCTAAACAACGAGCACACTTGAACTCATGGTTCACGCCTCATCTTAGAGCTCTGCGTAAAGAAAAACAGAAGGCGGAATCACTCTGGAAAAGTCTCCCTTGTGCTTCTAACAAAGATAACCTCTTCATCACCTCCCTTAATTACACGGAAGCCTTTATACAGGCAAAAAAAGCAACGTACAACCTGCGCATCTCGCAAGCTGAATCCAACATGAAGATACGTGTAACAAAGACAGCTCCTGGTGCAATAGTATCCAAAATGCTCTTCTCTCCAAAATAACCACATTACAAGCTAAAATCAATGCCAAACAAAATTCTCTTCTCTCCAAACCTCTGACAGCTAAAACACCCACTACTTTCACCTAGCTCCCATTTAACTTCACTCCTCTCACTGTCATTGAGGTTGAACAAATTATCAGCAACCTTAAACCCTCAAACTGCCAAGGGGACTCATGCCCGGCCCCCATCATTAAGGAATCTGCCCACGACCTTGTTCCTTTCATTACCACCTTCATTAACTCCTCATTTCATTCTGGAATCGTGCCCAACAACCTTAAGGACGCCTGGGTCATCCCACTGCTGAAAAAGCCGACACTTGACCCGTCCATACCAACTAACTTCAGACCTATCACAACGGTCCCGTTCCTCCTAAAAATCTTAGATAGAGCGGCCTACCTCCAGATACAGAAGTATCTGGAGACTAATAACTTACTTGGTACTAGACAATCTGGATTCAGACCTAGGCACGGGACAGAAACAGCCCTACTAGACCTGAAAAAGCAAATAGAGGACTTAAAAGATAATGGTAAATTAGCCCTACTACTACTCCTGGACCTATCTGGGGCCTTCGATCTGGTCAATCACCAAATCTTATGCCAACACCTGAAATCTGCTGCCCACTTTTCTGAAAATACCACTAACTGGATCAGATCCTTCCTTGACAATAGACTCATGAGAGTTTTCTCACCCATGGACTCGGCTGACCCATCGCCAGTCACTTGTGGCGTTCCCCAAGGATCGTGCGTATCTCCTACGCTCTACACTGTTTTTACCAAGCCTTTGTTCGATGTGCTTGACTATCTGGGTGTCACTTTCACCAACTATGCGGATGACACCCAGATACTCATCCCCATCACTGGTGACTACATCGCAGACGCCAAAGCCCTCAACGAGGTTTACCAAGTCGTCCAAGCATGGATGGCTCATCATAAACTTTGTCTCAAAGATGACAAGACAGAGCTCCTCATCCTTGCTACCAAACAAAGACTTAGCAAGCTTGACCCATCCTTCAGCACTTTCAACATTGATGGTAATGCCATCAAAGTAGCTAAAGAGACCAAAACCTTGGGTATCTACTTGGATTCCACACTGTCTCTTAACCGACAAACCAACGCAGTCGCCGCTGCACCGGCCTACACTTGTAAGTTGATTACAGCCTGCCGCCCATTCCTCTCTACCCAGAACTGCATTACTCTCGCCAGGACGCTGGTTATGTCTAAAATTGATTACTGCAACATACTTTATCAAGGTACTAACCAACATAACCTCCACAAACTTCAGATCGTCTAAAACAATGCGATCAGAGCAGCACTTGCCATTCCAGATCGGCACACATCTCAGAAACCAGGAAGAGCTTACACTGGCTCTCTGTCGCCCAAAGAATTTCGCTCAAATCTCTGACTCTCACTCACAAACGTGTTAACAACCAGGCCCCTACCTACTTAACTTCCCGCTTCTCTCAATACATCCCCTCACCGACACTAAGATCTGCCCAAACGCAATCACTTACTATACCGAAATACAATCTGCAGACGGCCAGCGGCGTCAGCTTCCCAGTCCTCGCATCCAAACTTTGGAACACCATGCCACTATCCATTAGAACCATCTTGCCCGCCACGCTCTTCAAACATAAAGCCAAGCTATGGCTATCCTCTACACCTCATTCACTACCAGCCTAAGCCACCTGCTCCACTGCTCATGCACTACCGGCACTTTTGCTTGTGAATTTATTGTTTGCCTGTTCCTGTTGCCATGCCACTTTGTACTTTTGTGCCTTAAGATATGCCCCTGCGAATATAACCTTTGCCTGCCTGTAACTGTACTAATGCAATTTTTCTGTACCGTTGTTCATAAGATATGCGCCTGGTTGCCCTCGGGCCTAGTGTGCTATATAAATAAATAAAATACAAATACAAATAAATAAAAATACAAATACAAGATGTCAGTGCACACCATGAATCATCTTGAAGATGCAACCCACACCATTAGTGCATTGCACAGGACACACAGCAGGACCTGAAATGGGGTCAATGCATCCAGGGACATGTGCATGTGGGCACAAATTACCTGCAGCCATGTGAGACTAGTACAGTTGTCCAACATGAATGTGCGAACATTAGCCTCCATTCTCCTCTCATGCAGGTGATGGTGGCTATCCCTTGAAGCCGTGGCTCCTGACCCCTCTCCGAAACCCACAGAATAGGCACGAGGAGGACTACAATCGTTCCCATACCCGTACACGTGTGGTGATTGAGCAGACCTTTGGCCTGTTGAAGGCACGATTTCGCTGCCTCAGCCAGTCGGGTGGGGCACTCCTCTACAGCCATGAGAAGTGGCCAAGATCACCATGGCATGTGTAATGCTGCACAATATGTGCATCCCCCGGAACGTGCCCCTGCCCCCTGACATGGAACTGCTATCACCTGATGATGATGAAGGGGAGGAGGAAGAAGTTGCAGGACATCATCATGGTGCCGATGCACAGGAGGGACGTGCTGTGCAGCAGTCAGTGATCGCACAATATTTCTGACACACAAGTCAGCAGAGGGTGACATAATGTTATGACATAGGGCACTCAGTGTAGGGATGCATGTACACTATGCACTGTGCAAGATTAAATGACACATGAGCAATGATGAATGTCCACTCTGGTTTTTTTCTTGTAACAAAACCGGTGTATTGAAAGTAATAATATGAACGTGAATAAGAAACCCTCCACCAACCTCCCCCATCCCCCCACAACTCCCCCACACACCCTCATCCCCCTCTGCCTCCACCCACAACTCCCCCACACACCCTCTCACTCCTCTCCCTCCCCCCACAACTCCCCCACACACCCTCCCCCACTCCCCCTCCCACCACAACTACCCCACACAAGTCCCATAGGATCCACGGAGCCCACATGAGGCTGCCAGTACAGTCACTCTGCGCTCCCGGAGCCAGGGGGAGGCATGTCCTGTCAGCACAGCACACGGAGGGACCGGCAGAGCGGGCTGGTCTGTGTGGAGTTGCTTGTGGACGGTGTGTCCTCATGCTGAGGCTGTTGGCCGGAAAGAGCTGCCTCCAAAGCATCAGCCATGCGGCCAAGCACCTCGCAGAGGCGGTTTGTGTTTTCTGTGATGGACTGGCCCAGTGCACTCAAATCTGCCCACCACTCCTCCCTGGCCTGCCGATTGTCCTGCACAAATTCCGATATTAGGGCAGAGAGCTGGTCAGCCCGCTGTGCTCCTGTGGCTGCACCAGTGGCCCTGCTGGGGATCGGGCTGCCATGTCCAGCCGGCTCATACTCCATGGGACTGTATACGGGACTGATATGTCCCTGTGTCTGTTCTTGCCCAGACTGCTCTGGTGTGTTGGTATCACCAGGGTCACTCATGGATACCTGGCGGGTTGACAAATGTGTGCTGGGGTGTGGACAACTTCCACTGAGTCGTTCTCAATGGTTCCCCAGATGTCATTGGGGCTGTCCTCAACTGCAAGGGGGTCGTGGCTGCCACCTCTCCAGCCACACTGGACTCCTCAGAACGTGGCGCTGGACAGGTGTCTGCAGGCAGTGAAGTGAGGGGTGGGGGTGGGGGTGGTGTGCCCTCCACAGGCCTTGCTGTTGCTGGTGGTATATGTCCCAGTGGTGGACTCCTTGCTGGGACACGACACCCCCTGCCTTGGCCCCTGGATGTGGAGGGGCAGTTGCTGTCCTGCTCCTCATTGTCATGCTCACTGCCTGTGGGGGTGAAAGAGAGGAACGGCATGAGTGATGTTTGGATAGCCAGCATACAGACATTTGTACGATTGCACATCCACACAATTGTTGGGTAATAGGCATTTGTGTAGGGAACGGCACGTCATTCCATACATGGGTGGTACATGCAGGCATATGTCGGTGTCACTTCTGTTGGCCAGGTACTGTGCTGTCTGACATGCACACTATTTAGCTCATGGACGCTGTGTGCCTCATTGATTTTGCTACTTTGTGTGGTATGTGTCATGTACGTTACGGCCTTGCACCAGGCACCGGCTTTTGTCTCACTTGCTTTGGCATACTTGACAGGGAGTGTGTGTGTGGCCGACCATGCCGTCACTCTTTGGACAGACATTGACATTGACTTTCATCACTTTTGGATTAGCAACTTTTGGTTTTGGACACTCACCTCCATCAGCTGATGACGTGGCGCCACACTCTATCTCTCCGACCCCTTCTATGGATTCTGGCCCAATCATGCTCGGACATGTTTCCTCCCATGATGTGAGCTTAATTCGAGAACTTGGTCCTCATCTGGTCTCCAAGGCCTGGGCACGGTTTGCAGAAATAATGTTCCCCGTCCTCAGCTGCAGTTCATCCAACCTTTTGCGGCAATCCTTGACTGTGTGGGGGGTGTTGCCCACTGTGCTGACCTTCTGGCATACTAGTGCCCAAATTTCTTTTTTTTCGCAACACGGGCTCCCTCCTCTTGTTGCTGTTGAACACAGTCGCAGCATGCTCGTGTAGGGTGTCTACGAGCATCTGGAGTTCATCTTGGCTGAGTGCTCCTTTCGGAGGCTGGCAGATCCCTTCTTGGGTGCTTTAGGCATTCCTGGATGGTTAGATTAGCTTTCTGGACGATCACCAGTGTCCCAAGGGTCCTGTGTGGTGAGGATGGCAATGGATTGTGTTTTTAAAGATGGCCGCCATGCTCCTTCCTGTTCCTGTGCGATGACGCTATTTCCGGTTCTGCTATTTAACGGTGACTGTAAATAGCGGTGACCGTAATTAGCGGTCACCGCTATTTACGGTCACCACTAACGCTGCATTGGACTATGGCGGTAGTGTTATCTACGGTGCACTTCATGCCGGTAAGGGCTTTTTGGGGTCCGTTTGCAGCATGGCGCTAGGTACATTACCGGCATGGCGCAAAGCTTGTGCCCGCGAAGTCGTAATAGCCCACTTTTACCCGGCTGTTGCCAACTCGGACACGCTATTTGCACCATGCCGGTAACAGATGGAACTTACCTCCAAACTTCGAATGAGGCCCATACAGTGCATTACTGAGTGATGGCAACTTTACTACCAAAAGCCTCATGACTCATATTCCCATACTTGATGGAGAAAAAAAAACCTGTCTGCATTTTTCATCTCTCCCACACTCACCAGCAACCTTTATATGCCTAGGCTCTGTTCCTACATGTTAATTATCCTCTACACCCGGTACCTCTCTATAGAGGTACACATTCCAACAATTAGCACTAGTTTATAGATTTTTGGGTAATGCCGAACAGTTGCTTTTCCTACACTGTTCTGATCATAAGACTTAAAATGCAGTTTCTTACCTGAGCAGAACACTGGTTTAACAGACTTGTCCAGTGCTGCTGTTTCAATGGCAAAAGAGTTGGGCTGTGGAACAAATGGTGCATGCCTTTCTTTAATCGGCTCTCATTTACCTAAAAATCCAAATTTATGAAATCAAGGATGAAGGAAAGCCTGTCCTGTTACTTCTCCTAGACCTCTCAGCTGCCTTCAACCTTGTTGACCACACATTCCTAGGTCAGCACCTGCCCGACTCTGCCAACCTCTCACCAGTTGCCTCATCCTGGATAGCTTCCTTCCTAGGGAACAGATCCAGTGGGGTATTTGCAGAGAATGCCAGTGCACCACCAGCACCCATCTCCTGTGGGGTTCTGCAAGGATCCTGTTTGTCATTAACTTTCTATAACATATTTATCAAACCATTATTCACACTCCTTGACTATACAAACTATGCACACGACACACAGATCCAACTCCCTCTCTCAACTCGGTTTACATGACAATCAAATCACGGATGACCACAAACCGACCATGCCTAATGATGAGAAGACAGAGATTCACATACTGGACCCCCCCCCCAGTAACCAAAAAACAATATACTAAATCCTTCAACATTGATAAAGTAGTATTCCCAGTCTCTCCTGGAGTGAAAACACTTGCTGTATATCTGGGTGAGTCACTATTGCTAACACAAGTGAGCGCCATTGTCTCCAGTGCAGCCCATACAATCAAGTAAATCAACGCTTCTACACCTTTCTTCTCTCCATACAGATGCATGACTATAGCCAACGCCACCATAGGATCGAGTCTTGACTACTGCAATGCCCTTTTTGCAGGTACCACAGATGAAAATATTTGGAAAATGCAGGTCATTCAGAATAATGCTCTTAGAGCTGCACTTAACATCCCCAAACATGACCACATTGAGTAACCTTGCCCACTGGCTAGCGATTCAGGAGCAGATTATCTTTAAAACCCTCTCCATCATGCACAGATGCCTATCCAAAGTTGTCCCTCCCTACTTATCCCAAAAAAGCACCGAAGTATTCTCTGGCAGACCGACTAGAGCAGTTTTCGCTCAACACATCACACAATCCAAATTCAAGCGGGCAAAAGCTGGGGGACCTAGCTTCCCAACATTTGCTGCCAAGCAGTGGAACCTACTCCCGACTACTCTCCAGGCCGAACAGTCTTACTGGACCTTCAGGAAAGGACAACATTTTTTGTTGTTTACCTAACTGTGTCTCTCAGTGCTTCCTCCTCCTGAGGCTTGGAAACAAAGAATGAATGTCAATTGAGAACTTTCACCATATTTTTGTATGGAACACCTATGTAACTGGCTTTATATATGGATTTATGTACAGCGCCTTGATGCCCTAAGGCTTAGCGCGCTATACAAATGGGAAAATAAATAAATAAATACATAAATGTAAGGCGAAGATTCTGACTGCAAGGCAGATTGTTGCTTAAGTGACCGAAACCACAGAGGATGGCTGTGAGTGTTCAATAGCACAGATCCAGACACAGCACTCTAGTAGTGGAGCTGCATGTGTTTGGCAGAGAAGAGACTGCCAGTATGCCAGGTGCTGTTTTAATGTCATAGAACACTGGGTGTGGTGCTGATGGTTCCTCCGTGATTTTAACGGAAGACACAGACTGTGTGTTTTATCGTTGCTTGGGGGACTACAAATCAAGAAGGTGCTGGCAGTGTGACAAATGCTATTTTGATGACAGATCTCCACTGCGTGGCAGCTGGTGAATGGCTTAAAAGGAAGATAATGCTTAGATGGTTCATCATTGCTTCATTGACTGGAAATCAAGAAGTAGCAGGCAGGATAGCAAATGTTTTCATGACACAACACTCTGCCTGTGGTGCAGCTCGTGGCAGACTTGGCAAGAAGATGCTGATGGAGGCTGCTCATTCCTTGGGTGTCTGCACATTATAAGTGACTGGCAGTTTGGCAGATGCGTGTGGCTGTGCGGCTAGTAGTGCCTGTCTGCCTTCACAGGAAAATACTGAATTAATGTCTTGCTGTTGCTTGCACTGAAAATCAATAGGAGGCTGGCAGTGTGGCAGATGTTGCCATTATGAGGGCCTGTCTGGCTGTATGTTTATATGATGCTTTTCTTAATTGGGATGTTTCTGATTTAATGGTCCATAGTTGCTTTGCTGACCGGTTAACAATAGTATGCTGACAAAACTCAACAGCATTACAGACAGTGTTTTGAAGGTAGACACAGAAACTGGTTGTAGTGCATATGCGATGTAGCATGGCTGACTTCATGATGTGAAGAGGATTGTAGTGTAGGACAGTAGTAGATCGTTTGAAGACTGTATGTGGTGATGACTAGGTTTGCGTGACTTGTAAAGTGATACATAACCTAGCGTAGTGTTAAAGAAGATAATGGTTCATCTTTTAAGTTGATACCTCCTGTGCCACATGTCAGCAAATCTGTCAATAGCATCACTTAAATGTATCTTGTTAACCTCCATAGTTTGACATGTCATTGTCAACAAATCACTAAGTCTCTTGTCTCCACATCTTTTTCGCAAATATTTTTTGTAACTCTTTTCAAACAGGAGAACCTCTCATTTGTTGCAGTTGTAATCACCAATGCAAGGACCAGATCCAACAGGTTTAGGACCTCAGAAAATCATTCAGATGATGTAAGGAGATACCTGACAGACTGCATACCTGCCATAGTCTTGTCATATAAAAATCTCCTTGCAGTACCAAGGCTTGAATGCAATCTAACATAATTTACTTGGGCCTGTAGGTAGTATTCAGCAAAAACATCCACAGAGGAGCATACCAAGAAATGTGTAGCCATTCGATTGAACATGCTGGCTGTCTTGATAAGGCCCTTGTTATCTGTAAAACGAGTATCCGACTCACTTAAAAATCTATCTAAGGTGGAAATAACACCTCTTGCTTTAACAATTTAGTCTGTGGCTTTCTATCCTCAAAGTGCTCATAATGACCAGGCCCCTTACCTACATTAGTACCAGCACAGTATTCTGCTAGTTTGCTGCTCAGTTGGTGCTGCCTTAATGGGAAAGATCTTTGGTCGTGGTCTTCAACTGTTTCAATTGAAATAATGTTTGCCAATTCCTTGCCTCATTGACAATTTGCATCAAATGTCATTCTTGTTGAATGCCGATGAGTTCAGTTCTCGTCACTTGAATTAGTTCACTCGCATTTGGCACATCCAGATCATTTCTCTGAAGTTCTTCAGATAACACAATAATCTTTCACCAAATCACTTCCATACTTAGCAAAGTTAGCAAAAACTCAATGCTCTGAATATTTCAGACAAGTCCTCTGGCTTCTGAACTAGACTGTCATGTTGTTGTGATTCTATTGCATTCAGTGCAATAACAATGGTCTCAAATTGAACCTGCGTTTTTGTAACACTAGTGTACCAATAAAACCATCTATTACCAACAAGTCTTTCTAATTTGTAAACTATCAGACAACTTTATTTTTGAACTTTTACAAAGAGTCTGTGTCAAGGAGAACTTTGAGAAAGCAACACATAAACAACATTGTTTTACTGTTTGTATGTTAGTGATAGTTTACACCAACGCAAGGTTGAGACGATGTGAATGACAGTATAAATAAATATCCTGTGGAAGAATTTGTTTGATTTAAGCTTGCACTCCATTGAAACAGCAACTCATAACTGATACCCCATCATAGAATTGAACCTCAGAACAAGTGCTGCTGCTAGGGGACCTGAATCTTGGGCTGTCTGACCCCAAGGATCTCATGTCCACTGAAGTCGCAAGCATTGTGTCAAACCTAAGCTCCCAACAACGTAACCTCGAACCCACACACAACAAAGGCAGAACTCTTGATTGGATCGTAGACTTAAATTGTAATACTACGATAAGCTCCAACTCAGCTTGTGCTTGGTCCGACCACCATGTCATTACCTCCCAACTACCTGCCACCACTCCCAACACCAAACCTCCAATAGCACCCTCTATCCCCACCAGGAATAAAAAGGACATCACCAGAGACAAGCTACTCCCGCTTATCCTACCCACTCTGAACAACTGTGCCACATCCTATACCGACCCTACGGTCCTGGTGGACACTTTCAACCGAACACTGCTCAAAGCTATTGACACTACAGCCCCGCTTAAACTCAGGAAAGCTAAACAACGAGCACACTTGAACTCATGGTTCACGCCTCATCTTAGAGCTCTGCGTAAAGAAAAACAGAAGGCGGAATCACTCTGGAAAAGTCTCCCTTGTGCTTTTAACAAAGATAACCTCTTCATCACCTCCCTTAATTACAAGGAAGCCTTTATACAGGCAAAAAAAGCAACGTACAACCTGCGCATCTCGCAAGCTGAATCCAACATGAAGATACGTGTAACAAAGACAGCTCCTGGTGCAATAGTATCCAAAATGCTCTTCTCTCCAAAATAACCACATTACAAGCTAAAATCAATGCCAAACAAAATTCTCTTCTCTCCAAACCTCTGACAGCTAAAACACCCACTACTTTCACCTAGCTCCCATTTAACTTCACTCCTCTCACTGTCATTGAGGTTGAACAAATTATCAGCAACCTTAAACCCTCAAACTGCCAAGGGGACTCATGCCCGGCCCCCATCATTAAGGAATCTGCCCACGACCTTGTTCCTTTCATTACCACCTTCATTAACTCCTCATTTCATTCTGGAATCGTGCCCAACAACCTTAAGGACGCCTGGGTCATCCCACTGCTGAAAAAGCCGACACTTGACCCGTCCATACCAACTAACTTCAGACCTATCACAACGGTCCCGTTCCTCCTAAAAATCTTAGATAGAGCGGCCTACCTCCAGATACAGAAGTATCTGGAGACTAATAACTTACTTGGTACTAGACAATCTGGATTCAGACCTAGGCACGGGACAGAAACAGCCCTACTAGACCTGAAAAAGCAAATAGAGGACTTAAAAGATAATGGTAAATTAACCCTACTACTACTCCTGGACCTATCTGGGGCCTTCGATCTGGTCAATCACCAAATCTTATGCCAACACCTGAAATCTGCTGCCCACTTTTCTGAAAATACCACTAACTGGATCAGATCCTTCCTTGACAATAGACTCATGAGAGTTTTCTCACCCACGGACTCCGCTGACCCATCGCCAGTCACTTGTGGCGTTCCCCAAGGATCGTGCGTATCTCCTACGCTCTACACTGTTTTTACCAAGCCTTTGTTCGATGTGCTTGACTATCTGGGTGTCACTTTCACCAACTATGCGGATGACACCCAGATACTCATCCCCATCACTGGTGACTACATCGCAGACGCCAAAGCCCTCAACGAGGTTTACCAAGTCGTCCAAGCATGGATGGCTCATCATAAACTTTGTCTCAAAGATGACAAGACAGAGCTCCTCATCCTTGCTACCAAACAAAGACTTAGCAAGCTTGACCCATCCTTCAGCACTTTCAACATTGATGGTAATGCCATCAAAGTAGCTAAAGAGACCAAAACCTTGGGTATCTACTTGGATTCCACACTGTCTCTTAACCGACAAACCAACGCAGTCGCCGCTGCATCGGCCTACACTTGTAAGTTGATTACAGCCTGCCGCCCATTCCTCTCTACCCAGAACTGCATTACTCTTGCCAGGACGCTGGTTATGTCTAAAATTGATTACTGCAACATACTTTATCAAGGTACTAACCAACATAACCTCCACAAACTTCAGATCGTCTAAAACAATGCGATCAGAGCAGCACTTGCCATTCCCAGATCGGCACACATCTCAGAAACCAGGAAGAGCTTACACTGGCTCTCTGTCGCCCAAAGAATTTCGCTCAAATCTCTGACTCTCACTCACAAACGTGTTAACAACCAGGCCCCTACCTACTTAACTTCCCGCTTCTCTCAATACATCCCCTCACCGACACTAAGATCTGCCCAAACGCAATCACTTACTATACCGAAATACAATCTGCAGACGGCCAGCGGCGTCAGCTTCCCAGTCCTCGCATCCAAACTTTGGAACACCATGCCACTATCCATTAGAACCATCTTGCCCGCCACGCTCTTCAAACATAAAGCCAAGCTATGGCTATCCTCTACACCTCATTCACTACCAGCCTAAGCCACCTGCTCCACTGCTCATGCACTACCGGCACTTTTGCTTGTGAATTTATTGTTTGCCTGTTCCTGTTGCCATGCCACTTTGTACTTTTGTGCCTTAAGATATGCCCCTGCGAATATAACCTTTGCCTGCCTGTAACTGTACTAATGCAATTTTTCTGTACCGTTGTTCATAAGATATGCGCCTGGTTGCCCTCGGGCCTAGTGTGCTATATAAATAAATAAAATACAAATACAAATAAATAAAAATACAAATACAAGATGTCAGTGTACACCATGAATCATCTTGAAGATGCAACCCACACCATTAGTGCATTGCACAGGACACACAGCAGGACCTGAAATGGGGTCAATGCATCCAGGGACATGTGCATGTGGGCACAAATTACCTGCAGCCATGTGAGACTAGTACAGTTGTCCAACATGAATGTGCGAACATTAGCCTCCATTCTCCTCTCATGCAGGTGATGGTGGCTATCCCTTGAAGCCGTGGCTCCTGACCCCTCTCCGAAACCCACAGAATAGGCACGAGGAGGACTACAATCGTTCCCATACCCGTACACGTGTGGTGATTGAGCAGACCTTTGGCCTGTTGAAGGCACGATTTCGCTGCCTCAGCCAGTCGGGTGGGGCACTCCTCTACAGCCATGAGAAGTGGCCAAGATCACCATGGCATGTGTAATGCTGCACAATATGTGCATCCCCCGGAACGTGCCCCTGCCCCCTGACATGGAACTGCTATCACCTGATGATGATGAAGGGGAGGAGGAAGAAGTTGCAGGACATCATCATGGTGCCGATGCACAGGAGGGACGTGCTGTGCAGCAGTCAGTGATCGCACAATATTTCTGACACACAAGTCAGCAGAGGGTGACATAATGTTATGACATAGGGCACTCAGTGTAGGGATGCATGTACACTATGCACTGTGCAAGATTAAATGACACATGAGCAATGATGAATGTCCACTCTGGTTTTTTTCTTGTAACAAAACCGGTGTATTGAAAGTAATAATATGAACGTGAATAAGAAACCCTCCACCAACCTCCCCCATCCCCCCACAACTCCCCCACACACCCTCATCCCCCTCTGCCTCCACCCACAACTCCCCCACACACCCTCTCACTCCTCTCCCTCCCCCCACAACTCCCCCACACACCCTCCCCCACTCCCCCTCCCACCACAACTACCCCACACAAGTCCCATAGGATCCACGGAGCCCACATGAGGCTGCCAGTACAGTCACTCTGCGCTCCCGGAGCCAGGGGGAGGCATGTCCTGTCAGCACAGCACACGGAGGGACCGGCAGAGCGGGCTGGTCTGTGTGGAGTTGCTTGTGGACGGTGTGTCCTCATGCTGAGGCTGTTGGCCGGAAAGAGCTGCCTCCAAAGCATCAGCCATGCGGCCAAGCACCTCGCAGAGGCGGTTTGTGTTTTCTGTGATGGACTGGCCCAGTGCACTCAAATCTGCCCACCACTCCTCCCTGGCCTGCCGATTGTCCTGCACAAATTCCGATATTAGGGCAGAGAGCTGGTCAGCCCGCTGTGCTCCTGTGGCTGCACCAGTGGCCCTGCTGGGGATCGGGCTGCCATGTCCAGCCGGCTCATACTCCATGGGACTGTATACGGGACTGATATGTCCCTGTGTCTGTTCTTGCCCAGACTGCTCTGGTGTGTTGGTATCACCAGGGTCACTCATGGATACCTGGCGGGTTGACAAATGTGTGCTGGGGTGTGGACAACTTCCACTGAGTCGTTCTCAATGGTTCCCCAGATGTCATTGGGGCTGTCCTCAACTGCAAGGGGGTCGTGGCTGCCACCTCCCCAGCCACACTGGACTCCTCAGAACGTGGCGCTGGACAGGTGTCTGCAGGCAGTGCAGTGAGGGGTGGGGGTGGGGGTGGTGTGCCCTCCACAGGCCTTGCTGTTGCTGGTGGTATATGTCCCAGTGGTGGACTCCTTGCTGGGACACGACACCCCCTGCCTTGGCCCCTGGATGTGGAGGGGCAGTTGCTGTCCTGCTCCTCATTGTCATGCTCACTGCCTGTGGGGGTGAAAGAGAGGAACGGCATGAGTGATGTTTGGATAGCCAGCATACAGACATTTGTACGATTGCACATCCACACAATTGTTGGGTAATAGGCATTTGTGTAGGGAACGGCACGTCATTCCATACATGGGTGGTACATGCAGGCATATGTCGGTGTCACTTCTGTTGGCCAGGTACTGTGCTGTCTGACATGCACACTATTTAGCTCATGGACGCTGTGTGCCTCATTGATTTTGCTACTTTGTGTGGTATGTGTCATGTACGTTACGGCCTTGCACCAGGCACCGGCTTTTGTCTCACTTGCTTTGGCATACTTGACAGGGAGTGTGTGTGTGGCCGACCATGCCGTCACTCTTTGGACAGACATTGACATTGACTTTCATCACTTTTGGATTAGCAACTTTTGGTTTTGGACACTCACCTCCATCAGCTGATGACGTGGCGCCACACTCTATCTCTCCGACCCCTTCTATGGATTCTGGCCCAATCATGCTCGGACATGTTTCCTCCCATGATGTGAGCTTAATTCGAGAACTTGGTCCTCATCTGGTCTCCAAGGCCTGGGCACGGTTTGCAGAAATAATGTTCCCCGTCCTCAGCTGCAGTTCATCCAACCTTTTGCGGCAATCCTTGACTGTGTGGGGGGTGTTGCCCACTGTGCTGACCTTCTGGCATACTAGTGCCCAAATTTCTTTTTTTTCGCAACACGGGCTCCCTCCTCTTGTTGCTGTTGAACACAGTCGCAGCATGCTCGTGTAGGGTGTCTACGAGCATCTGGAGTTCATCTTGGCTGAGTGCTCCTTTCGGAGGCTGGCAGATCCCTTCTTGGGTGCTTTAGGCATTCCTGGATGGTTAGATTAGCTTTCTGGACGATCACCAGTGTCCCAAGGGTCCTGTGTGGTGAGGATGGCAATGGATTGTGTTTTTAAAGATGGCCGCCATGCTCCTTCCTGTTCCTGTGCGATGACGCTATTTCCGGTTCTGCTATTTAACGGTGACTGTAAATAGCGGTGACCGTAATTAGCGGTCACCGCTATTTACGGTCACCACTAACGCTGCATTGGACTATGGCGGTAGTGTTATCTACGGTGCACTTCATGCCGGTAAGGGCTTTTTGGGGTCCGTTTGCAGCATGGCGCTAGGTACATTACCGGCATGGCGCAAAGCTTGTGCCCGCGAAGTCGTAATAGCCCACTTTTACCCAGCTGTTGCCAACTCGGACACGCTATTTGCACCATGCCGGTAACAGATGGAACTTACCTCCAAACTTCGAATGAGGCCCATACAGTGCATTACTGAGTGATGGCAACTTTACTACCAAAAGCCTCATGACTCATATTCCCATACTTGATGGAGAAAAAAAAACCTGTCTGCATTTTTCATCTCTCCCACACTCACCAGCAACCTTTATATGCCTAGGCTCTGTTCCTACATGTTAATTATCCTCTACACCCGGTACCTCTCTATAGAGGTACACATTCCAACAATTAGCACTAGTTTATAGATTTTTGGGTAATGCCGAACAGTTGCTTTTCCTACACTGTTCTGATCATAAGACTTAAAATGCAGTTTCTTACCTGAGCAGAACACTGGTTTAACAGACTTGTCCAGTGCTGCTGTTTCAATGGCAAAAGAGTTGGGCTGTGGAACAAATGGTGCATGCCTTTCTTTAATCGGCTCTCATTTACCTAAAAATCCAAATTTATGAAATCAAGGATGAAGGAAAGCCTGTCCTGTTACTTCTCCTAGACCTCTCAGCTGCCTTCAACCTTGTTGACCACACATTCCTAGGTCAGCACCTGCCCGACTCTGCCAACCTCTCACCAGTTGCCTCATCCTGGATAGCTTCCTTCCTAGGGAACAGATCCAGTGGGGTATTTGCAGAGAATGCCAGTGCACCACCAGCACCCATCTCCTGTGGGGTTCTGCAAGGATCCTGTTTGTCATTAACTTTCTATAACATATTTATCAAACCATTATTCACACTCCTTGACTATACAAACTATGCACACGACACACAGATCCAACTCCCTCTCTCAACTCGGTTTACATGACAATCAAATCACGGATGACCACAAACCGACCATGCCTAATGATGAGAAGACAGAGATTCACATACTGGACCCCCCCCTCAGTAACCAAAAAACAATATACTAAATCCTTCAACATTGATAAAGTAGTATTCCCAGTCTCTCCTGGAGTGAAAACACTTGCTGTATATCTGGGTGAGTCACTATTGCTAACACAAGTGAGCGCCATTGTCTCCAGTGCAGCCCATACAATCAAGTAAATCAACGCTTCTACACCTTTCTTCTCTCCATACAGATGCATGACTATAGCCAACGCCACCATAGGATCGAGTCTTGACTACTGCAATGCCCTTTTTGCAGGTACCACAGATGAAAATATTTGGAAAATGCAGGTCATTCAGAATAATGCTCTTAGAGCTGCACTTAACATCCCCAAACATGACCACATTGAGTAACCTTGCCCACTGGCTCGCGATTCAGGAGCAGATTATCTTTAAAACCCTCTCCATCATGCACAGATGCCTATCCAAAGTTGTCCCTCCCTACTTATCCCAAAAAAGCACCGAAGTATTCTCTGGCAGACCGACTAGAGCAGTTTTCGCTCAACACATCACACAATCCAAATTCAAGCGGGCAAAAGCTGGGGGACCTAGCTTCCCAACATTTGCTGCCAAGCAGTGGAACCTACTTCCGACTACTCTCCAGGCCGAACAGTCTTACTGGACCTTCAGGAAAGGACAACATTTTTTGTTGTTTACCTAACTGTGTCTCTCAGTGCTTCCTCCTCCTGAGGCTTGGAAACAAAGAATGAATGTCAATTGAGAACTTTCACCATATTTTTGTATGGAACACCTATGTAACTGGCTTTATATATGGATTTATGTACAGCGCCTTGATGCCCTAAGGCTTAGCGCGCTATACAAATGGGAAAATAAATAAATAAATACATAAATGTAAGGCGAAGATTCTGACTGCAAGGCAGATTGTTGCTTAAGTGACCGAAACCACAGAGGATGGCTGTGAGTGTTCAATAGCACAGATCCAGACACAGCACTCTAGTAGTGGAGCTGCATGTGTTTGGCAGAGAAGAGACTGCCAGTATGCCAGGTGCTGTTTTAATGTCATAGAACACTGGGTGTGGTGCTGATGGTTCCTCCGTGATTTTAACGGAAGACACAGACTGTGTGTTTTATCGTTGCTTGGGGGACTACAAATCAAGAAGGTGCTGGCAGTGTGACAAATGCTATTTTGATGACAGATCTCCACTGCGTGGCAGCTGGTGAACGGCTTAAAAGGAAGATAATGCTTAGATGGTTCATCATTGCTTCATTGACTGGAAATCAAGAAGTAGCAGGCAGGATAGCAAATGTTTTCATGACACAACACTCTGCCTGTGGTGCAGCTCGTGGCAGACTTGGCAAGAAGATGCTGATGGAGGCTGCTCATTCCTTGGGTGTCTGCACATTATAAGTGACTGGCAGTTTGGCAGATGCGTGTGGCTGTGCGGCTAGTAGTGCCTGTCTGCCTTCACAGGAAAATACTGAATTAATGTCTTGCTGTTGCTTGCACTGAAAATCAATAGGAGGCTGGCAGTGTGGCAGATGTTGCCATTATGAGGGCCTGTCTGGCTGTATGTTTATATGATGCTTTTCTTAATTGGGATGTTTCTGATTTAATGGTCCATAGTTGCTTTGCTGACCGGTTAACAATAGTATGCTGACAAAACTCAACAGCATTACAGACAGTGTTTTGAAGGTAGACACAGAAACTGGTTGTAGTGCATCAGCGATGTAGCATGGCTGACTTCATGATGTGAAGAGGATTGTAGTGTAGGACAGTAGTAGATCGTTTGAAGACTGTATGTGGTGATGACTAGGTTTGCTTGACTTGTAAAGTGATACATAACCTAGCGTAGTGTTAAAGAAGATAATGGTTCATCTTTTAAGTTGATACCTCCTGTGCCACATGTCAGCAAATCTGTCAATAGCATCACTTAAATGTATCTTGTTAACCTCCATAGTTTGACATGTCATTGTCAACAAATCACTAAGTCTCTTGTCTCCACATCTTTTTCGCAAATATTTTTTGTAACTCTTTTCAAACAGGAGAACCTCTCATTTGTTGCAGTTGTAATCACCAATGCAAGGACAAGATCCAACAGGTTTAGGACCTCAGAAAATCATTCAGATGATGTAAGGAGATATCTGACAGACTGCATACCTGCCATAGTCTTGTCATATAAAAATCACCTTGCAGGCTTGAATGCAATCTAACATAATTTACTTGGGCCTGTAGGTAGTATTCAGCAAAAACATCCACAGAGGAGCATACCAAGAAATGTGTAGCCATTCGATTGAACATGCTGGCTGTCTTGATAAGGCCCTTGTTATCTGTAAAACGAGTATCCGACTCACTTAAGAATCTATCTAAGGAGGAAATAACACCTCTTGCTTTAACAATTTAGTCTGTGGCTTTCTATCCTCAAAGTGCTCATAATGACCAGGCCCCTTACCTACATTAGTACCAGCACAGTATTCGGCTAGTTTGCTGCTCAGTTGGTGCTGCCTTAATGGGAAAGATCTTTGGTCGTGGTCTTCAACTGTTTCAATTGAAATAATGTTTGCCAATTCCTTGCCTCATTGACAATTTGCATCAAATGTCATTCTTGTTGAATGCCGATGAGTTCAGTTCTCGTCACTTGAATTAGTTCACTCGCATTTGGCACATCAAGATCATTTCTCTGAAGTTCTTCAGATAACACAATAATCTTTCACAAAATCACTTCCATACTTAGCAAAGTTAGCAAAAACTCAATGCTCTGAATATTTCAGAGAAGTCCACTGGCTTCTGAACTAGACTGTAATGTTGTTGTGATTCTATTGCATTCAGTGCAATAACAATGGTCTCAAATTGAACCTGTGTTTTTGTAACACTAGTGTACCAATAAAACCATCTATTACCAACAAGTCTTTCTAATTTGTAAACTATCAGACAACTTTATTTTTGAACTTTTACAAAGAGTCTGTGTCAAGGAGAACTTTGAGAAAGCAACACATAAACAACATTGTTTTACTGTTTGTATGTTAGTGATAGTTTACACCAACGCAAGGTTGAGACGATGTGAATGACAGTGTAAATAAATATCCTGTGGAAGAATTTGTTTGATGTAAGCTTGCACTCCATTGAAACAGCCACTCATAACTGATACCCCATCATAGAATTGAACCCCAGAGTTCTTCCAGTCAAGGCCAGCTTTACGTACAGGATCATCAATGGATTCAGCTAAGCTAAGCTGGAGGCATCCAACATTTCCATTTGGTAACATCCCATGGCTTTTTCCTAAATGTTCCCATCATTATCTACAAACCAGATCACAAAGCTCAGCTGTTCTTTATGTGGAATGTTTTTGGTTTCATCAACTGACAATGCAAAGTGCTTTGTCACTTTCCTAACAATATTCTCACTTACAAGATTTGCCACAGCTGGGATTATGTTATTTTGACAGAGAGATGTGTAGTGCCCATATTTTCAGGCCGTGTTGGCTTTAAGAAGTTCATTATTATCAGACATAATATGCAATATTTCAATTAAGTTTCCCTTATTGTGAGAATGTTGTGATTCGTTTGTGGCCCTGGACGACCCAAGAGACATACAACCCTTAGTAATTGCTGCCCCTGCTGATGATTCTCTTCAATCTCTTGCCCTCAAACATTTTCTAGCATGGAAACAATGGACCGTTGAGGGTTTAATAGTCTGTTGTACATGCTTACCTTCTGTCCAAGCTACAACCAAAGATTTATGCTTATCAGAATCTTAATGTTTATTTAACCCTTTAAGTGCCATGGGTATTTCCCCCCAGTGCCTAAGGCTTTTTTGGTGATTTCGGTATGTGGCCATTCAATGCCTTGTAACTTTTTTGTTACATGAGAGATCTCGGCTAAATCTGGCTCCGTTTTTTCCCACATGTAGGCGGTCGTAACGCCAGCCAGGAATCCTAGGGTGCTGTAGGGGGGTGAGAGAAAATACCCAAAAAGGGCAAAAATGTTGCGTTTTTTCAAAAAATGCGAATATAATGATGTGCAAAGAAGCTTGTGGTTTTTTGCCTTGTAAGAGCTAGGAACAAATGGTTTGATGTGCTGAATTCCCCAATTTCCTGGTTTTCAAGAACAGGTTGAGTGGAAACAAAAAAAACATTATTTTGATGTTGTTATCAACCATTTTGTGAGAGGTAGGCGATTTTGGCGATGTTGGCCAATTGGACATGCATGGACGGAATGGAAGAAAAGGGTAGGAAAACTGAATTGGAGGACAGAAAGGCATATATTTCTGAAAAGTAGACAAAATTCCAAGTTTAGGAAGGGGTGATTGCCATAGATTGGGGGAAAAGCGGGAAAATTACCGAAAAAAGGTATGTGTTGGACATGGTTGGATTGGTACGGCAATGGCTTCTATTAATTTTGAGAAAAGCAATGCTCCGCTACATTCCCCCGACTCTGGCAGTTAGGAAAGCACACATTGTAGTGTTTTACAAAACAAGCAATCCCACAAGCCAAACAGTGAGCCATGGTACACAGGAGTTGTATGCTCACGGCCTGAACAGACACACTCAGCATGTGTAAATCGGGAAAACCAATGTGGTGAGGAACGGCAAGCATACATTTTTTGAAAGAGCACTGGAAGACCTTTTCAAGGGTAGGTGACTTGTGCAGGTTACAAAAGTGTATGGTGCCTAAAGCAGCGACTAAATGTAGGTCACATTTAGGAAATGAAAGGGTTGTGTGACAAGGGCACCAGCAAATGGGTCAAAACGTTAAGAAAACCACACAAACACAACAAATGTTATACCTTCCCGCATTCCCACATGTGTACCGATGAAAAAGGAACCTCACATGTGTGGGTGCACCTACCTGGGCACCAAGGGGAAAGCTGAACACCCCTAACCCCAAGTCTTTTCAGACATCTGAATTTCACGATTTTTCCAGATGGGCACACCATACATATATGGGCCTAGCGTGTCCAAGCCACCAACGAAAACAGGGAACCCCATGCATTTCTGAAAAGAGGACACCTGTGGGAATCCGCAGAGGTCTGACTTGCGCAAATTGGCCCAGAATGTTTTACCCCGAAACCCCTGCAAAGTCCGAAATGTGTGAAAAGAAAAGCATTTTCTGCACATTTCACTCAGCTCACCCATCGAAACACGTCGTCAACAACACATGGCCTACAGTCCCGTGTTTCTACAGGTGTCCCGATGAATACGTTACCTCACATGTGTGGATGCACCTACCTGGGAGCCAAGGGGAAAGCCTAAAGCATAGGTATCCCCAAGACTCTTATGACAGCTGAATTTCACACTTTGTCCAGACGGGCACACCATACAGATATGGGCCTCGAGTGTCCAAGCCACCAAGGAAAACAGGGAACCCCATGCATTTCCGAAAAGAGGACACCCGTGGGAATCCGCAGAGGTCTGCCTTGCGCAAATTGCCCCAGTTTGTATTAGCCACAAACCCTGACAAAGTGTAATATTTGGTGGGGAAAAAACACAATGTTCACTTTGTCTGGGGTTCTGGGTAATAAACTCTGGGCCGCTTCGCGCAAGTCAGACCTCTGTGCATTCCCACGGGTGTCCTTTTTTGGGAAATGTATGGGGTTCCCTGTTTTCCTTGCTGGCTTCGCCACCCTAGGCCCAAATCTGTAGGTTGCCCACATGAACAAAATATGCTGTGGCGAAAGGCTTGGGGTTACCAGTGGGTTACCCTTTTCCTTTTGCACCCTCAGTAGATGCACCCACACATATGAGGTACCGTTTTTGTCGGTACACCTGTGGGAACGAGAGAAGGTATGACATCTGTTGTTGGCGATGTGTTTCGGTGAGTGGACACAGGGAAATGTCTCTGAAATTGGCTGGAAATGAAGACAATTCTCAGACATTTTGCTCTGGTCACCCACCGAAACACACCGCCAACAACACATGGCCTACCTTTCCGCGCCCCCTCATGTGTCCCAATGAAAACGGTACCTCATATGTGTGTCTGCACCTACCGGAGACGCAAAAGGAAAAGGGTAACCCACTGGTTACCCCAAGCCTTTCGGCACAGCTCATTTTGTTCATGTAGGCAACCTACAGATTTGGGCCTAGGGTGTCGAAGCCAGCAAGGAAAACAGGGAACCCCAGGCATTTCCCAAAAGAGGAAGCACATTAGTGTGCCAATCTGGCCCCGGGGGGCCCAAACCTTATTGCCCCACCCACTGGGGGGCCTTTCCCACAATTTCTTGGGGCCCTCTCCCCCCTCACCCAAAATGGGTGGCGGGGACACCTCATGCAGGCTTCCCTGGGCCTCCTACAAAAGGCTGCGTGAGGCACACCCCCCTCCATTTGGGGTGGGGGAGAGAGGGCTCCCAAAAATTGTGGGTCAGGCCCCCTAGTGGGTGGGGCAGTAAGGTTTGGGCACCCCAGGGCCATATTAGCACACCAATGTGCCCCTCTGCGCCAAGGCAAGATTGGTAAACAAAGAAACATGGCAGCCTGCCCTTTAGCGGGGACTGAGGGGCACCCTACACCACTGGGGAATTTTCTAATGTGAAGGGGGGTGCACCTCTCCACCCCCACCCCAATAGGAAGGGTGGCACATCTCATGTAGCCCTCCCCTGGGGCAGATAAGGGGGGCTGTCCTGCACTCCTCCCTGGGCTCAGGCGTCCCTTCCTAGGAGCAGATATCTGGTCCCAGGGAGGGCTGCATGACATGGCACCCACTCCATTGTGGGCGGAGGGTGGGGAGGTCAATGCCCCATCCCATTAGAAAATTCCCCGTCCCTTTGGAGTGCCCCACAGCCCCCCTAAAATGCGTTCTACCATTTTCACTTTTTTCCTTTGGTAACCCAACTCCCCTTGGCGAAGAGGGGCACATTGGTGGGCCAATCTGGCCCCGGGGTGCCCAAACCTTACTGCCCCACCCACTGGAGAGGTGCACCCCCCTTCACATTAGAAAATTCCCCAGTGGTGTAGGGTGCCCCTCAGCCCCCACTAAAGGCAGGCTGCCATGTTGAATTCATTTCTTTGTTTACCAAACTTTTCTTGGCGCAGAGGGGCACATTGGTGTGTCAATCTGGCCGTAGGGTGCCCAAACCTTACTGCCCCACCCACTGGGGGGCCTGTCCCACAATTTTTGGGGACGTTTCGTAAACAAAGAAATAAATGTAAAATGGTACACTACACTTTAGGGTGGGCTGAGGGTCACCCTGAACCGCCAAGTAATTTTGTAATGTAATGGGGGAGTGAACCTCTACCCCCCACACCAAAGGCAGGAGGGCATCTCATTCAGCCCTCCTTGGGGGCAGATAAGATGGGGGCATCTCATGCACCCTTCCCTGGGATCAGATGCCCCTTCCTAGGAGAAGATATCTGCCCCCATGGAGGGCTACAAGGGGTGCCCCCATTTCCCCTTGGGGTGAGGGGGAGAGGGCCACCCCCTTTTCTGTAAAATAAATCCCTGGTGGCTAGTGGCCCCCCACTCCCACCCCAAATTCCCTTTTGTTATTTGTTTTTGTTCCCTTCCCTGGGGGCAGATGATCAGCCACCTGCCCCTGAGGGGGCTATCCTGCAAGCCCCATCTTTGGGGGGCCTGCACACTTATTCCTGGTGGCCCTCTCCCCCATCCCCAAATTGGATGGGGGTCACCTCATGTACTCCTCCCTGGGGGCAAAAACCTAGCCCCAGGGAGGGCTACAAGGCGTGGTCCCCCTTTCCACTTGGTGTGGGAGTGGGAGGGCCACCACCATTTCAGGGGGGCAAATAAATACTGCTCCCCAACCCCGTTGATTTCCTTTTTTTTCCTTCCCTGGGGGCAGGTGATCAGCCATCTGCCCCCAGGGTTCTACACATATGTGCCGCCATGCTTAGGGAGTGGGGGGGCGAGGTCTGCTTACTGTAAGCAGCCCCCACCTCCCCCCACATTCAACGACATCCCTGGTGTCTAGTGGGCATTGCTGCCAGCGTATCGTGCACCCTGTGCCCGATCCGCGGGCAGCAATGCTGTCACAAAGGGTGTCGTTGGAAAGGGTACAATCTCCCCTTTCCAACAACACCTCCCTCGATCTCCAGCTTGAAATACAGCCTGAGATCGAGAGGGAGAAATGTGGAAACTCACCTCTATTTTCACTGCAGCAGCCCAAAATGGCTACTGCAGTGAAAATTACTTTCACTTTCACGTCAGCGTGCTTTACGCTGTAGTATAATTTATTGGGTTTTGGAGTAAAGCGCCACTGAATATGATAACATTATTGCCAGCAATAATGTGGCACATACAGCCAGCTCTATGTCGCTAGTGTAACATATGGGTATGCAAATGGAGACAGGCTGCAGATTTAAAAGCACCTGAATATATACATATATTTTTTTTATTTTTTTTCTCTTATTTGAAATGCCTCATTTACATGAGACTACATTAGCTGTCTAATTGACTGACTTAATTAACAAATACTAACACTAGTACTAACTCAATAACATTATAATGTGCTCTCCATGTGGAAAAAGAGGCAGAAAAGACATGATCTGAGAGTCATTTTAAACATGCATTTAGATTTTTTTTCTTGCTCTCTCTGTTCACTGTGTTTGCAGGAAGCAAAATCTGCATGGCAGGAAATTAGTTTAGATAATGTTTCTTACTGTAAATGTTGAGCTATTGTAGTAGGAAGGAGGATACGGTCTCTTGAATTTGATTGGTGAAGAGTGTCTGCAGTGATTACACGTAAGCATAGGGGGATGCAACAGAGTTCTGCTGGACAAGCTCTGACAGAACAAAATTCAGATCGCTTTGGCTGTTGTGAGGCAGGTCCAGTCTCACTTGGGACTTGCTTGAGAACTGCATATTACTGCATGTTCTCGCTGTACACTTTAAACTTCAAGATTACAAGGATTACCCTGGCCCCATTCCTCGGAGGAGGCGAGTGCGGGGAGGTTGCGTGCGGGAGAGCTACAGATAGCTGGTAATTATCCAAGTGAATTGAGGTTGTGTGGTATGGATGTCCTTCTATAAATACCAGGCAGGGAGAATAGCAATAGGGAATCCCTGTGTTTAATTGCCACCTTATAATGTTGCAAAGTGAATGCCATGCTGTTGCTGTATTGTTTTTTTCTTCATCTCGTTACAGATGATGCGAAGTGAATTTTGTTCTGTTGCCGTATATTTTTCTTCTGTTTATTTCAGAGAATACTGTAAAAAAGAAAGGGTAAAATGTTGTTTGGAGATGTAACTGTTTATAATACAAGTATAATATACACAAACCATATAGAGTGTTTTTTGCTTTTGTCTTCTTATTTGGTGCATCTAGAATAATGTTCCAGGAGAAGGGGAAGATTTTTAGGTAATACATGTGTCACGTTTCCCATACAGGTGGAATAATATCACTAGCAATTAAAAATAGCTGTGTGCATGTTTCCACTCAGTGTGTGTTTTCTGAGTGGAATATAATACAATAGATTTTGCTGGGCGTACATGAATCAGCAAAGAGGCCTGCAGAACATAGATAACTAATGTATATAAATTAGTGATAGTACCACAGGTATTGAGAATGCTAGATGTAAAATTGTGAAATTTCTGAATGTATGTCCGAGGCCTCTATAGATCACACGACCAGCCTAATAAAAAGAAGGATTTTGTATATTGGGGCCACAAATAAAATAGAAAAATTATGCTCACCAAAATACCACCAACAATAAAGTATACCAATAACTGATCCTATATAATGTAATAAAGAATGGTCCCTGAAAGGAAATAAGGCCAAACCCAATCTAAATGCAAGGAGTAGCCATTGCCAAATTACCATTATTTTTGGCGGTAAGAAAATACCGCCAGGCCCCAAATCTACACAAAATATCCTACATATTTATAATGCGTTGCGGGCCGGGAAAGTGATCATAGAGCACCTGCTAGGCGTGGCAAGTGTGTCTCACACTACCATTTGTACATTAGAGGGAGCCCATTTCAGTGTGTCACTGAAAACAAATCTCAGAATGTCTCAAATGGAAGCCACATTCTCAGAACTAGTGCAATATTTAGAGGCAAAGTTATATGCACATGGGACATGGTCATCGAACAATGCCACAGAATGGCACGACCGCATTTATGGTGAAGTGCAGAAGGAACCGATGGACAACATTTTTGCACAAGGCAGCATAATTCAAGTCTGCCTTCTGAGATTATTAAATGCAGCTGCTAAACATGCAGAGAAAGATTGTCTGATACGGCTATGCGCCAAGACATGGTTTATTTTGAATAGGTCCCTGCGAATGCAAGAAAGTGATACTAAGCTGGTTAACAGGTTAAAAGCCAACCTAGATGGGGCAAGTTTAAAGGAAGAAATGTTAAGAGCAGAATTAGAAGGGTGTAAAAAAGACATGCAGTTAAAATGCAGAGATTTTGATATTCAATTGTCCAAAAGCAAGAAACAGTTTGAGGACAGTCAACAAGAATTGGCACACTTAAAAGCATTGGTGGACCACATTATACAAGATAAAGATGAGATTGTTTCAGAAATGCAGATTTTACAAAAAGAACATTATGAAAAGGAAAGTGATCTCCAAAATGCAGAACAGGAAATGGTTAACATGTGTCAAGAAAGAGACAAGAGAAACAAAGAATTCAATGAATCCCAAATGCAAATGTGCGACATGCAGGAGGTAATTAATAAAATGAGTGATGAAAACAACTATTTGCAAAACTAAGCAGACAGGCTCCTTAAGAAGTGTAAGGATTTGGAACAACAAATATTCATTTCCAGGTCCCAGGATAGACGGCAGGGCACCACATTCAATGGAGTTGAGGTGAATTCTATTTCTACCCAAAGAGCCAGTGCCCCAGTGATTGGGCCAGTGACTAAACTTGGTTGCAGCGCCCATCGGGGATTTGATACACTCATTGGGGGCCGCCACCAATCCCATACACCTGGAACCAGGGTTGAATCACCAAGTAGTGCAATTCCATGCACTGCAACAAGTAGCCCCATAAAGATAATGAAATCCATCAAAGCCCTGATCAAACCATTTAAAAAGGGAGGGGAATGCTGCATAGAATATCACTTAGAAGCAGTGCATGGCATATCTAAAGCCCTCCAGATACCTAAGGAACAATACAGACAATATTTTCACTTAACTCTAGATGCTCCCACAGCCAGCATCATAAGGGGATTGAATGAACAGCAGAATATGTCATGGGCAGAGTTTGAAAAAGAAATTAGGCGTCATTTTTCTCCTTTTCAGTCATTGCAGGAGGCAAAGAAAGTTGCTTAATACATCCCCTCGCCAGTTTTTATAAGACTTAAAAAGAGCATTTTCTCTCTTTGATGTATCTTTTGACCCCAATTCTAATGAATTTAAAACTGCGTACTTCTATGGGCTACAGAAAGACATCATATCACAGTTGGTCTGCGAATTTGATTGTGACATGTCCCTTGAGTGGATTGTTTACCAAAGCAGAAAACTATATGAAGTACTCTAATGTCAGGGTAGAGAAAGTGATAAAATAAAAGACATTAAACAAAAAGTTAAAGAACCTTGTTGGAAATCAGGTCAGCCAAAATGTCCCTTGAGTCTGCTCAAAGTCCAGGTAAAAATAATGTGCCACCTGAACAAAGGGGTAATCAACAAAGGTTGTCACTTCCTGTACCAATGTTTCAATCACTTGATCCTAGTAATAGGGAGAGCTACATCAGCCCTAGGTACTTAGCAGATAGGCCCCGGGCAGGCTATTGGCCTGATATGTCAGGTATGAACAATAATCAGAGACAAAATCAGGAGCAAAGAAGAAATGGTCCCTACCAGACATTGGGGACACAGAGCAGATTTGATCCCAACACCATGATATATGGTAATCAGGATGGACCCCTGATATGTGGATTGATTTACTGATAATGCAAATCAACATAGGGGTCAGTACCCACAATATGAGAGACAGGACATGAGGCAGAATATGAATTACGCTCCACGTCAGTACAATGATTCCCCACCAGGGGACTACAACCAAAGGATGGGTGCACCCCGCTCCCCTCCACATATGAATCAAGAGTTCAGGAACAATCCCAATAGAAATCATTCCCCTGAGAGATATCAGAATATATCCAATCAGGGGGAAAACGACCGATATCGATCTAGGCCACAGAGAGAGGATTCTAGAGAGATGGAAAGATTCCAGTGTCTCGAGGCCCAAGTGAAAATGTTAGCTGAGCAAATAGGAAAGCTCTCTACAGCACAAAAACAGTCATCAAAGGAGGGGGCAGAAGGCCATAGCAATGACCGGGTGGCTTCTGAAAAGTGACTAAGTACTTATAATACCTGCAGTGCTAAGAAAACACATTGCCCTGATGTGATTTTCCATAATGACTCTGAGATGTATAAGGATTCAAAAATAAAGATACCAGTAAATGAACATGTGATAGAAAGTGCAAATACCCTTATGAAAGAAGTTCGGTTTAACCTAGAGTTAAATCAAACATTGGAGATTTGTACAAATAAAAAAGGAAAACCTGAAATTCCAAAGGAACAAACAGACAGATTTAAGAAAAATGACTCATGCATGGGGAATACCAGTGAACAAGGAGTGAGTGGGGATGCCATAACTCTTTCCCTGGGCAATCAGAATCATAACCAAACACAGGCAGAAAAAAGAAATACTCAAAAGGAGGGTACAGGTCAATCAGCTGAAGAATTCTTTGAGCCACACATTTTTGAAGAAGTTAAAAGGACTAGTACCATACTAAATAATCACAAATGCACAGAGTTAGACAATGATAAATTGCCAAGTGATGTTGTTACACATGTTCAGTTGGAGGATTGTAATGTGACCTCTGATGATACCTGGATGGATGGGCGAACAGTGGCTACCCTCGAAAAAACCTCGGAACATGGAGAAATGGATAAAGTCTCCCACACAAAAATGCGCAGAAAGGAGGGAAAAATATCTTTCCATTTACCAATGTGCTTAGCCAAAAGTGAAAAAGGCCTGAGAAAGGTGAGCCCTGAAATCAGTAAGAATTTGCACTTCTTCTGTGTGTTAGAGGAAGTTGAAGACAGGTATTATGCTCCCATCACTGTAGAAGAAAAATTCAATACGTTTGCAATGATTGTTACTGGCGCACATAGCACAATTATGTCTAAAGAATTGGTAAAGAGTATCAATGAAGGGAGATCCCCGCAGAATCAGATCACAGTGAAGGAAAATCAAGGTCCAGTGCATCATTTTAATGGGGAGGAGGTGCCTATTATAGGTGTCACCAAGGTTGACATAAAGATAGGAAAACACAGGCTGAAACAAGAGGTATTGATCACATCTATTTGTGAAATTCCATTTTTGATGGGAACAGATTACCTGAAAAGATTGCCCCGCTCATAGATGGGGTGAATGGGGTACTGTGGGCCTTAACCAAAAAACCATTGAGACCTAAGAAACTAAAATCACAAAACAGCAATATAAATGAATGTCACACCGTTGCCAAAACAAATGATGCAGTGGAGGTATATCTCCAGAACAGCTGTATACCTAGCATCACTGTTATTTTGATGTGTCAAGATCAAATTCAGAGTGAAGATGAGAAACAATCTGTACAAATATATTTAGACACAAGGAAAAAATGGCAAAATTCCATAGATGAGCACACATTACATTTTTATTTAAAAGAGAAGACATGCAAACAGAATACTGCTCCTAAAACAGATACAGAAAAACACATCACCACTCTTGCTGAAATACACATGGAAGATGAGCAACCATGGGTTCACATTGGTATAAATGACTATTCTAAAACAATAAAAGCCACTTTAGCACTTGAACAGGAAAGTTTCATTAATGAGAAATTGTTGCAAAAAATAATGGAGAGGGAGGAGATCCCGAAATTTAGAATTAAAAACCAATATGTCTCTGGTTTGGACAGTCCAGACTTTGAAAACGGAATTTCAGGCACATGCATACTGAAGATTAGTATTGGACAAAAACAATTCACCATAATGTTTGGATAGTGAATGGGACACAAAATGACTTTTACATGGACAATGATATCATGCACAGAATGTGTATGGTGTTAGATTTCTTAAATAAAAAAAATATGGTCACGCCTAGGTGGGCCGGCACCTGAATTTGAAGATAAAAGAAGGGCTTATCATTTTGCACAGCTGGTCCCATATGCAATTGAATTACAGCTGAGGAAGGATACTATTATCCCTGCATTCACCAAGCAGATTGCAATAACGCTAAAGTGCAAAAATGGACAACAGATGAAGGATCCTGATGCATTTGTGTGTTTGAATGAATCCATAAAACAGCAAGGCCTGGATTATGAATATATTCCATTGATATATGTTGGTGAAGGGTCTGTAAAAATTATGGTGAATAATAAAGGGTGTCAAGATTTTCATTTAGAGGAAAATTACTCATTAGGAATGGCCATACAAAAATCACATTATACTACAGATCTAAATAACATGGTGATTGGAAATATCCATAAAAAGTATGTGGATGTCAGGGGTGAGTTACCAGAACACCTGTAACCTCAGCCCAAAGGAATATTTCAAATTAATTCTGTGTACCCTTATGATTCAAATGAGACAGTATGCTGTCATCAAGAGGATTGTATAACATTTAACTTAAATGAAAATGAAACAGAAAAATCAGCTCATTGGAGTGGAAGCTGATATACCAAAATATTTAAAAGTGGCAGCATTACAGAGAGACACAGCCACACAGTTAGAAGAAAACACAGAGATTCCTCCACTAGAAGATTATCCAGAATTTTCAAAAATGGTAGAGGAGCAGATTTTATCAGCAGATGCATGCAACAGCGATGAGGATAAAAATGAATTGAGGAAGATATTTATGGAGTTTAAAGATGTATTTGCTAAAGATGCTTATGATTGCGGTCTAACTAATTTACATGTGGCCATGCTACCAGAAGGGTGTAGTAGAAGCCCAGTATTTTTGCACCAGTATAGATTACCACTGGCATGTTTAGAGTCATTGGCAGAGATAATTAAAAATGTGGAGTCTCTGGGAATTATCAGGCCTATTCTTAGCACATCCAACACACCTATTTTAGGTGTGTTAAAGCCAAATGGTTATTGGCGGCTATGTGCAGATTTGAGGGAATTAAATGAAAGAGTACCTGTATCCAGATGGCCACTACCATTCACTGATCAGGGCCTGGCTCAGGTACATAGCTCAAATGTATTTACCACGTTAGACCTCACTACTGGATATTGGTGTGTGCCATTGGCAGAAGAGATTCAGAATTTATTTTCATTTTCATTTGATAAGACGCAATACGCATGGGTTGGAGTTCCATTTGGGTATGTCAATAGTGGGAGTGAATTTGGAATATTTTTGAGAAAGGCCATGCCTGATGCAGCGGAAAGAGGTACCATAGTTTATGTGGATGATGTACTGATAAAAAATGAAAGCTTGAAACACCATTTTGATGAAATAAGACATGTTCTTGGCCAATTGCAGAAAGCAGGCGCCAAAGTATCTTTACAAAAAGCACAATGGTGAAAGAAAAAAGTGAATTTCCTAGGCCATGAAGTGACTGGACATGGATTAAACCCACAAAAGAAGAAAGTGGAGGCCATACAAAAACTAAAAGACCCTAAAAGTGTGAAAGGGGTAAAAGGTTTATTAGGAATGGCGGGCTATAACAGGAAGTTATGAAAATTATGCTGACATTACTCAACCATTGACTAAACTGTTAAAGCTGAATACACCCTGGAAATGGGAAAAAGAGCAGTCTGAGGCAGTGGCTAAATTAAAGGAACATTTTGTAAAGGCACCATGTTTAGCATACCCATAAAGAATAGGGATTTCTTTATAGAAATAGGTATCTCTGAACATTGTATGTCAGCAGTGTTATGCCAAAAACATGATTTGAATCACAAAACCATTGACTATGCAAGTAAGGTGTTTTCCCAAGTTGAAGTTAAATTCAATGAATGTGAAAAGGCCCTTTTGACCACTGTGTGGGCGCTACCACATTTCCGCCCCATTGTTCAGGGAGAAAAGGTGATTATTGAGACAAATCATCAACCTTTGCAGTTTTTAGAGAGTAAACAAATTAGGTCAGGTAACCTAGCACAGTCCAGTCCAGAATTACTTCATGACGCTGGCGTTACAGGGTTTTCCTGTAGAAGTGAGATATGACCAGAATAAAATGAGCCCAGTTGCTCAAGGTTTGGCAGATTTAAATGACTGTGCAGCTGAACATGTATCAAACGAAGTAGAAGTGGAATCTAGTTTACAGGAATTTGGGCAATCACCACACAAAGCTTTTGATGAAAAGACATGCAAGGATTTGCCGACTGTGTATGTTGACGGTTGTGCTTTTCACATTAAAAATGACAGTAATAAACAATTAGTGTCAGGAATAGGAAATGTCTGGTTGAAATGTGAAGGCATCCCCAGTATAGGGATGGGAATTGGAGCTGGGAGCAGTCAAGTAGCTGAATTGGCGGACATTTATAAAGCAATTGCTACTGCAGTTGATAAAAAATGTAGTGAAATTGTCCTGGTGACTGATTCTGATTATGCACAAAATAGTTTTGTGGAATATTTGCCTGACTGGAAATCAAGAGGCATGGTTACATCCAATAAAAAGCCACTTAAACATGGAAAAATTATACAAGCCATAGACAAATTGGTGTCAGAGAATGATTTGACAATATACTGGAGAAAAATGTGTGGGCATTTAAAAACTCCAGGAGATGATAAGGAGGGGAATGATAAGGCAGATCACCTGACTAAAGTTGGGGCTGTGATGGGAGAGTTTCTACCTATTGAACATTTACTTGGTGAAATACAAATTGATGCACTATCACACTCTAAAGCGCCAAAAGAGGTGGATCAACCAATAGTACAATGGAGTTACGATACACCAGATCAAGATCGGCACAAAATGATCCGATTTTGGGAATATATTATAATAATTTGATAGACCCTGAACAAAACCCTTTAACAGAAAATGATTGTATGGGAAAAGAAGAGTTGAGGGTGCTATTAAAGAATAAGAAACGAATTAGGCTACAGGATGGGCTCATGATTAGGGAGTCCATAACAGGACAAATACAGTGGGTGGTGCCCCTTTCATTCAGAGGGCTAATGCTACACCATGCACATGATGCAATAACTGCAGGTCACAGAGGTTCACCAAAAACATTGGAGATACTGAAAGATTATGCTTACTGGCCACACATGTCCCAAGATGTGGAATTATATACTAGAGGATGTCTAGTATGTGCCCAATTTAAACCTGCTTCACCAATGCACAAAGCCCCATTAATGAAAAGAGGCTTAACTCTTCCATGGTCAGATCTGCAAATAGACTATGTAGGGCCTGAAAAGAGGTTGAGCAGGGATAACCGGTCTATTTTGAGTGTCGTCTGTTTGATGTCAAAATGGATAGAGTGTATTCCTGCACAAGATGGTAGTGCGCAAACAGCAGCTACAATACTGGTGAATCATATATTTTCAAGGTTTGGGTTACAACAAAGAATAGAATCAGACAGAGGAAGTCATTTCACAAGCGCTCTAATGAGTAAGGTATGGCAAATACTGGGAGTGAAAAGAAAATTACACATTGCATATCGGCGTGCTTCTTCTGGGGAAGTTGAACGCTGTAATAGGTCAGTTGTGGACATATTAAAGAAGTTTGTAGCAGAAGCAGGTTCCAGCTGGGATTTACGTTTACCTTTGGTTTTGATGGCAATCAGATCAACTCCTACCAAGGCAACAGGTATTAGAGCCCATGAAGTTTTGACAGGTAGGAAGATGGTGATACCGCAACACCTACTATACAGAACACATGAGCAGACACTTGTAAGTGCATCTACAGTTCATGAATACATGGATGAGCTGAGGAAGCATTTACAACATGTATTTGCTTTTGTGCAGCGAAATCTGGAAAGGGCTGCTGACAGTGCAAAGTCATATATATAGGAGTATTGTAAGGGGGATCAGGTATACAAATTTCATTTTGGAAAAAGTAAACAGAAAAATTCTAAATTTTTGGCAGCCTGGCAGGGGCCATTTCGAATTATAGATAAGATTTCTCTCGTGGTGTGCAAAATTTTGAAAAATGAAGGTGAAACAGTAACAGAACAGTTTGTTCACATAAATCAAATTAAACCCTGGGAGCCCAAACATAAGGTAATGAGGCTTGAGCGTGTAGAAACAGGTGAAGCCCCTTAAACACATGAAAGAAGATACATGAGTCTATTCATAGGGCAGTGACAGAGAAATCAAAATGGAAGTGATTGTTGCAATAGAATAGATGTGAACAAAAAGGACTATATGTGATGATCATTAAAAGAGGGTTGAAACTGGTTTTATTTACAAAATTGAAATGTGTTAAATGTTAAATGATGCTTTATGTATGTTTGTTTTCTCTCTAACATGTGCTTAATTTCAGAAGGCGAGAGGAAAAGGGCAAGTTGATTAACCAAGTGCATGGATATTTATTTTTTTTGGTAAAAGGGTGAAATTAGTATTGTGCTATATACTTAAGGGAGGCAATGGAGTCCTGGAGTCCACTGGATGAAGATCGAGTGATGCCTACCTCCGGGTGGAGGTGAAGACAAAGTAACCAGGAAGCCAAAAGAGATGACCCCGTGGAAAAAGCATCCAAGAGTGCCAGGATGAAAGAATGCCCCAAATGAACCAGATGATGGAATGTTGCTGATCGGGACGTCTCAGAGACAGACAACAGTAGAAGAACAATGAACTTGCAGCATTGTTGGTGCATGAATTCCGATGTGTCCTGGAGTATGGAGTTCCACATTTTCATTGTTTTAATTAATTATTTTAATTTGTTATGTTAATTCTTTGTTTTAATTATTTATTTTATTTTATTGTTTTATGATTGACTTCAAGTATAAGAACAAGACTTTGGACTATAAAAACCCCGTTTGGGAAGATATATGTCAAATATTTTATGAAGTCTGATGTACTCATTGATGAATTTTGATATTACGGTGGTTGAACAGAGATTTATTGTGAAATGTGTGAACATTCATTGTGTTGAATTGCTATGATTTAATAGAAGAAAAGGAGAACAAGGTGGGGGTCTTCCAGTTGTGGCTTGGACCACTGCCAAATTATCAGAAAAAGGAGGGAATGTAGTATAATTTATTGGGTTTTGGAGTACAGCGCCACTGAATATGATAACATTATTGCCAGCAATAATGTGTCACATAAAGCCAGCTCTATGTCGCTAGTGTAACATATGGGTATGCAAATGGAGACAGGCTGCAGATTTAAAAGCAGCAGAATATATACATATATATATTTTTTCTCTCTTATTTGAAATGCCTCATTTACAGGAGACTACATTAGCTGTCTAATTGACTGACTTAATTAACAAATACTAACACTAGTACTAACTCAACATTACAATATGCTCTCCACGTGGAAAAAGAGGCAGAAAAGACATGCTATGAGAGTCATTTTAAACGTGCATTTAGATTTTTTTTTTCTTGCTCTCTCTGTTCTCTGTGTTTGCAGGAAGCAAAATCTGTATGCCAGGAAATTAGTTTAGATACAGTTTCTTATTGTAAAAGTTGAGCTATTGTAGAAGGAAGGAGGATACAGTCTTTTGAATTTGATTGGGGAATAGTGTCTGCAGTGATTACACGTAAGCATAGGGGGATGCAACAGAGTTCTGCTGGACAAGCTCTGACAGAACTAAATTCAGATCGCTTTGGCTGCTGTGAGGTAGGTCCAGTCTCACTTGGGACTTGCTTGAGAACTGCAGATTACTGCATGTTCTCGCTGTGCGCTTCAAACTTCAAGATTACAAGGACGACCCTGGGCCCATTCCTCGGAGGAGGCGAGTGCGGGGAGGTTGCGTGCGGGAGAGCTACAGATAGCTGGTAATTATCCAAGTGAATTGAGGTTGTGTGGTATGGATGTCCTTCTATAAATACCAGGCAGGGAGAATAGCAATAGGGAATCCCTGTGTTTAATTGCCACCTTATAATGTTGCAAAGTGAATGCCATGCTGTCGCTGTATTGTTTTTCTCTTCATCTCGTTAGAGATGATGCGAAGTGAATTTTGTTCTGTTGCCGTATATTTTTCTTCTGTTTATTTCAGAGAATACTGTAAAAAAGAAAGGGTAAAATGTTGTTTGGAGATGTAACTGTTTATAATACAAGTATAATATACACAAACCATATAGAGTGTTTTTTGCTTTTGTCTTCTTATTTGGTGCATCTAGAATAATGCTCCAGGAGAAGGGGAAGATTTTTAGGTAATACATGTGTCACGTTTCCCATACAGGTGGAATAATATCACTAGCAATTTAAAATAGCTGTGTGCATGTTTCCACTCAGTGTGTGTTTTCTGAGTGGAATATAATACAATAGATTTTGCTGGGCGTACATGAATCAGCAAAGAGGCCTGCGGAACATAGATAACTAATGTATATAAATTAGTGATAGTACCACAGGTATTGAGAATGCTATATGTGAAATTGTGAAATTTCTGAATGTATGTCCGAGGCCTCTATAGATCACACGACCAGCCTAATAAAAAGAAGGATTTTGTATATTGGGGCCACAAATAAAATAGAAAAATTATATTCACCAAAATACCACCAACAATAAAGTATACCAATAACTGATCCTATATAATGTAGCTGTCATGATCTCTGCTTCCAAAAGATCAGGACTTGCCCGACTCCCTTGGAAGCAGAGCCATAACCCCGGTTCCGAGTGCCAGTCAGTCCCAATTGGGACCTTTTGGACCCTGTCCTGGCGCCAGTGGCACCAGGCTCATAAAGATGCCCAGTCCCAGCGCTGGAAGCGCCGGGCTCATAATGCTTGGGTGGACTTACCTGCAGCAGACAATGCTGCTTACTTACCTGCCAGTTGAGCCCCTGATCCTCTTCTGTTTGGGACTACTTTTCCTGTTGGGTGGGGCAGGAGCCACTCCCTAGGTTCAGAACACTGGAACTCTTCTGGAAAGCAGGAACTCTTTTCTTACCTAGGCGAGGCTGTGGAAGGAGACACCTAAGCACTACAGGAGGCTATTTAAACCACACCCGATGGATGAATCTTGCTTTGCGTTATTCTGCATTCTCTGCAGCAGAACGCTCATCGTGTCTTCTGCTTCTGATCCTGGGCCTAATGGAACAAAGACTTACCATCCTGGAATCCAGTCTTCAGCAGCACCTGTAAAGACAAAGAAAGAACAGGTTAGCACTACGGTCTTCAGTGGCAGCGCATCTCTTACCTGGTCCATCGGCTGTCACCAACGCCTCGCGCTGCATTCCGGCATCTGAAAGACAAAGGCTTACCTACTCTTCGCATGCTCCGGAGGTCTTCGCACTGCATTCCGGCATCTGAAAGACAAAGGCTTACCTACTGTTCGCATGCTCCGGAGGTCTTCACACTGCATTCCGGCATCTGAAAGACAAAAGCTTACCATCTCTTCGCACACTCCAGAGGCCTTCGGCGCTGCATCCCGCATCTGAAAGACAAAAGAAGGTGCGTTTAAAGACATTGGGCAACTTTATTACTCACGTGCCCTTACTCCTTCCCACGCCGAATCCAGTGGGTATTCCAGCACCCTTCAGCTTCTCTAAAGCTCCGAACTTGTACCTGCAAGATAAAAGGGACAGTTAGTGCGCATCGTGAACCAGGCTACAAGCGCTTACTTACGTGCTTCCAGGCGCTTCTATTCCTCACGCGGGTTCGATCCTCAACTCTCATCAGCCCGCCATCCGCCATCGCCGGAACCCTGCAAAACAAGAGATATCATTACAAAAGACTTTTAAGACATTTGAAGTGCCCAGAACTTACCGTTCGTGCAGTTAACGACGGACAGCAGTCCTCTGAGGTCAAGAGGCCTGCACCCTTATCCAGTGAAGAAACTGGTTACGGCACCCTGCCCCGAGGCAGATGGAGAGATCGGCGTTCACTTACCTAAGACATCTTACTCTTCGAGTCAGACATACAGTGCACAGAGGTCCAGCCCAAAGAGCCAACCGTGTTGTACACATCACCTTTGAAGATACGGCATTCACCCAGTCAAGACCGGTGCCTCTGCGGGAATCAGGTGAGCGTTACAGTAATAAAGAATGGTCCCTGAAAGGAAATAAGGCCAAACCCAATCTAAATGTAAGGAGTAGCCATTGCCAAATTACCATTATTTTTGGCTGTAAGAAAATACCGCCAGGCCCCAAATCTACACAAAATATCCTACATATTTATGTTGCGTTGCGGGCCGGGAAAGTGATCATAGAGCACCTGCTGGGCGTGGCAAGTGTGTCTCACACTACCATTTGTACATTAGAGGGAGCCCATTTCAGTGTGTCACTGAAAACGAATCTCAGAATGTCTCAAATGGAAGCCACATTCTCAGAACTAGTGCAATATTTAGAGGCAAAGTTATATATGCACATGGGACATGGTCATCGAACAATGCCACAGAATGGCACGACCGCATTTATGGTGAAGTGCAGAAGGAACCGTTGGACAACATTTTTGCAGAAGGCAGCATAATTCAGGTCTGCCTTCTGAGATTATTAAATGCAGCTGATAAACATGCAGAGAAAGATTGTCTGATACGGTTATGCGCCAAGACATGGTTTATTTTGAATAGGTCCCTGCGAATGCAAGAAAGTGATACTAAGCTGGTTAACAGGTTAAAAGCCGACCTAGATGGGGCAAGTTTAAAGGAAGAAATGTTAAGAGCAGAATTAGAAGGGTGTAGAAAAGACATGCAGTTAAAATGCAGAGATTTTGATATTCAATTGTCCAAAAGCAAGAAACAGTTTGAGGACAGTCAACAAGAATTGGCACACTTAAAAGCATTGGTGGACCACATTAGACAAGATAAAGATGAGATTGTTTCAGAAATGCAGATTTTACAAAAAGAACATTATGAAAAGGAAAGTGATCTCCAAAATGCAGAACAGGAAATGGTTAACATGTGTCAAGAAAGAGACAAGAGAAACAAAGAATTCAATGAATGCCAAATGCAAATGTGCGACATGCAGGAGGTAATTAATAAAATGAGTGATGAAAACAACTATTTGCAAAACTAAGCAGACAGGCTCCTTAAGAAGTGTAAGGATTTGGAACAACAAATATTCATTTCCAGGTCCCAGGATAGACGGCAGGGCACCACATTCAATGGAGTTGAGGTGAATTCTATTTCTACCCAAAGAGCCAGTGCCCCAGTGATTGGGCCAGTGACTAAACTTGGTTTCAGCGCCCATCGGGGATTTGATACACTCATTGGGGGCCGCCACCAATCCCATACACCTGGAACCAGGGTTGAATCACCAAGTAGTGCAATTCCATGCACTGCAACAAGTAGCCCCATAAAGATAATGAAATCCATCAAAGCCCTGATCAAACCATTTAAAAAGGGAGGGGAATGCTGCATAGAATATCACTTAGAAGCAGTGCATGGCATATCTAAAGCCCTCTAGATACCTAAGGAACAATACAGACAATATTTTCACTTAACTCTAGATGCTCCCACAGCCAGCATCACAAGGGGATTGAATGAACAGCAGAATATGTCATGGTCAGAGTTTGAAAAAGAAATTAGGCGTCATTTTTCTCCTTTCCAGTCATTGCAGGAGGCAAAGAAAGTTGCCTAATACATCCCCTCGCCAGTTTTTATAAGACTTAAAAAGAGCATTTTCTCTCTTTGATGTATCTTTTGACCCCAATTCTAATGAATTTAAAACTGCCTACTTCTATGGGCTACAGAAAGACATCATATCACAGTTGGTCTGCGAATTTGATTGTGACAAGTCCCTTGAGTGGATTGTTTACCAAAGCAAAAAACTATATGAAGTACTCTAATGTCAGGGTAGAGAAAGTGATAAAATAAAATACACTAAACAAAAAGTTAAAGAACCTTCAGCAACAGTGTTGGAAATCAGGTCAGCCAAAATGTCCCTTGAGTCTGCTCAAAGTCCAGGTAAAAATAATTTGCCACCTGAACAAAGGGGTAATCAACAAAGGTTGTCACTTCCTGTACCAATGTTTCAATCACTTGATCCTAGTAATAGGGAGAGCTACATCAGCCCTAGGTACTTAGCAGATAGGCCCCGGGCAGGCTATTGGCCTGATATGTCAGGTATGAACAATAATCAGAGACAAAATCAGGAGCAAAGAAGAAATGGTCCCTACCAGACATTGGGGACACAGAGCAGATTTGATCCCAACACCATGATATATGGTAATCAGGATGGACCCCCGATATGTGGATTGATTTACTGATAATGCAAATCAACATAGGGGTCAGTACCCACAACATGAGAGACAGGACATGAGGCAGAATATGAATTACGCTCCACGTCAGTACAATGATTCCCCACCAGGGGACTGCAACCAAAGGATGGGTGCACCCCGCTCCCCTCCACATATGAATCAAGAGTTCAGAACAATCCCAATAGAAATCATTCCCCTGAGAGATATCAGAATATATCCAATCAGGGGGAAAACAACCGATATCGATCTAGGCCACAGAGAGAGGATTCTAGAGAGATGGAAAGATTCCAGTGTCTCGAGGCCCAAGTGAAAATGTTAGCTGAGCAAATAGGAAAGCTCTCTACAGCACAAAAACAGTCATCAAAGGAGGGGGCAGAAGGCCATAGCAATGACTGGGTGGCTTCTGAAAAGTGACTAAGTACTTATAATACCTGCATTGCTAAGAAAACACATTGCCCTGATGTGATTTTCCATAATGACTCTGAGATGTGTAAGGATTCAAAAATAAAGATACCAGTAAATGAACATGTGACAGAAAGTGCAAATACCCTTATGAAAGAAGTTCGGTTTAACCTAGAGTTAAATCAAACATTGGAGATTTGTACAAATAAAAAGGGAAAACCTGAAATTCCAAAGGAACAAACAGACAGATTTAAGAAAAATGACTCATGCATGGGGAATACCAGTGAACAAGGAGTGAGTGGGGATGCCATAACTCTTTCCCTGGGCAATCAGAATCATAACCAAACACAGGCAGAAAAAAGAAATACTCAAAAGGAGGGTACAGGTCAATCACCTGAAGAATTCTTTGAGCCACATATTTTTGAAGAAGTTAAAAGGACTAGTACCATACTAAATAATCACAAATGCACAGAGTTAGACAATGATAAATTGCCAAGTGATGTTGTTACACATGTTCAGTTGGAGGATTGTAATGTGACCTCTGATGATACCTGGATGGATGGGCGAACAGTGGCTACCCTCGAAAAAACCTCTGAACATGGAGAAATAGATAAAGTCTCCCACACAAAAATGGGCAGAAAGGAGGGAAAAATATCTCTCCATTTACCAATGTGCTTAGCCAAAAGTGAAAAAGGCCTGAGAAAGGTGAGCCCTGAAATCAGTAAGAATTTGCACTTCTTCTGTGTGTTAGAGGAAGTTGAAGACAGGTATTATGCTCCCATCACTGTAGAAGAAAAATGCAATACGTTTGCAATGATTGATACTGGCGCACATAGCACAATTATGTCTAAAGAATTGGTAAAGAGTATCAATGAAGGGAGATCCCCGCAGAATCAGATCAAAGTGAAGGAAAATCAAGGTCCAGTGCATCATTTTAATGGGGAGGAGGTGCCTATTATAGGTGTCACCAAGGTTGACATAAAGATAGGAAAACACAGACTGAAACAAGAGGTATTGATCACATCTATTTGTGAAATTCCATTTTTGATGGGAACAGATTGCCTGAAAAGATTGTCCCCGCTCATAGATGGGGTGAATGGGGTACTGTGGGCCTTAACCAAAAAACCATTGAGACCTAAGAAACTAAAATCACAAAACAGCAATATAAATTAATGTCACACCGTTGCCAAAACAAATGATGCAGTGGAGGTATATCTCCAGAACAGCTGTATACCTAGCATCACTGTTATTTTGATGTGTCAAGATCAAATTCAGAGTGAAGATGAGAAACAATCTGTACAAATATATTTAGACCCAAGGAAAAAATGGCAAAATTCCATAGATGAGCACACATTACATTTTTATTTAAAAGAGAAGACATGCAAACAGAATACTGCTCCTAAAACAGATACAGAAAAACACATCACCACTCTTGCTGAAATACACATGGAAGATGAGCAACCATGGGTTCACATTGGTATAAATGACTATTCTAAAACAATAAAAGCCACTTTAGCACTTGAACAGGAAAGTTTCATTAATGAAAAATTGTTGCAAAAAATAATGGAGAGGGAGGAGATCCCGAAATTTCGAATTAAAAACCAATATGTCTCTGGTTTGGACAGTCCAGACTTTGAAAACGGAATTTCAGGCACATGCATACTGAAGATTAGAATTGGACAAACACAATTCACCATAATGTTTGGATAGTGAATGGGACACAAAATGACTTTTACATGGACAATGATATCATGCACAGAATGTGTATGGTGTTAGATTTCTTAAATAAAAAAAATATGGTCACGCCTAGGTGGGACGGCACCTGAATTTGAAGATAAAAGAAGGGCTTATCATTTTGCACAGCTGGTCCCATATGCAATTGAATTACAGCTGAGGAAGGATACTATTATCCCTGCATTCACCAAGCAGATTGCAATAACGCTAAAGTTCAAAAATGGACAACAGATGAAGGATCCTGATGCATTTGTGTGTTTGAATGAATCCATAAAACAGCAAGGCCTGGATTATGAATATATTCCATTGATAGATGTTGGTGAAGGGTCTGTAAAAATTATAGTGAATAATAAAGGGTGTCAAGATTTTCATTTAGAGGAAAATTACTCATTAGGAATGGCCATACAAAAATCACATTATACTACAGATCTAAATAACATGGTGATTGGAAATATCCATAAAAAGTATGTGGATGCCAGGGGTGAGTTACCAGAACACCTGTAACCTCAGCCCAAAGGAATATTTCAAATTAATTCTGTGTACCCTTATGATTCAAATGAGACAGTATGATGTCATCAAGATGATTGTATAACATTTAACTTAAATGAAAATAAAACCGAAAATCAGCTCATTGAAGTGGAAGCTGATATACCAAAATATTTAAAAGTGGCAGCATTACAGAGAGACACAGCCACACAGTTCGAAGAAAACACAGAGATTCCTCCACTAGAAGATTATCCAGAATTTTCAAAAATGGTAGAGGAGCAGATTTTATCAGCAGATGCGTGCAACAGCGATGAGGATAGAAATGAATTGAGGAAGATATTTATGGAGTTTAAAGATGTATTTGCTAAAGATGCTTATGATTGCGGTCTAACTAATTTACATGTGGCCATGCTACCAGAAGGGTGTAGTAGAAGCCCAGTATTTTTGCACCAGTATAGATTACCACTGGCATGTTTAGAGTCATTGGCAGAGATAATTAAAAATGTGGAGTCTCTGGGAATTATCAGGCCTATTCTTAGCACATCCAACACACCTATTTTAGGTGTGTTAAAGCCAAATGGTCATTGGCGGCTATGTGCAGATTTGAGGGAATGAAATGAAAGAGTACCTGTATCCAGATGGCCACTACCATTCACTGATCAGGGCCTGGCTCAGGTACATAGCTCAAATGTATTTACCACGTTAGACCTCACTACTGGATATTGGTGTGTGCCATTGGCAGAAGAGATTCAGAATTTATTTTCATTTTCATTTGATAAGACGCAATACGCATGGGTTGGAGTTCCATTTGGGTATGTCAATAGTGGGAGTGAATTTGGAATATTTTTGAGAAAGGCCATGCCTGATGCAGCGGAAAGAGGTACCATAGTTTATGTGGATGATGTACTGATAAAAAATGAAAGCTTGAAACACCATTTTGATGAAATAAGACATGTTCTTGGCCAATTGCAGAAAGCAGGCGCCAAAGTATCTTTACAAAAAGCACAATGGTGAAAGAAAAAAGTGAATTTACTAGGCCATGAAGTGACTGGACATGGATTAAACCCACAAAAGAAGAAAGTGGAGGCCATACAAAAACTAAAAGACCCTAAAAGTGTGAAAGGGGTAAAGAGTTTATTAGGAATGGCGGGCTATAACAGGAAGTTCATTGAAAATTATGCTGACATTACTCAACCATTGACTAAACTGTTAAAGCTGAATACACCCTGGAAATTGGAAAAAGAGCAGTCTGAGGCAGTGGCTAAATTAAAGGAACGTCTTGTAAAGGCACCATGTTTAGCATACCCATAAAGAATAGGGATTTCTTTATAGAAATAGGTATCTCTGAACATTGTATGTCAGCAGTGTTATCCCAAAAACATGATTTGAATCACAAAACCATTGCCTATGCAAGTAAGGTGTTTTCCCAAGTTGAAGTTAAATTCAATGAATGTGAAAAGGCCCTTTTGACCACTGTGTGGGCGCTACAACATTTCCGCCCCATTGTTCAGGGAGAAAAGTGATTATTGAGACAAATCATCAACCTTTGCAGTTTTTAGAGAGTAAACGAATTAGGTCAGGTAACCTAGCACAGTCCAGAATCACTTCATGGACGCTGGCGTTACAGGGTTTTCCTGTAGAAGTGAGATATGGCCAGAATAAAATGAGCCCAGTTGCTCAAGATTTGGCAGATTTAAATGATTGTGCAGCTGAACATGTATCAAACGAAGTAGAAGTGGAATCTAGTTTACAGGAATTTGGGCAATCACCACACAAAGCTTTTGATGAAAAGACATGCAAGGATTTGCCGACTGTGTATGTTGACGGTTGTGCTTTTCACATTAAAAATGACAGTAATAAACAATTAGTGTCAGGAATAGGAAATGTCTGCTTGAAATGTGAAGGCATCCCCAGTATAGGGATGAGAATTGGAGCTGGGAGCAGTCAAGTAGCTGAATTGGCGGACATTTATAAAGCAATTGCTACTGCAGTTGATAAAAAATGTAGTGAAATTGTCCTGGTGACTGATTCTGATTATGCACAAAATAGTTTTGTGGAATATTTGCCTGACTGGAAATCAAGAGGCATGGTTACATACAATAAAAACCCACTTAAACATGGAAAAATGATACAAGCCATAGACAAATTGGTGTCAGAGAATGATTTGACAATATACTGGAGAAAAATGTGTGGGCATTTAAAAACTCCAGGAGATGATAAGGAGGGGAATGATAAGGCAGATCACCAGACTAAAGTTGGGGCTGTGATGGGAGAGTTTCTACCTATTGAACATTTACTTGGTGAAATACAAATTGATGCACTATCACACTCTAAAGCGCCAAAAGAGGTGGATCAACCAATAGTACAATGGAGTTACGATACACCAGATCAAGATCGGCACAAAATGATGATCCAATTTTGGGAATATATTATAATAATTTGATAGACCCTGAACAAAACCCTTTAACAGAAAATGATTGTATGGGAAAAGAAGAGTTGAGGGTGCTATTAAAGAATAAGAAACAAATTAGGCTACAGGATGGGCTCATGATTAGGGAGTCCATAACAGGACAAATACAGTGGGTGGTGCCCCTTTCATTCAGAGGGCTAATGCAACACCATGCACATGATGCAATAACTGCAGGTCACAGAGGTTCACAAAAAACATTGGAGATACTGAAAGATTATGCTTACTGGCCACACATGTCCCAAGATGTGTAATTATATACTAGAGGATGTCTAGTATGTGCCCAATTTAAACCTGCTTCACCAATGCACAAAGCCCCATTAATCAAAAGAGGCTTAACTATTACATGGTCAGATTTGCAAATAGACTATGTAGGGCCTGAAAAGAGGTTGAGCAGGGATAACCGGTCTATTTTGAGTGTCGTCTGTTTGATGTCAAAATGGATAGAGTGTATTCCTGCACAAGATTGTAGTGCGCAAACAGCAGCAACAATACTGGTGAATCATATATTTTCAAGGTTTGGGTTACTACAAAGAATAGAATCAGACAGAGGAAGTCATTTCACAAGCGCTCTAATGAGTAAGGTATGGCAAATACTGGGAGTGAAAAGAAAATTACACATTGCATATCGGCGTGCTTCTTCTGGGGAAGTTGAACGCTGTAATAGGTCCGTTGTGGACATATTAAAGAAGTTTGTAGCAGAAGCAGGTTCCAGCTGGGATTTACGTTTACCTTTGGTTTTGATGGCAATCAGATCAACTCCTACCAAGGCAACAGGTATTAGCGCCCATGAAGTTTTGACAGGTAGGAAGATGGTGATACGGCAACACCTACTATACAAAACACATGAGCAGACACTTGTAAGTGCAGCTACAGTTCATGAATACATGGATGAGCTGAGGAAGCATTTACAACATGCATTTGCTTTTGTGCAGCGAAATCTAGAAAGGGCTGCTGACAGTGCAAAGTCATATTATGATAAAAAGACATCGGTGAAGGAGTATTGTAATGGGGATCAGGTATACAAATTTCATTTTGGAAAAAGTAAACAGAAAAATTCTAAATTTTTGGCAGCCTGGCAGGGGCCATTTCGAATTATAGATAAGATTTCTCCCGTGGTGTACAAAATTTTGAAAAATGAAGGTGAAACAGTAACAGAACAGTTTGTTCACATAAATCAAATTAAACCCTGGGAGCCCAGACATAAGGTAATGAGGCTTGAGCGTGTAGAAACAGGTGAAGCCCCTTAAACACATGAAAGAAGATACATGAGTCTATTCATAGGGCAGTGACAGAGAAATCAAAATGGAAGTGATTGTTGCAATAGAATAGATGTGAACAAAAAGGACTATATGTGATGATCATTGAAAGAGGGTTGAAACTGGTTTTATTTACAAAATTGAAATGTGTTAAATGTTAAATGATGCTTTATGTATGTTTGTTTTCTCTCTAACATGTGCTTAATTTCAGAAGGCGAGAGGAAAAGGGCAAGTTGATTAACCAAGTGCATGGATATTTTTTTTTTTGGTAAAAGGGTGAAATTAGTATTGTGCTATATACTTAAGGGAGGCAATGGAGTCCTGGAGTCCACTGGATGAAGATCGAGTGATGCCTACCTCCGGGTGGAGGTGAAGACAAAGTAACCAGGAAGCCAAAAGAGATGACCCCATGGAAAAAGCATCCAAGAGTGCCAGGATGAAAGAGTGCCCCAAATGAACCAGATGATGGAATGTTGCTGATCGGGACGTCTCAGAGACAGACAACAGTAGAAGAACAATGAACTTGCAGCATTGTTGGTGCATGAATTCCGATGTGTCCTGGAGTATGGAGTTCCACATTTTTATTGTTTTAATTAATTATTTTAATTTGTTATGTTAATTCTTTGTTTTAATTATTTATTTTATTTTATTGTTTTATGATTGACTTCAAGTATAAGAACAAGACTTTGGACTATAAAAACCCTGTTTGGGAAGATATATGTCAAATATTTTATGAAGTCTGATGTACTCATTGATGAATTTTGATATTACGGTGGTTGAACAGTGATTTATTGTGAAATGTGTGAACATTCATTGTGTTGAATTGCTATGATTTAAAAGAAGAAAAGGAAAACAAGGCGGGGGTCTTCCAGTTGTGGCTTGGACCACTGCCAAATTATCAGAAAAAGGAGGGAATGTAGTATAATTTTTTGGGTTTTGGAGTACATCGCCACTGAATATGATTACATTATTGCCAGCAATAATGTGTCACATAAAGCCAGCTCTATGTCGCTAGTGTAACATATGGGTATGCAAATGGAGACAGGCTGCAGATTTAAAAGCAGCAGAATATATACATATATATATTTTTTCTCTCTTATTTGAAATGCCTCATTTACAGGAGACTAAATTAGCTGTCTAATTGACTGACTTAATTAACAAATACTAACACTAGTACTAACTCAACATTACAATATGCTCTCCACGTGGAAAAAGAGGCAGAAAAGACATGCTATGAGAGTCATTTTAAACGTGCATTTAGATTTATTTTTTCTTGCTCTCTCTGTTCTCTGTGTTTGCAGGAAGCAAAATATGCATTCCAGGAAATTAGTTTAGATACAGTTTCTTATTGTAAAAGTTGAGCTATTGTAGAAGGAAGGAGGAAACAGTCTTTTGAATTTGATTGGGGAATAGTGTCTGCAGTGATTACACTTAAGCATAGGGGGATGCAACAGAGTTCTGCTGGACAAGCTCTGACAGAACTAAATTCAGATCGCTTTGGCTGAGCTGCTGTGAGGCAGGTCCAGTCTCACTTGGCACTTGCTTGAGAACTGCAGATTACTGCATGTTCTCGCTGTGCGCTTCAAACTTCAAGATTACAAGGACGACCCTGGGCCCATTCCTCGGAGGAGGCGAGTGCGGGGAGGTTGCTTGTGGGAGAGCTACAGATAGCTGGTAATTATCCAAGTGAATTGAGGTTGTCTGGTATGGATGTCCTTCTATAAATACCAGGCAGGGAGAATAGCAATAGGGAATCCCTGTGTTTAATTGCCACCTTATAATGTTGCAAAGTGAATGCCATGCTGTCGCTGTATTTTATTTTTCTTCTTCTTGTTACAGATGATGCAAAGTGAATTTCGTTCTGCTGCCGTATATTTTTCTTCTGTTTATTTCAGAGAATACTGTAAAAAAGAAAGGGTAAGATGTTGTTTGGAGATGTAACTGTTTATAATACAAGTATAATATACACAAACCGTGCAGAGTGTTTTGATTTTGTCTTTTTATTTGGTGCATCTAGAATAATATTCCAGGAGAAGGGGAAGATTTTTATGTAATACATGTGTCATGTTTCCCATACAGGTGGCATAATATCACTAGCAATGAAATATAGCTGTGTGCATGTTTCCACTCAGTGTGTGTTTTCTGAGTGGAATATAATACAATAGATTTTGCTGGGCGTACGTGAATCAGCAAAGAGGCCTACAGAACATAGATCACTAATTTATGTAAATTAATGATAGTACCACAGGTTATTGAGAATGCTATATGTGAAATTGTGGTGTTTCTGAATGTAGGTCTGAGGCCTCTATAGATCACACGAACAGCCTAAGGAAAAGAAGGATTTTGTATGTTGGGGCCACAAATAAAATAGAAAAATTATGCTCAACAAAATACCGCCAACAATAATGAATACCAATAACTGATTCTATATAATGTAATAAAGAATGGTCCCAGAAAAGAAATAAGGCCAAACCCAATCTAAATGCAAGGAGTAGCCATCGCCATTATTTTTGGCGGTAAGAAAATACTGCCAGGCCCCAAATCTACACAAAATATCCTACAATGCACGCTGACATGAAACTGAAGGTAATCCAGCCCCCTGGCAGTGAGGGGGGACCTCCCCCTCACATAGCCCGGGGGTTGGATTACAGTTTTGTGTGATCCCTGCTTTTCAGGGATCACACAAAACAAAGTGCCAAAAAGGACGAGCTATCTCGCCCTTGGCATTCTGGAGGTAATTCCAAGGACGAGATACCTCGCCCTTGCACTTAAGGGGTTAAAACACAATATTTCCCATTTATAGAAGCTAATGTCAACAAATAGAACATTGTCACACCCACACTCTCTTCCGGAAGTAGAACCAACTTGTCTGCATGCAACACATTCTACTTTATCTTTCAGAACTGAATACTCCAGCCACGGATATGTTTTGTAGTCTCCATTAAACTTATGTGAAGCAGTTTCAGTGTATGTAGGAAGGTTTGGCTGTACAGGGTCACTGTATTGATTTAGTGACAGATCAGTCACCACACTGGCATCTAAATTGGGAGCTGGAGATCTTCTTTGAATGATTTAGTCAGCTTTACACATCTGGAGATGCCTGTGCTCTCCCAGAGGAAGGAAATGTCGGTAGAAAAAGCAACAGAGTGGGGATCCTCAAACATGCCAACACAGGAAGCGCAATCCTCAATATCAGATTTCAAAGAACAGTGGGCATTATCCAGAAAAGAATCAATATTGCTCAGGTCAGCATCACATGAAATCATCAGGTCAATGTCTTCATGTGGAGAAGAGACTTCAGTGTTCACTACAAATGAAGGAGAAGCTATGTCAGTCAAGGAAGGATTAGCTCCAGGACAAGTGTCAGCATGTGAAGATCTGAGACCAGTGTCAGCACATGTAAATGCTTATGCAATGTCTGCTCATGTAGAAGCAGCTCTGCTGCCAGCAACAGTTGATGTCCTGGCTGATGGTTGGACAACATATACAACTGTGCTTGAACTGTCACTTAAGGTATCATCAGAAAACAACCTCTTTTGCTTGCTTGAATCAAAGTCTGTAGTAGTGTCAGCTCATTTTGATTTTTAAGGAAAAAGATCAAGTGTTTACCTGTGTTTTGAATCTTGGGTTGTAGACATGTTCTTACTTTTAGTACTGCTAAATCAGAAGCTATTATTCAAGCACATTATGGATTTCTGGATGTCCTCCTCACTTGTTTCGTTCTGCACTCTTCTTTGGGGGACCACTTCTGCTGCATATGAAATAAGAAGAGACACATCTGAAATGTATTGTTTTGGCATAGAACTAACCTTAATATATATATATACATTTATAGATTCAGTGAAAATACTTAAAGGGATGCTTTGGTTAAGTTGCACTAATAAAAGCCTATGAAATTCAGTGAAAAAACATTGTTTAAGGGACGTTATGGTCACAAGTAAAATAGAAGAAAAAAAACATACATTTGCCATTTATGGTAAGCTAAGCAGTGTAACTCGTGCCACCACCATGCTCTCCTAAGACTAACACCCAGGACATCAAAGATGTCATCACAAATGCCATTGATGACATCACTATGACATCACAAATCTGGCCCTCGTGTTTTTGTTCACTGACATATCTAGACCAGTTTGTGTTCAATGACCAAAATTCAAAAGATGCTATATATCTAGACATTAACCTTGTCCTATATTGTTAAAGTACTATCCTTAGGGTTTAGCATCATCTTATGGTGCACATAAATGGGGGAAAAAGCACACCTCAAACAAACATTGATTTGTATACATGATGAACTGCAATGTTATTGTTATTGTTATTTTCTGATGATGTTGTGTCTTTCCTCATTTCTGGAGTTTCACTGTCTGTGCCTCCGATTTCTATGCATTGTTGTTCTTCATATGTATTGTTTGTACTAACACAAGTGTGTAGTAAGTCTTGAATTGTTAGCTATTTATTCCAGGTTTAACATTATACAAAATTCGGATAGGGTTGCAATTATTATTTTAGCAGATTAACAATGCTGTACTTCTATGGTGCATGCTGCAGACTTTACCTATGTGTATGTATTATTAGTTTCCTGTATTAATAACAACACACAGTTCATGAGATGTCTCCCAATTACCCTTGACATCGTGTTACCAACATTGTAAACACAACTCCTTGTAGGGACATTTCATCAACATTAACTTAATTTTCTTCTTTGATATCGTGGGTTTTTGTCTTAGCAGTGCATGGTGGTGGCACATTTTATGGTTGCTTAGTTTACCATAAATGGTGAATTTCTGGGGGGTTTTGCTTTTCCTTGTAACCATAACATCCCTTTAACAATTAATTTCATAGGTTTTTATTAATGCAACTGAAACATAACATCTCATTAACAGTGTTTTTTCACTGAATGTCATAGGCTTCTACCAGAGAACCCTAATTTGCTACATGCTCCTTATATATACTCACCCCCTATTAAGGAGCTGCCGAGAGTCTGTGGACATCGTAAATGTCCACAGATAGCATGTAGCATGGGTAGTAAGGATAGCTCAGGGGCAATGTGTTTGTCTTGAGAACAAAACAGCGCAGTACAACACAGGCATCTGAATTGAAATTGATATTGATATTTTATTTCTATCACACTAGTGCACAAGTGTTTCAGAGCGCGACAAGGCAAGAGAGGGGAACAGGGAAGAACAAAACAATGATCTTACTAGGACCAGTGACATTGAGAATGTGCAAGTGCATGGGGGAGGGGCAGGGGAAAAGTGCATGGAAGGAGGGAGAAGTGGAAAGTTCGGAGCAAAGGAGAAACAGATAAATAATTATAAATAAATAAATAATAAAGGCAAGAGACAGTGGTAGTGCAGCCAGCAAATTGCAAGTGCTAGGTTTAAGGCAGCAGACAGGGTAGGTCTGATAAATGCAGGAAGAACAATGGGGGGGGCTCTATGGGTACAGATACAGACCCCAGTGCAAGGGGTGGCCCGGCGGCAGTGCGGGAGGGTGGCAGGGTGAGCAGGTACCTGGGCCCGGAAGACAAAGGATGGCCCGGTGCACGGTGCCACAAGAGAACAGATCAGCAGGGGAGAGGGGGAGCGAAAGCAGAAGCAAAGAGGAAGGTCTTGAGGTGCTTCCGGAACCGAAGATGGTTCTCCTCAAGTTTTAGAGTGGCAGGGAGGCTGTTCCAGAGGGAGGACCCAGCCAAAGACAGATCTACACCCAGTTAGTTTCTTTGAAAAACAACTGACCCTGAGGGAGATAGAGGTAGAGGAGTGAAGAGCTCGAGAAGGGGGTATTTGCGGAGAGATAGCTGAATGAATTTTGGACCCTAGGCCCCAGAAAACCTTCTGGACAATGTAGATGGTTTTGAATTTGATCCTTGCATCAACTGGCAGCCAATGGATAGATTTCAGAGCTGGAGAGATATGATCCCAGGGCTTGAGGCCAAGGACAAGTCTCACAGTCCTGTTATGGATAAGTTGCAGAGGGCAGAGAGTAGAGACAGGTAGATTTAGAAAGAAGCTGTTACAATAGTCCAACCTAGAGTGAACCAGAGCTTGGGAGACCTTGAGCTTCTGGGGGAAGGAGAAGAAAGGGAGAGTACCTCTGAGGAGGTGCAGTAGGAATTTTGACTTTTTAGAGACATCAGAGATGTGGGCGGAGAAGGAAAGTGTGGAGTCAAAGATGTGGTTCTTAGCCTCGCAGGTGGGGGTAGGAGGAGGGCCAAGGGACGCCGGCCAGAGAGTGAGGGGAAAGGATGGTGAAGGAGTGCCGATGAGAAGGGTCTCCATCTTGCTGCCATTCAGACAAAGATCATTGGCAGCACACCAAACTTGAATGGCAGTTAGGCAATCAGAGATGAGAGAGAGAGAGAGAAGGTGGCTGAGGGCAGCCTGAAAATGAGTTGAGTGTCACCAGCGTAGCACTGTGAATTTGAGCAGAAAATGGGCGAGAGCTTCCAGGTATTGGTTGAAAATCCAGGGCGAAGCGTTAGACCCCTGGGGAACCCCACAGGTAGAGAGGAAGATAGTTGATAGGAAGGAGCCAAGTTGAACCTGGGAGGGTTGATCAGAGAGGAAAGAGGTCAGCGAGGCCCATTGATACCCAGGTTATCAGGGAGATGGTTGAGCAGGATGGCATGGTTGACTGTGTCTAAGGCAGAAGAGAGATCGAGGAGGATGAGGACAGAGGGAATATTAGAGTCAAGGTTTAAGAGCAGATCTTCACGGATGTTCAGGAGAGAAGTTTCCATGCTTCCGACAGCTCTGAGGCCAGACTGGTGGTCATGGAGACAGCCAACATAATTGAAATTAAGGTTAAGCTGAGAGATGGACAGCTTTTCCAGCAGTTTGCCCAGAAAGGGAATAATGGAAATTGGGTGATAGTTAGCCGGACAAAAAGGATCAGCTGTGAGTTTCTTGAGAAGAGGATGCACAATGGAGTGCTTCAGAGGGGAGGGGAAGGATCCTGAGGCAAAGGAGTGGTTGCAAAAATCAGCACAGGCCAGAGCGAGGGTGTCAATGTGGTCCTTTATGGTTTTAGAGGAACAGGGATGAACCTGTTTTGACAAGGCTTTCTGTAGTGATGTCATATCTCCCTGTATTCCTACGGAGCTTGGTTCGCGTGCCCCAGTAATGGTTGGAGGCGTAGAGGAGTGGTCAGGCACGGCGGGCCCCTTTTTGAGAAATAAAGTTACCTCTGTTCCTCAACCTCTCGTCTCTGGCCATTCTTATATTGGCGACGAGGATCTGGGGGCCAGCCACGGCATGGCGTCTGTCCGCAGTCAGCTACAAGTGAAGAGCAGACTCGCTCACTCCAACCGCAGCACCACCCCAAAATTAAGTATAAGGGCAGAAGTTGTGATTCAGATGTGTTTGTCACACGGGAAGGCTCGTCTTTGTTAGGATGGGAGGAACGGCGCAAACTTGGAATCAGGTTACAAGCAAGTGCAGAGGATCCTGTTTCTGTAGCTGAGATACATGGCAGATGGGAGGAGGAGTTCCCGGCAGTTTTTAAAGGAGAATTGGGAATGGTGAGAGACTTTGAACACGAGATTTGCTTAAAAGCAGGAGCAGTGCCCTAGGTGCATAATGTGAGGCCGATACCTCATAACCTTAGAGAGAGACTAAAGACTGAAATCGAGTCCTTATTACAGAAAGGAATTATTGAAGAAAGTGAAAGTTCAGAATGGTTATCACCAGTCGTCGTGGCAGCGAAGCAAATGGTGACATAAGACTTTGCGTTGATATGAGGGACATCAACAGGAATATTCTGGTGGACAGGCACCCTTTGCTGATAATAAGTGACAAGTTGTCAACTCTCGATACGGCCAGAGTATTTTCTGTGATTGATCTGTCTCAGGCCTATCACCAGATACCCTTGAAGGAAGAATGCCAGCATTTGACAGTGTTCATTATGGTTTTTGGAACTTTCAAGTATCGAAGGATGCCATTCGGACTTGCCTCGGCAGCGGCTGTATTTCAGAGAGTTATGGACAAAGTGATGGAGGGTGTGAGGAATGTTGTAGTGTTCCAAGATGATATGCTTGTGTTTGCAAAATCTAAGGCAGAACATGATGAAGTATTGAGATAACTGTTGGGAAGGTTGTCGAAGCTGGAATGACTGTGAGAAGAGACAAGTGTAAGATTGCAGTGAGGAAGGTGGAGTATCTCGGACATGTGATTGATGAATTGGGTCTGAGACCAAAAAAATGTTTAGTTAAAGCTGTAGAAAAAGCCCCTGTACCGACGGATAAGGACCAAGCGAGGTCATTTTTAGGCCTTGCAGAATATTACCATTGTTTTGTGAAAAATGTTGCAACAGTGTCGGCCCCAATAAGAATGATACTAAAAAAGCGGTTGAGATTTGAGTGGACTCCAGAATGTGGGAATGCATTTGAAGGTATCAAAGAAGCAATCAGTAAAGGACCGTCTATTGGGAGGTTTAACCCCATGGATAAGACTATTCTGATTGTAGATGCTAGTTTGAGGGGGTTGGGAGCCACATTGGTACAATTGGATGAAGACAAGAAGGGGAGAGTGATTGCTTTTGCCTCATGAGCGTTGAGGGGGGCGGAGTTCAAGTATTCAGTGATCGAAAGAGAGACTTTGGCCATGTTTTGGGCTGTGATACATTTTAAATTTTTCTTGTGGGGCAGGCGATTTGTAGTTCGCTCTGATCACAAGCCATTGGTACAGTTGTTTGAGAGTGGTAGGTGGGCTTTGGGTTCACCTAGGATAAGCAGGTGGGGTTTGGGTCTTCAAGGGTACAATATTGACCTGAGTTATCTGCCTGGGAAGAAGAGTTTGGTAGCAGATTGTCTATCAAGGATGTCTTTAAAAGAAACTGAGACAGTGGAAGAATCAGTGATAGCTGAAGTCAATGAGGCAGTGGCCCAAGAAAAGTGGTTACAGGGAGAGGATTCTGATGAGGAACTCAAGTTGATCAAAGAATGGACTGTGAAGGGATGGCCCCACAAGAATAATTTGGATAAGAGTTTTAACATTTGGTGGGAAGTTAAGGAGGAGTTGAATGTAAGTGATGGCAAATTGAGGAGAGGACGATGTGTGGTACCTCCGGTGACGATCCGGCAAACTCTTTTGGAGTTGGCTCATGAGGGTCACCCAGGGGAAAGTGCGATGAAGAGAAAACTGAGACAGAATTTCTGGTGGCCGCGTATTGACAAAATGGCAGAAAGGTGGGTGAAGGATCGCATGGAGTGTCAATTGAGTGACAAATCAAAAGTGACGAGGGAGACACCCTTGAGTTGTAACACAGAGCCAGAGCAGCCGTGGTCTAAAGTTGCTGTGGACATTATGGGACCCATTATGGGATTAGGAGATGGTTTGAAATTTCTGTTTGTGTTGGTCGATTTCCACACGAAATGGGTAGAAAGCGAAGCAGTAAGAGAGGTCACGGCTAGAGAGCTCATTGCATTCTTAGAGAACTATTTCCTAAGGAAGGGGGTGCCCACTGAACTAGTTTCAGATAACGGAGTTCAGTTTGTCTCGTTGGCAATGAAAACATTTCTCAGCAGTTATAGCATTAGACATGTCAGAACTGCGTTATATCACCCAAGGGCCAATGGCCTGGTGGAGAGAGTAAACCTTCTTTTGAAGGAAGGTTTGCAATTAGCCAGGAGGGTAAGGCAGCCATGGAAACAGATGTTAGAGATAATGACATGGAATTATCTCACTACCCCGCACTCAGTGACAAAGGTATCACCATTTGTTTCTCTTAAAGGAAGAGAACCAGGAACTAAACTGTGCCCAGGCCGGTTGGGAGTGGCGGGAGTAGTTCAAGTAGATAGAAAACAGATAATGAAATATATCAAGGAGAGTCAAGAGAGAACTAAGTTGTGTTTTGATGCCCGGGAGAAAGTGAAAGCGCGTGAGTGGAAAGTAGGAGATATGATATATGTAAAGAATCCCAGAATAGTGAACACATGTTTGGACAGCAAGTTTATGGGTCCAAAAAGGATTGCTGCAGTAAGGAAGAGTGTGGTTATATTAGAAGGAGGAGAGGTCTGGTCCAAAGGGAGAATTGCGAAAGCATACTGTGAGGATAAGAGAGTGGAAATAAATGAGTCCAATAATGACAGCAAAAAGAAAAGAGATGAGGAGAAGGGAAATGTTCAAGGCGGGAGTGAGAGTGAACAAGGAGGAAATGCTCATGACAGTTCTGATGGAAGGGTTCAAGTTGAGAGCAAGAATGTGGTTGACAGAGATGTTGATGGCAGTTCCAGTAGTTATCAGAGATCCAGGTCAAAACCTGTGTGGATGAAGGACTATGCATCGTATTGAAAGAGTGTGGGTAAATTTGTACTTGATTTAAATTCGTAGTGTTGACTGAGTCTATTATCCATTATATTGGGAGTTATGATTACTTCAAATGTTCTAATGCAACTTTTATGCCTTTTAAGTGAAAATGTAATTTTTAGCCTGGAAATTTTAATTGGTAAATCTTTCTTGTTTTCTTTCAGGAGGGAGGTGTGTAGTGATGTCATATTTAGAATGGGGGCACGCAAACCAATCTCCCTGTATTCCTACGGAGCTTGGTTTGCATGACCCAGTAACGGTTGGAGGCGTAGAGGAGTGGTCGGGCACGGCGGGCCCCTTTTTGAGAAATAAACTTACCTCTGTTCCTCAACCTCTCGTCTCTGGCCATTCTTACACTTTCATAGATCGGACTTGTCTAGTGAACTCATCAGGGGAGAAAAGAGGAAAGGATGAGAAGGAGGGTGGGGGTGGCTGAAGTAGGGTCAGCAAGCACACACTCAGAGGGGAGAGGTGGGGGAAGGGTGGAGAGGGTGGACATGATGTCCTGGGTTTTTGAGATAAAGTGAGAGTCAAGGGCATTGCAAAGAGCCTGGGTCACAACAGGTGAGGTAGAGACTGCAGCAAGGTTGGCCGAGTTGTTAGATGCCACAGAGACAGGATCTTGAAAGTGGACTCTCTTCTTGGTGAGGACAGAGTCGGTATTGCCTTTGGATCAGGTGACAGGCCAGTTTGTCAGAGGATGAACAAGAAGCCCTCATCCCTCTCAGCTGCCCTACACTTACGTTTAAGTGTAACTAGGTCAGAGTCATACCATGAATTGCACTTGGCTTTGGACTTGAAATGGATCCTCAAGACAGGGGCAAGAGCATCAAGAGTATCAGAAATTGAAGAGTAAAGCAGAGACAGGGCTGTGTCAGGATGTGAGACAGCCAGAGGTGAATGGGGGGAGAGAAGGTGGCGTGTAAGCCTCAACTAACACACGCTCCATGGGCCGGATGTCCGAAAAGTTAGGTAGAAGTGTTGGGGTAGGCTTAGCTTGGGGGGAAGAGAGGGCAAGATGAGAGGATGTAGATATCGCTCCAGGAGAGTGGAGTGGTCAGATGGGTGGAGCCGGGGAGGACACAGGGGATCAAAACATTGAGTGTGTGCCCTGCAGAGTGAGTCAGGCCAGAGGGGAGGATGGACAAGGAGAGGGAGTTGCAGAGGTCACGGAAGAGTACAGAGGAGGAACAAGGAGGGTCTGAATGGATATTGAGGTCACCGAGGAGGGGGAGTTGACTGGTAAAGGACAGGAAGGAGGAGGAGAGGTCCACCCACTCAGAGAGAAATGAGGTGATTTGACCAGGAGGCCGGTAGATGGTAACCACAGTAAGAGTGTGGGTAGGAGAGAGATAGCGCTAACAGACAAGGCATTAAAAAGAGGAGTAGGTCTGAGTGGGAATGATAGAGGCAGTAATCCACTAAGGAAAGACCAGGGCTACCCCCCCTCTGGACCGGGAGGATCTGGGTGCAGAGAGGATATTTTAGCCATCAGGGAGAAGAATGTCAAAGCTTGTGACAGAGCTGGCCATGAACCATGTCTCAGTAAGACCAAGGACATCAAGGTCTAGTTCTTCAAGGAGGTGGCACATGTCAGAAGAGTGTTTGACAGCAGAGCAAGAGTTGAGGGTGGCAATATGAAGACGGTTGCCAGCCTTAAAGACCTTCCGAGTAAGGGTACAGATCAGAGGTACACTATGCAGAGGAGAAAGAGCCCCAGGAGGGGCAAATGAATAGGAGACAGAGGGCAAGGTAGCCAAGGTGGTAGAGGAGGGGACAGCAGGAGATGAGAGCAAATTGATGAGGCGAGGGAAGCACAGATCAAAGAGGAGGAGATTGGCCTTAGGGCCTTCGACCATGGCAGTGCCATTAAGGTATGTAGACAGAGGTCAAGTCAGCGGAAACAAAATACATATTTACTTCAAGCACATCGTCCCACCATAACAAAACTGGAGACAGTGCTTCTGGTCACTAACCAGATCACCATACAGAAGTCAACACAAAATAATACAGAATGACATATTAGTGGAAATGTAATTTATTTCAAAACATTAAAAAAGATTAAATAGTTTACAATACTTGTGCAAGGTAACAAGTTCAATCATACTATTTAAGGAATAAAGTGCATACAGTGGTAAAGTGCTTGTACCAATCATGAGCATCTACGATGAATCATCAAGAAATGAATCAATCTCAATAATTCTGAATATCAACACATAAGGAGGCTGGAAGGTAACCCCAGAGGAGTGAAGGAGATCACTCCACTGGGGAGCTAACAGTCGCCCAATGGTGATTAGAAAGTGCAAATAGCAAAAGTATATTAATAGCACATTCTAGACAATACAAATCCTCAAAAATAACACAGATCAGTTATCATGATCCAAAATGCGAGAGGACCAATTACCAGAAACAAAACTCAATACCAGAGTAAATACACACATATATATAAAAAACACATGGAAATACAAATTAGGGATGCTGTACGTCAACTACTACGATGTCATGCAGGGATAACCACAGTGAAGTGAGCATCGCATCATTAAAGATTTGTAGTTTCGATGGAAGAAGTACATCTTGCGAAGATATGCAGATGGAATCCATCTTCATCAGAACATAGCATTCCCATAGGCTAGATCTTTTCCGGATCATTCATCAAAAAATATACTTTTCTGAACGTATTCAAGTTAAAAACTTTTCATGTATATAATAAGGCACTATTATATACATGATATATAATAGTGCCTAATAGTTTGTTCCTGTAAAGGAATTATCAGAAGAAATCAAAAAATAGAAAAGACATCATAAACAACAGTGTTAAAAAATGGTTAAAAAGATGGTGATCTGAAAAGCTGAACATGAAGCACTGTATCCATATATATAGGTTAGGACATTTCATGTGATAAGAGGGACAAAAGGTAATTACCATGATCTCAACCCTGAGTGGGGGCTGGTCCCAAATGCCTGTCAATAAATCCAGGAGATAGCGGCTCAGCTACACCGGAAGAAGATCTCAAATGAATAAGATCTGAAAAGCAAAAGTGTCAAAAAACAACTTAAGTTGTGAGTGACCATCCGAAGAATGGTCAAACATTGTTCCAGAATTAAAGTGAAGTCCACATGTCTGAAAGAGATCAATCTAGCCAACAAGTGATGTAGGGCTAGAACACACGCGTGTTATAACTAGGCGAGTAAACAAAAACTAACACAATCTGTCAGAGATGGCAATAAAGGAACCTAATACAGAATTGAATACTAATAAAGGGAAATGAACACAACTAAACTAAACTTTACTGCAACAAAAATGAATGAAAATAGTCCGACTAGGGAGAGGCGCATAATCACCTCTAAAACTGGTCGATCATACAAGAAACGAAAGTTGCTGTCTCTTGCTGTTTGGCGTAAAAAAGGCACACAGTGGCGGTAACTTTGTTTATAATAGGACTGCAATAGCCACTGTAACAAAGTGGGTCCCTAGCGAACAGATGGACCACATGTCCGGACTATGTCCCCAGAATCCTCAGTGTAACCTGATGGGAACAGAATGCTGGGTCAAAATAAAACCAAATAAAATGAAAAGAACCCGTAATGTGCACGAACCCTAACAAACCCACACCTAGATGTTACAGGCTGCGAGCAAAAGGAATAACATTCACGCAAGAAACCGCACTGCGCTGTGCGTCACGTACTAGGAGAAGCAGTCTCTAACCTTACCTGTTCATATAAACGCGAACTCCGTCCTGACTCGAGCACAGAGAAAGCTGGAAATGCCGGACTGCCCACGGCGCGAGCCGACTCCATCCCAATATACACCACGAACGTACGACGTACGGTGTGACCTAAGCCGAATGGAGGGTGGGGAGGGACAATGAAAAGCTACATCTAACTGCTCAATAGTAGTCTGCCCAAGGTAAAGGCAGAGAATAAATAGACTAGAGCGGATGTACCAACTAAGTCTAATCCAGCGAACAAAGTTGGCTGCCCTGTTAGAATGTATAAACGACACAAAAAAAGTGCAAGACCTAGGATATATATATCAATCAGAAACTAAAAAAGAAGAATAACAACAGAAGCCATCAATGAAAAATACCGAATATACAGCTTGATAAATGATGTGATAGTTTGAGAAAAGAATACTTTTAAATTTGAGAAGAATATAGCAAGGACATACAGCAAAATCAATAAATTAATTAAACACAGATTGCCATTCTTCCTGAGCTTTCAAGCCCAAGGTATGACTTTGTGTATTGTATATCCACCAATGTTCACGTGCAGCAAGTCTGTTTGCTGTAGCAAATTGATCTGAGCCGACTATGCGTTCCAGGCACCACCATCGAAGATCCTCACAATTGTGGAAATGTTCTAAAAAATGAGCAACCAATGGAGAAGAAGAATTTTGGCTCCTAATTCTGGACTTGTGCTCAGAAATTCTAAGTTTAATGGGTTTAGATGTTTTCCCTATATATGTTTTTTTGCATGGGCATGTGACAGCATATATGACATTTTTGGAATTACACGTCCTATGGTTTTTGAGTTTCCATGTCTTATGATTGATGGTAACAGTGTTGGTTGCGGAAGTAGAGCCGCAATTACAACATTGACCACAAGGATAATGGCCTGTAATTTTATCCATACCCCACATCTCAGTTATCGTCTTGGCCACTTGTGGAGCCTGCGATCTATCTGCATGAGAAAGCCAACTCTTGAGATTCCTACCTTTTTTAAAGGCATACATAGGAGGTTCCAAATCTGGCATATTCATTTGCAGGAGATGCCAATGTTTACCAATCACTTTCTTGATGGTAGCATGGTGTGTGCTATAAGTCATAGCACACACCATGCGTGATTGATTCAGATTATCGCGTGTATTTTTGGCCAATAATATTTTGCGGTGTTGATGTTTCGCCCTTTTACGAGACTGTCTTAGAAGGTGCAGGGGACAACCTCTCTGAGATAATCTAGCTTCTATGGTATTAGCCTGAGAAATGAAATCTTTTTTGTCAGTACAATTGCGTCTGGCTCGCAAAAAATGTCCATAGGGGATACTTTCTCTTAAAGATTGAGGATGGAAGCTATCAAAATGAAGGATAGTATTGCGGTCCGTAGTTTTACGGTAAAGGTCTACAGCAATGGCTCCGTCTTTAATTTTTAGCTCGAGATCCAAAAATGGAATGGAAGTATTACTAGAGTGCCATTAAGGTAGACATTAATGATGACTTTAGAGGAGTCAAATGAATCCATGAGAACTTCCCTGCGAGTGCCACCATTCATGGGAGAGGAGGAGATAGGGCCGAGCACAGAGATCATATCAAGAGTCCATAGATCTGGCGAAAGAACGACAAAGAGGATGTAGGTGAGGGTCTGCCTGGAGGAACTATTGGAGTAGGTGTCGGCGGTAGGAAGACCAGGGTTAGAAGCCAAGATATCCTTTTTGAACTTCTTCCTACAAGACTTAGTGAGAAGGGAAGGATAGTCAATGGAGAAGCAGTTGGAAAAGATAGGAGAAACAGAAAACACCAAGGGAGGTGGAGGCGAGGAGAGGATGGAGAAACTGGGGGGGGGGTAAGATAGGTAGGTGTGGGACAATAATTGCAACAGCAAAATATCATTGATCAAACGCAAGGTGAGATCAAAGCATATCATGATGAGCTGGATTACCAAGTATCCAGCTTTTGAATTTCCAAGAGACTCAATATCATCAGTGTATGGATGCCCAAAATATACTATAATGAAAATATAATGATCAGTCTGTACATAAGAATGCCCTGTTAGACAACATTGTGACAGTGACAAATGAAACTACACATTGCAGAATAAAAACAAGACAATAACAAATTAAGTCTCAAAGAATTTCAGTCCCAAAATACAAGTTATCAAATGAATCATAATTTAAGTGTCAAAAAATGACAGAGAGATCACCTTGCGCAAGAGCATGATTCTCTAGATTATTAGAAACAGCAGCTGATTCAAAAGGTAGATCATGTCCATGAAAATAAGAGGTGGAGCCAAATATCCTCCCAAGAACTAGCCATTTGAAAGATGTGCACAATTATTTTTTACAAAAGAAACTTCAAGCAAAACAGTTTTTGTTAACTTCCCATAGCAAAATGTTGGACAATTATAAGACCATATTAATGTGGCAATAATAATGTGTGTTTTGAGAGAACAATTAGCCCATTGTAAGCAGAAAATGATTACTGAAATAGAAACAATAAAAACATTAAGCCAGGAAATAAGGGCTATGAAATGGCACTACGAGCACCTGGCAGACAACCACAAGAGACAAGTGCTTTGGTAATTCCCTTTGCCATAGGATTTTGAAGAATGTCCACCGAGAAGAGGAGAACGCCAAGAGTCTGTTGAAAAGGGGGTACTCCCATGTTGCTATTTTATTTCCAAACGGGTGTTTATTATGACAGGATCCCAAACCCACTCAGATTAACTTGATCTCAAAGGAGGAAGTACATACATGGTGGCGACCCAGGGTCAAGTTCACAAAATAAACATTATCAAGAACATTAATTCAAATCTGTCAGACTCACAGTTCATTTGTAAACTTGAGTCTACAAAAAGTAAATTGTTTGTTCTGGTTCAGATACAAGGTCAGTGTAGTTTATCAGCCCTGGTACACACAGTGGGATAGTTGAGATCGATTGCAAAACACATGTTACCAGATCAGCCTAGGAAGGGGGATTTTCATAAAATCCCTTGCAAAAAGCTCAAACATTTTGACAGAAAGGATACATCTGTCAATGGGATTGTGAATATGGAGATCAAAATTGGAAACATTGTTTGAAGCATCCAGTGATCATTCTGGTTCCGGAGGACACACCCTGTTTATCGGGTAGAAGGAGGGCCAATTAGGTCAGCCTTACTGGCAATTATCAATTGACTGAACAACACTCCAACCAAATTGAATTGCATTTTCAGAATAATCAGGTTCACAAGATCACCATTATGACAGTAGGGAAACAGAGTGGTGAAGGGCGTTCATCTAAACTCATAAAAATGAATCCCCCTCCCAAGAACAAGTGGTCTTCCACATTGCAAGGGAATGCCCATAACTGCATTACTCAGGAGAATCCTAAATAAATCCAAAGTTCTCCTAAAATAAGTCCTGAACAATGTGTTCATAATTTGACTGACAACCAGAGAAACGTTCTTGCCCTTTCAGATAAATGGAGCAAAATATCCTGAGTCTGTCTAACAGTGGAAAATGCTTCAACGTGAAGCACTGTTTCAGTGACTCCAAAAAGAATAGACCATTCCCTCTTTTAATTTGACAAATAAATGGGAAGTTGTGCTGTACAACCAAGATTCAAAAATATGTACTATCCAGGACATGCATGTTGAAAATGTCCATTGGCCATAAAACTATTGACCATAGTTGGTGGATCGCTATGTCACTTCTAAATGTTATCCGCATAGTGATATTCTCCACTGAATTGCAATTAGTTTGGATCTGATTAATGATAAAGTTTGGTCAAGACTGCGGGGTAACCCAATGGGCTTTGACAATGTTGAGAAAGCATTTTGGTTTTTAAAGTGTTGCCTTATGCTGTTGAAGTCTAAGGAAACAAAGAGGTTACTATCCCAGTACAGGTGTGACAATTTACAGTACCAATCAAAATAAAAAGAGGACAAGTTCTAATAATCAGCAAGCATTAATACATTTGAGTCATACACTCGATCAACAATTGTCCCTACATCCAACACTACTAATCAATCTAAATGATGACACCATTAGAATACTGGTGATTAGCAGCAATCCTCAAACTGCTACTTTGGGTGTAGACACCTTTTAAAATGGGCTTGATTCCCAATACTATTGTATTGTAAATGGCCCTAGTATGCACAGTTATCACGGAAGCCCCAGCACTGTTCCTAATGGTGCTGGTGCTTCCGGGTCCGCACTGGCTTGCAGTGTGTTCTAACTGGCCTGTGTTGAAAGGCCCATCTACAGAATCCCCATGGAGTGCGCTTACCTGTGATTTTCGCTTTCCACACGCTTATGAAGCAGGTTCCCTTATATCCACGTTGTTATGTTTACAGTGTGTCCCTCCTTTTTCCCCTTCATGCTTGGTGCCTGGGGCTGGGTACAGCTTCCAATGACCCCTGTCCTCTCCTCTCTGCTATCCCTGCCTTTTCCCATTATTCCTGCAATTGGAAGATGCACTCCTCTGCCTTACGCTGAATGTGCAGCTTAATTGCAGCCAAATTCTGCCACAGATAGCTCTCCCCTACAAAAAAAGCGGAATGCCGTTACCATGGTCTGATTTGCAAGTGGCCCAGTCACTCGTATTTCCATAGAAAACCAACACATATTGACAGTGGTATACCTTTTCACAAAGTTGATTGTGTGTCTTCCTGCCACAAATTGTAAGGAAGAGACAGATGTCACTTTGATGATCAACCACATATTTTCTAATTTCAGTCTTCCTCAAAGGATTGAATCCAAAAGTGGGAGTCAATTTACCATTTAGGTGATGACTAAGATGTGAGAACTTTCAGGACTCAAAAGTTAATGCCACATCCCCTTATCAGCCAGCATCAAGCCAGGGCGTGGAGAGACATAACAAAACTATTTTGTATATCTTGTAGATGTTTATTTTTTAATCTGGAGCATGTTGGAACATCCGATTGACACGTGTCCTGATGGCCCTCAGATCTACGACTTCTTCTGCCACAAAGCTGTTTCCATTTGAATGAATGACTAGAGAAAAATTGGTATTACCTCTACACCTCGTTAGTGAACTCAGAAGCAGAAATTGATAAATGCCTTAACTATTCTTGAATACATTGATAATTTGAGGAAGCATCTACAGCATGCTTTTGCTTATGCCCAGCACAATCTGGAGAAGTCTGCTGTAGAGGTGAGGATGTATTACGACCTTAAAACAACAAAAAGTGGGTACGAGATAAGTGACTGGTTTTATCTCTATACTTTTCAAAGAAATCAAGGAAAAGAAAATAGCTTTTTGTCTATGTATATGATCCCTCCTGTCACCTATAAGATCTGCAGCTCAAAAAGAGATCTGATTGAGGAAAAATAGGCCCATATCATCAAATGAAATTCTGTCAACATCAACCTGCTTTGAGACAAATGAGGAGCCATCTGAAATTAGGACTGAAGAAAATCTTGAATATGTTTTTTATTTGCATATGGTTTATACAAAAACGTTTACAAACGAAATATATCAACTAAAAATTAAACAGAACGATCATAAAACATTTACATTTGAATATACACACAATTTTCCATAAAAGCAACATGTTTGAATTCATAGGGCTCATCTTAAAACCAAACCAGCATACGTGCAATAATGTTAGGAAATATATGCTTAAGACCACATCACAGTAATTGAATGTGAAAATGCAAGTAGATTAAATAAAGGCAATAAAGGCAACACACATGTATGCATGTATGCATTATCATTCACGTTTGGTCACATTTAACATCAGTTCTTTATGCTTTACAGTTGATGAAGAGATGAAAGAGGTAATCAAAGAGTCATGTTAAAATCCATCCCAAAATAACAGATCAATCACAAATTGACATGGAACAATAAAAGGAACATGCTAAAATTCAGCTTGAGTCGACAGATTGAGCACAAATTGCCATGCATCAGTGTTTAAGACAACATACATCTAAAAGTTTTCTACTACATGCCAACATCGCAAAGGTTGAGCACAGATTGCAATAAAACAATGTGCAAAAGAACACGTGTGCAAAAGACACTCCAGTGCTTGAGCACAAGGCAAAGAGGTTGCGACCAGTGGTGCAAATAATTTGATTTCCGAAGATACACATTTCAGTGTCATTGTCCTGCTTGAGTCACATTAGGCATGAGTTCCTTATTAATTGCAGATATCAGACGAGTGAGCGAGATGTTCAAAGAAACATTTTCAGCCCACTGAAAGTCTCTAGAATAGCTGGTATTACCAACATTATCTTTGGCAGGAAACTTGATCCTGTCTGATTAAAAAAAAAGAACAGGTGACGACTAGATGTTGGAGTGTTTCTGTTAGATTTCCCCATTTTGTCCCAGTGTTTCATCCGCTCCCTGGTCCGAAACAAATTAAATTTGAAAACTTATGTAAAGATCCCAAGGTTTTTGACATTAAAATCCCGAGTGTGTCAAGGGTGAGTGGATTTTCATGTCTGACTGTGTGGCGTTTGCGTTTCCTGGTGCCTCCTTACTGCAGCGAAGAGCGGCGAGCGGCGTGGACCTAAGCCCCGTCCCCTTCAGGGAGTGCAAGACTAAAGGAGCACCCAGCCGCCCTCGCGGTGTAAAGCCTGAGTGTGTCAAGGGCGAGTGGATTTTCATATCTGACTGTTTGGATGTTTGCTGGATTGCTGGGATGGTTGACTCTCCAAAGGTTGCCGCGGCTGTCCCGGCTTGTGGTCCGCAGACTCGGCATAAAACACTTCAACAACGCTGAATGCTGAATCCTTGGACTGCCATTCCTGTAAAGAGCACGACCGGCAGCAAGGTAAGCAAGCAAGTAGTCACTCTAAATACACCTGTTGCTTCTCTTCAGGTAACTGCTGAAGTACACCAAGCTGTCTCTCTTGCTAACACTGACTCCTCCGGGCAAACACACCCAGACGCGGATGCCAACTCACTTAACATGCGGAGTGCTGCATTACATGAAAAGATATCGCGTCCAATTGCGCTGCTCTCTCTTGCTAATTTAAATCCGGTGCCGCCTGTGGAACATGCGATGGCCGGCGCCTCTTTGCTTAGGCAAACTGATTCTCCTGATATTTCCTTTTTTCCGTTTGATCTAACCGATGCAGAAATTATGTGTGCATCAACTTTGGTACAGGATCAATCTACTGATGCTGCGTGTCCCGCAGCTGCCAAAATCGATGTCAATGTATGTCCGAATAAAAACGCAGCTACAACAGAGTCAGAGACAGTCTGTATCAGTCTGATCTCTCCCTCAAGACCCTGTGCCCAATCTGAAAGTGAACATGACGTGCATGCACATTCAACACAGGCCTCGGCCAGTCGGCTGACAACGACGCCGAAAGCCTTTGTTTCACCTTCTCACCAAATGTTCGCATTTGAGCTGCAGTTAGCATCGAACTCCCTATCAAATTCCATGCCACTGGAACTCGCTGACTCTGCCTCAAGAAAGGCATGCATTCTACAACATGACACCATTCTTGGGGTTAGCACATTGTGCATAGGCTGTGTTCTTGTAAATCCAGCAAACAGCCTTATAATTGTAACACCTGAGGTGCCTTTGCAATCGCTATCTCAAAACAACATCTTCAGTGCTTCAATGCAGCGCCCTTCATCAAGCATGAGCCAACGGAACCAAAGGAACCTAGGTGCTGGCAACACCATATTATCCGATCCTTTAACCTTGACGCCGCTGTCCTCACTTCAGTGTGGCCAACAAGAGAAATCTCTAAAATCGCAGAGCTCAGTCAAACAGCTGGAAGGGCGTTTAAGCGCAAAAGAACGAGTGCTTTTACGGCGTTTGAGACACCGTCAAAGCTCCTCACTCCAAATAAGGAGCCTCCAAATGATACAAGTCTGGCCAATGAGTCCCTGAAGACCCCAAGCAAAATCTAGTCTGTCAGTCGCCGCTGCAATTCAAATCCACAATAATGTGCTTGCGGCTTCATCACAAGCAATGATACCTTTTGTGAAATTGTATGAGGCTATGAATGCAACCATTCACGATCAAGGAGCGATGCTACTAAATTTATCCACAAAACTCGAAAAAATTGACAACTTCATCATGTTCACAAAACAACAAATGCAAACAGATGCAGATTCAAGTCTACTCTGGCAATCGCGACTAAGTGACTTTGTCGCAATCCAGCAAAGGAGACATGAAAATCTGATAAAAGGTCTCCTGGACTCGGTAAAAGAGTTGGTGCAAAAGTCCACGCCAGTTGGTACCCTAGAAAAATCTAATATGGTCAAGGCGACTTCTCCAGTACATAGAAGCTCAATACCGAAGCCCCCAGCTCCAGACTCAAGACCAGATACCTCTGACCCAAAGCAAGTGCTAAACGCATTAACAGTTGTTGCATCTATTGCAACAATAAGTGCAGAAGAACCGTCAGAGGTAACTTCACACTTACCACGTGATGTCGCACAACCTGCCAAGAAAAACTATCTGCCTGCCTTGATTGGTGACCGCTCTTTATCTGACGTTGGACCTATAATACACTCCGTGCCACAAATTGGCTTCTCTGACAATCCATTCTCTTCATTTGGCATTTTTTCTGGTCCAGCTAAAACAGGCATAGTGGGAACCTTGTTAAAAACTAAACTAGCTGTATCCACTGTCAATTCCTCGGTGCCTCAAAGGAAGGGAAAGCCCAGGATGACAGGTCCAAATACAAAGCAATCAGCTCACTCATCTACCAAAAGCTCTATAAGGAACCTCACCACACCACCCAGATTGGGCTTGTTCAACCCCAACGCTGAAGCCTGCATTGGCCCTTTACCTACCCAAAAAACTTGTCAACCTTTATTCTTGAAACCTGGAGCAAATCAGCAGCGTATAACCTCTGATGAGAGCTCAGCCACTGTTTCTGCGAAATCACCTTCACCTGATTTATGCGATCTAGCTAAGTACTCTATTTCAGGCGATGATGAAATTTCTAAAATGCATTCTTCACGTCCTCCTCGTCGCTCCTCACATCCTATGAAGAGCTCCATGCCCATGAGGTGTCAAGCTGCTCAGCCTTAAACTCTGGGCATGGTAGAAGAAGAGTCTGCAAAATCTGTGCTGGAGGGCTCGAATCTAAATCCAAAATTAACCTTAAATCAACACAAACAGCTTATCAACCCTAAATCTGGCCGATATGAAACTAAACCATATCAGGCAGCAAATTGTAGCTACAAATTAAGACTACAAAACATCCATGGAGACGACAACGAGCTGCTTCTCAATCGCACAAATGTGTTGAGGCTGTTTAAACACATACCACCATTGCGTTTGATCAATACAGATGACATCAAAATTGTTGAATATGTAACCGAGCAATGCTCTGATGCAGTCTTGCTTCATATCGAATCAGCTGGGGTCCGCAACACATTACTTAAAGCTGCAGATGACCTTTTCATGTTTGGTTTTGACATTTCCATTGAACCTGAGATTGCTACCATGAACATCCATGCGAAGAGACCTGACAACAAACCATCTGCAAAAAAAGCAGTAGATGTAACGCATTTGAGAAAGCACTCTAATAGCAACTACGCAAGCTGCCTGAGAGCACATGCAAAGGAATAGCCATGATTGACGTTACAGGAAGACCCTTATTCCATTCTTTCCTGGAACACTCGTGGGTTCAACCATCTATTCAATGACTTTGATGTTCCACTTGGAATGTGTTTGCAATTTGCCTTCAAGAGACATGGCTGCTTGAAGCTTCCATGAGAGATGGTTTTACCATTTCAGTCAACCCGGCTATTAAAAATGCACAAGGCCGCCCAAGCGCAGGCCTTTTAACCATGGTTCGTTTGTACCAAAACTGGTCAACACCGGTAGCCTCAAATCCAAATCCACTTGTACATGGCTTAATCATGCATTCAACAAGTGACAGTGCAGAAGCAAAAAAAATATGCCTCTTGATAATCAACTGTTATTGGAATCCGGCAAAAATCAACACAAAGGCCCTCATTACGACCCTGGCGGAAATCGAAAAACGGTGGCGGAAATGCAATAGCGCCATCGAATAGCGCTCGGTGCGATTATGACCCGTCACCGTAAAGTACGATGCCATTAGCGACACCGTAGTGAACGCTAACGCTAACTGCACCAAGTACGCGCACGCGCGCCATGCCAAACCGTAATTACCACCATGGCACAATGGTACGCGAATTCTGACCCTAGCGGACATGTACCTAACGCCATCAAGCATGGCGGAAAGTACCATTCCGCCATGGTGAGAAGTACGGCATCGCGAATCAACCGTAAACGGCCCTACTGAGTGCCTGTACACCACTCCCTGGCCACATTGCACAACTCCTCGTAGGTGCAATGAAGTCACACAATGCAACCAGTGAAATGTACAAGTCACCCATGCATGCCAACGAACAAATGAATCTAGGGGCTCCAAGTGCCTTGTGAGTGGCCATCCATATTTGCCATGGCACCATTGCCGCACTGATGCAGCACAGGCATGTGAAGGTTCAAGTACAGCAACATGAGCAGAAAAATGAGACAAACAAAAACAGGCCCCCCCATCGACTGACACCAGTGTAAGGCAACATTCAAAGCAGTATCCTGAGGGAGACTGCACCAGCCCTGTACTCCTGCCAGTAAACAAACCAACCATCAGCATAAGCATGTACCACACAAGTTGGCAGAGTGACTGAGCAGCCAGGCTCATCTCAAGAGGGGCCAATGGGAGCTGCAGGGCACAGATGGCACGAATACAGAAGCCATTCCAATGGACATGACCTCAGTCTCCCTCCAAGAAACGCACGCAAACACAGGCACCTGTGACCAGCCATATTCTGATGATCACATCATTCCACCAATCCACCTGGCTGACCGGCATCTGTTGCAGCTAATCCCCCGCTGTCAAAAGCTAATCCCCCGCCCCTGAGCATGCCCCTGAGCATGACATCATTAAAACAGTCATAATGGTAGCCCCTATCCCTGACCACACTGGGCTTCGTAGGCAAACGCGGCCAGTACAGTACCACGCAACCATACTCAGAAGCCGGAACCCAATGCAGATCTTCTCACAATACATCGCACCACAAATAGGAATATGCTACATTACTTGCAAAGAATAACGCTACACGGTCAATATCATAATCAAAATTTAATGCACAACAAAATCACCAGGCCCATACAGCTATTAGGTCATGAACTCCAAAATATATTTCATTATTGTGGGCTGCATCCGCAATAAATGACCAGCTTCTTCTTGTGTGACGCCCTGTTCCTTCATGGTACACAGGGGCTACATTCACGTTCAAAAAGGCAACATGGAAGCGCCTAGAACCGCAGGGCCGTCCCATTAGGTAGGCACTAGTCCAGCTGAAAGGTCGAAATGTTGCTCCTAGCCACTAGTACTGCGTAAGGGCATGTGGCCCATTGGCGATCGTCCCATAAGATCGTAATGGTGCTCCACTGATTAACTCGAAGCAGCAGGTGTCGGGAGTAAAAGCCATCTGCAGGAGTGGCATACAGATGGCAGCGGCAAAAGGGGAGGAGATACCTGTCACCCAAATGAAATGAAAAAGAATAGTATGGCCATCAGAACTTCATTTGTATTACTCACTTCAATGATCACACTAAATCTACAGCCATATGCATGCCAGGCCACTCCAAAGGATTATTCCCACCCAAAAATCACTAGCGAATCATAACTATAAAAATCGAGGTGAAAACACTATTACAAACGAGTGTTTGTGTGCATGCGTCTGTCAAAACAGAATCCATTCGATGGGATTAGTAACGTGCATAGACACAAGTGTTTGAAGGCGCGTCGAGACAGGGAGGGTTCAACAAGGGCAGATAGACGATGGTCCCACTATGGCAGCTCTGCATCACATAGCGCAGGGGAGGTGGATAGATTCCAAAAAGCCCTGTACATGGCAAACTCTCCATCAAATCATCTGTCCATGCATCCATACATCATTCCCTCATCCCGGTATGAAAACGCCTGATTATTTACTCACATAACATGTGAAATTTCCATTGAGTCTGTGCGTAATGCAGTCTGCAAAATCCACTGTGCTCCAGGCCGGAATTCCAGTGTTGTGAAGTAACATGTATTTGGGAACGTCCTGCCTTATCGTCCACTACGCTATTGCGCATCCCATACTATTCATATCAATCATTGCATTCTCGCCATGGCCCCTGTCCCAAGGACATTAAACAATAGAACGTTATATTTGCAGTCAGACCTGTGGGCGTCTCCTCGCCGCTAGCTGAAGACCGAAAGCGCCGTCCTTCGAATTCCTCATTTGCAACATCACGTCGAAAAGGCATCTGTGACCGCTTGAAATCACAAATCCATCCATGTAGTGCGGCAATGTGTGAAAATGCAAAGTGGCTTCACTCACAAATGGGACGCCCCGCACGTCGGTGAACCGCGGTACAGTGCTGCATGAGGGTCCACCGTTAATCGAGTACTACATTCCACTGACCCTTCACAAGTTTGTTCGCGACTGCAAAGATAGTATGTGAAACAATGGGACCATAGCAGAATGAACATTAGAACAAATATTTCACTGCCATCGGGATCAAATACATGATTGTAATAGCAAGATGCCATGCGTCGAATTGCAGCGTTGTGTGCGGGACGTGCTCGCCCAAAGGGGATTGCAGCTTGCACAGGTGGAATGAATCACCACAGGTGGAGGCAATACAGCTTGAAAACACATAAATTGCACACCCAACCCCCTCCCACAACCACACCCACTCCAAAATGCTACCGGCAGGACTAGCGATGTTGGCCCTGGGGGACCTGATAGCACTGCAAGTACTCCAACTTCAAGAAGAAGACGAACACCAACTACTACAACAACCGGCCGCACAGAGGAGACGCAGGAGGAGGAGGAGGGCAAGGCAGGGCCAGCAAGGCCCGCCAGCACAGCCACTACCACCACGCAGGCAGCCCGCAATCCCACGCCTCCGAGCACATCCGTTCAACCTCACGGATGAGCAGATCCACACCCTCTACCGTTTGGACCGGGACACCATAACCGCCATTGTGGACATGACACAGGCTGACCTTGTCAGCATGATAGATAGCCCAACCGCCATCCCACCCCTACTGAAGGTGGTGTCTGTACTCCACTTCCTGGCCACAGGCACCTACCAGCACACAGTCGGACAGTTGCATGGCATTTCACAGCCAGTGTTCTCACGGACACTATTGCAAGTGCTCGATGCCCTCCTGAAGCACGCAGACGACTACATCTCTCTACCACGCTCGGAGCAGGAAATTACGAACACAAAAGTGGGATTCCATGCACTTGGCGGCATACCGGGTTGCATTGGTGCCATCGACTGCACCCATGTGGAATTGGTCGTCCCACATGCCATGGAGGCCCAGTACCGCAACCGAAAACAATTTCATTCTCTTAATGTACAAATGGTGTCTGCCTCCAACAGGATCATTACACATTGTTGTGCACGCTTTCCTGGATCAACCCATGATTCTATGGTCTTGAGGAACTCTACAATACCACGCTACATGGAGCGACACGCAGGGAACAGATCCTGGCTACTCGGTGAGTCTCATTTCATGCATGATAATGTGGGGTATGTGATGCGGCAATGACCTGGCAGGAAGGGGGGGGGGCGTACGTAGCAATGTCATTCCACAAACATCCTTTATTGTCCACATACAGGTGATGCCGGGTATCCACTGAAGAGATGGCTCCTTACACCACTCCGGAACCCACAGAACCAGCATGAGGAGGACTACAACCATGCCCACTCACGTACCCGTGTAGTCATAGAACAGGCATTCGGCCTACTGAAGACTCGTTTCCGCTGCCTCAGCAGGTCTGGCGGGGCACTCCTGTACCGCCATGAGAAGGTTGCAAAGATGGTCATGGCATGTGTCATGCTACACAACATGTGCGTACGTAGAAATGTGCCCATGCCCCCTGACGCAGAACTGCAAGCACCTGAAGATGGTCATGATGAGGGTGGGGATGTGGCAGCACCTCAAGGAGTCTGCGAGGCACAGGAGGGCCGTGACATTCGTCAGATTCTCATTGATTCATGCTTCTAGCACTCACGCCTGGTGGCTGATACATGGACACGGGACTTGTGGCACTGTGTGTGTCTGGAACATGCACAATATGGACTGTACGCCTATTAAGGCCTCGTACACAAAGATCAATGTCCACATATCTCATTGGATGATCGTGCATTGTTTATAGCATATGTGAAATTGTGTTACACACCCCATCGACCCGCCACCCAAGTGAGCCCAACACACCCCCTCCACCCTCCTACCCCCCCCCCGAACACCAGTGTCCGAAGATGCTCATTGTCAGTGGGCAGACGCTATTGCAAGCCCCCTCTCCGGGTATCAGGGGCACCCCTGCCTGTGGAGCGCAGGTTCCTCCCAGATCTACGTTGGGGGCTGCCCTGGACGGAACTTGCAACGGATGATGTCTCTGCCTGCTCACGTCCATGCATGTCCCTAAGGGTTTGTGAGAGCTCAGTGAGCACACGGCGCACAGCGGCAAGTTCGGCACATACGTCTTTGGACGTCGCATGCAGTTCCCCCCTCAGGCTCTCGGTGCTTCTCTCCATTTGTACTCTCAGGCTCTCGGTGCTTCTCTCCATTTGTACTCTCAGGCTCTCGGTGCTTCTCTCCATTTGTGCCCTTAGTGTCTCTGTACTTCTCTCCATTTCTGCCCTAAGTGTCTCAGTTGATGTTTCTATGGCTGCCTTAGTACCCCCACATTCATCAGCATGGTCCTTGAGGAGCGTGGCCAGTTGCTGCTGTTGCACGATCACCTGGTCGAGGGACTGTTGCCTCTGCTGTGCCATGGCCATTTGCGGTGGTGTCACAGAGGGGCTGGTCACCTCATGTTGCCTTGCCACAGGGCTTGTGGGGGATGGCCAGTCGTCGTCTTGTGGGTGCCCCTGCATGGTATCCTCATGGTGTACGGGATGAAACAAACAGGGGGATTGAGACAGGTCATGGATGGATCTTACTTCGACATCCCCGTTTTCTGTGTCGGAGCATGCTGCCATTAATGCAGTGTCACCTATGGTGCTGCTGCCACCAGAAGCAGTGCCTTCTGTGGCATCCATTGGGGGGACCTGTGGTGGTGCTGTTGTGGGCATGCTGGCTGCTGGGGTGCCTGTTGAAGTTCCCTCCTGTGTGCTGCCACTTGATTTGTGCTGCTGCCGTGTCTTGATGCGTGCAGCTGAGGTGGAGGGTCTTTGGCCGTTGGTCTTGGCCCTCTTTGCAGGTGTGCTGGTAGGGGTGTCCTGGAGCTCGTCGTTTGAATCGGACCCTGTGGTGGAGTAAAGGAGGGCGAGCGTTATTAATGGGTCTGTGGAAATTGGAATGGCAATGTATCACATGCATTGGGGTGGTACCTGAGGGTGATTTGGGTCGGGGCCTTGGAGGTGGTTTTATTTTTGTGTGGATTGAGGATGCAGTTGTTTTGCAGCCTGCAGTTAGGGTGTGCCTGCTGCACGTGTAGAGGGTGTTTTCAGGATTTTTAATTATTTATGTATTTAATGTGAGTTTTAAAGTGCGCTATCAGGCCAATGTATGTGGACGTTCTCCTGGACATGTGTTACTGTTGCACTATGTGGACACATGGTACTTCACATGATTGGACATTGTGGATTTAGCATTGTTTTATTTGTCCCACCTACCTGATTCTTCGGATGTCTGCACTCCTTTCTCCATCCCTCCGACTCCCTCTATACTCTCCATTCCAATGGTGGAGGCACAGATTTCTTCCCAGGGGGTCAACTTGATGGGTGATTCCGATCCTCCCCCGGTAGCTGTGGCAATGTTACGGTTGGCGGATAGTATGCTCCGTACGCGTATCCGCAGGTCGTCCCATCGCTTTCTGCATTGCTCTGGGTTGCGGGGTGCGGTCCCCACCGCACTTACCCGCTGTGCCACCAGGGCCCATATGGCCTTCTTGTTCGCAAGTGCCGTCCTGGTCATTTGCGTCGAGAAGACGACGGCAGCATTCTCCTGGAGGGTCTCTGTGAGCACGGTGAGTTCCTCACGGGAGAAGTGGACCTGCCGCTTGCGGTCGCACGCTTTTTTCGCTACTTTTCCCATTTTTATTGCTTTCACTAGGGTGGATGACGGGTTGGGATGTGTCTCAGGGTAGTATTTTTTATGGTTGTGTGGGAATTCAGATTTTATAGGTGTACGGCGTGCTGTTTCCCGTTCCGGGACCATTTTTTTACTTCCGTTTCCGTATATTTACGGTCACCGTACTTTCCGATTGCCGCTCATTACGGTGACCGCTAAGATGGGTGGCGGAATTGCACCTAGGGCGCCGTACGACGGCAGTGAGGGGCGTTTTGGGGACATTTCCGCCATCGCGGACTTTGCACTTCCGCCATGGCGTAGTGCTCGTGCCCGATGGGTCGGAATTAGCCGCACTTTGCTCCGTCGTGCAATGGCGGAAACGCTATTTACGCTATGGCGGTCAGGTCAGTCACTTTCCGCCAGGTTCGTAATGAGGGCCAAAGGATTTTGTCAACGCCATATGCACTTTAATGGACGATGCGATTTTAAAATATAACCCTCGAACAATCATATGCTGTGGTGATTTAAACTGCTCATGGTTTAAATTTGACCCAAAAGACCAAATATACAGGCTGACCGCCAAAGAAGATCTCAGAGAGAGGACACAAAGATGGTCTAACGCAATGAATGTATGCGACTGTGTGAAGCTAAATGGTGCGGTAAGAGGTGATATGCCCGCACAACCAACTTGGCACCAAGAGCCATCGCACAGTATTATTGATTACATCTAGATCTCAAGACCATTTGAGTCAAAGGTCAATGCATTGCATGCGCAAAAAATGAACAACAGCGACCATATGTTACTAAACCTTGGATGCATGTTGGGTGCTTCAAACTCTGTACCTCTATACAATCTACCAGTTGAAGCTAACACGGGCGGAAATCGCTTGTGGCTTAGCGTGAATCAGATTGGCTGCCTAACTGACAGACTCCTGAGCTTGCCCCTTGGGGTGGATTATATCCCCCTATTATCGATATACATAACAGAAAATAATGATCTAAATAAACAACATAAAAGTCACAAACATCTGTTCTGCAAGCTCATTCATGAGAAAAAAAAGAACTAAGAAGGAACTTGAGACAAATAAAAATAAAACTCATCTCAAAACATAAATCACAAGTAGAAGTGAAGGCAAGATGCGCACTGTATAGGAATTGGGCAACGTCGCATCGAATTATTATTGAGCAAGACCATGCTGAATTAATGATGAAGCTCATGATAACCAAAAATACTCGCGACATATGGCAAATTCTGAATATAGGCCACGTGAACAGTTTGAACTCGACACAGAACATCATTGGTGGCGATATCTTGTGCGAGCACTTTTTCAAAGTGTTTAACAGTGTGAACCTTGTAACAGAATCACAGTTCAGGAGTAAAGCCGGGCTCTGGAATGTGGAAATGTCGCAGGACGACATAATTCATGCAATCAAGCTGTTGAAGAACTCATGTGCTGCTGGCCCTGACATGATCAGTAATGTGATGCCCAAAAAATACATTCTGACATGGGCTCCATTTATTGAGTGCCTTTTCAAGAAAATTGCTAAACATAAAACACTCCCTGAGTCATGGCTACAGCAATTGTGGTCCCGATTCACAATAAGGGACGATGGGACATTCCTGAAAATTACTGCCCAATTGCCCTACTTGATTCAATCGGCAAAATCTTTGGCTCTAACCTAAGATCTAAGTTGGTGGCTTGGGCTCAAGGGGCTGGTATTCTTGATGACCGCCAAACTGGTTTCTCAAAGGGCGTAGGTGTTGACGTAAATCTCTGCATATTAACCATCTTGAAATTGGAAGCTCAGAAAGCGAGTTCTAAAGTTGACCTAGCCTTCATCGACATGAAGCAAAACTTTGACGGCATAAACCGCGATCTGCTTTGGTCAAAACTACACAAATGGAAGTGTCCATCCAGCATCCTTAACCCATTAATGGCCCTTCATTCGAACAGTTCGATTCGGGTGCCTCTCAATAAAACTGAAGAATTATCAGCCAATATTTTAACAACAAGGGGTGTAAAGCAGGGATGCCCCCTTGCAGCCGACCTATTCAAATTATTTTTGGCGGACTTGCCACTTCATTTAGAGCAAGCTCATTGCTTTCCACCTAAAATAAACCAGATCTCTGTAAGATACATTGCCTATGCAGATGATCTGGTTTTGATGGACCGAACCCAAATTAGACTCCAGCGTCTTCTTCTTTGTCTTTATGATTACCTATCCATCAATGAACTCCAAATAACTACAGAAAAAACAAAAATTGTGTCTGTTGGTCCTGCGACCAGTAGGAAGGACAGAGCCTTCAGGTGGGTTGTTGGAGGCCATCTCTTGTCTTCAGTTAATTCTATACACTATTTGGGAGTTCAGTTTAATATCTCAATCTGCGAACATCAATGGGTAAAAGATCTGAAACTGAAATCCTTAAGACTGGCTCTGCAAGCCGCAAAAATGAACAAAGGTTTTGGCAAAGTCTTCCTAATACCAATTTTAATGTTCTACCTGCAAAAGGTAGTACCTATACTTACCTTTGGTGCAGAAGCAAGCTGGAACATTAAAGAGAAAACCTGGAATCAGTTTGAGGGATGCTTTTGGCGGCGGGCCCTTAACCTTCCGCAAGGTGTCTCTCTCACTTCCTTACGCCATGAACTATCATTAAACTCACTATACAGGCACATGATTTGGAAATCCATCGCACTCCTGCAAAAGATGACAGTGGTCAGTAAACCACCGGCCTACCGTATATTCACAAACAATCACGAGTCCACACATGTCTGTGTATTAGGCCAATGGCGGACAAGAGTGCAAGACTGGGTTGATGCTCCAGAAATTAGCAACTATGATCTGTTTATTCGGCCACAACATGCAAAAAGAAAATTCGATTCTTGGGCATGGATCGTCAACATGGAAAAACACAAAAAGCTGGCTTCAACAAAATGGTTGGGTATTGATCATAAAAAACTAAACTCTCATCCACCCTACCTGGTGTGTTGCTACTCGCGATATTATCATGAGCAATTCCTTAGATTTCGACTGAATATTCTGAAAACAAAGGAAATCTTATGGCAAAGAAAAGACCCACTGACTAAAGACAATTTATGGCGCTTTTGCAGGGGACCAGTTGAATCTTTGAAACACCTAATTCTTGAATGCCAAGCGACCTGCGGTCTACGTTCTAAGCACCTTGGTCAATTTGCACCTCTTGACGGAGACATGGTGGCTTGGTGGTGCTTGATCGCCAGTGGCAACAATATCAAACACGTTTGTGCCATTGTAAACTACTTGAATGTACTGCTGCAGTTTCCTCTTTAATCTGAGTCAATAAAGCTGTTGCATTGTATGCCCTTTAGGTTGGCCGAGCAGATCCTGCACTTAAATGCTGCTTGAATGATGGTAGCTCGATCATCTATTCTGTTCCTTAACTGTTGTATCAAAGACAGTCGCTTGGACACTTGTGTTTGATTACCTTACCTTGTTTTTTCTTGTGGTTCCATTCTGTTCCTGTTGCCCAGAAGCATGATCGGGTCTTGTCTTACCTTTTAGAAAGAGTTACGGAACTTTGAGACCAAGTCTTGGCCTGCTGTCTTTTTTTGGTATTGTAGAGATGTGAACGGTATGATAACTTTGTTATTTAACGAAGGATTGGAGTCCTTTTTTTTTCCTTTTGAAACAAAAGTTTTTCTTTATGTAAAAACTGTAGTTTTTTTTCAAATAAAAAAAAATGCACTGCAGATATACACACCGAAATGATCTTTTTCTAAGAAAACTGCCATATTTCTTATGCAAACTATTTTGGCTAAGTGCATCAATAGTGCACGACCAGTCAAAGCAATACAGCTTTTGTTTTTCACGGTTCCTGGTCGTGAAATGAGATCTTGTTCTTTGGTGCCAATCATAGCCAATCATAGCCAATATCTGTTGTATTCTTTCACGAAGAAACTTCAAGGATGGAAGAGAAGAATCACCTAGCATACAACCTAGGTTCTCATATAGAGAATTTCTCGGAGGTTGATCATTTTGGAGTAGTTGTTTAGTAATCTCCAGTAATCTTAAGTACCATTAAGTACTGTTTGCTGTTCTTGCTGGAAGCCCTGCTCTAACTAAAGGAAATTGTTTTACACCTACGATTACTCTGCCGTGCAAATGAGGAACAATTCATCCAGGAGGACGTCTTTGCAGGCGGTACCAGTTTTGCCTGACTTCCTACCAACAAGGAACTTCCTGAAGGAGGTCCCGCCCACTCTGCTTGCGTGACACGTATCTCGCTGGCCCCTCCTTTTCCTTTACAAATACTGTCATCTTGGCGCACTCGTGCTGCGCACTAAGTACCATTAAGTACTGTTTGCTGTTCTTGCTGGAAGCCCTGCTCTAACTAAAGGAAATTGTTTTACACCTACGATTACTCTGCTGTGCAAACGAGGATCAATTCGTCTAGGAGGACGTCTTTGCAGGCGGTACCAGTTTTGCCTGACTTCCTACCAACAAGGTGATTACACAGCCAAATCTTTCTGTTTGTCCTGAAACTTATTTGGACTTCCTTGCCTCATTTTTATTTGGACTATTTGGACTCCTTTTGACATTCTTGGACTCAAGCTGAGTTATACTTGTTGTGGCTTTACACATTCTATTTTATATTAAGTGTGTATTTGTTTCTCTTTATATTTAAGGAACTTCCTGAAAGAGGTCCCGCCGACTCTGCATGCGCGACACGTATCTCGCTGGCCCCTCCTTTTCCTCTACAAATACTATAATCTTGGCGCACTTGCGCCGCGCACTATGTACCATTAAGTACTGTTTGCTGTTCGCGGTGCGCAGCGCGAGTTGCGGGTCGTTATAATCTCTTTTTTTATTTCGTCTCTGAATACTTTTACCCTCCTCTCTAAATGCTCTTTTTGTATTTGTTGGCATCATTTTTTTTAACCTAACTAGATATTGTCTGGTGTGACTTAGTCGCTGGTGCTTAAAAACTACAAGTGATATTGTGTACTACCTGAATCCTTGCATCAGCAACCATTTTCAATCGATAAATATCCAATAGGCTCCCGACCTCTATTTCCACAGGTACGTGATATTTGTCCTACATTTATGTCCTCTCTCTGTGACATGCCTAAATCAAAAATGTCCTTAAAGTCAGGGATGGCCAAGATTGGTAACAGACCTTATGATATTCTTCCCTTGGAATCTCGAAAAGTCTTTCTAGCTAAACGACTCAAAGAGAACCAGGAAAAGAAAAAAAGGTCCATATCTTTGACCGTTGACATTCGTTCCTTTTGTCAAACTGATGGTGTAAGGTTTCAAAAGCCACTCTGTAACATCGCATCCACTTCCCCAAATACAAATATAGCGACTCTGTTGTCTACTGTTGCAATGCAGAGTGAAGTAACTGTACAAAGTGAAATTAACGTGTCATACATTTCTTCTGAAATTGTGACGAGTAATGAAATTGCTGATGCTTCTATTGTTTTAGCATGCAAATCGGGTGAAATACATGTGTCCCAACTATCTAGAATACTTCCCCAAACACTAGTGGACTTACCACCGACAAACCCACCATTATGTTCAGTTCAGTCCCAACACGTACTTAGAAAGGAATACGAAAAATATATTTCCACAGGTGAAATAGATGCCAAGAGTTTCGAATATTTTAACTCCTCCCCACCTCATGATACCAGTAATTCTGATGTGCAATACATCTGTTCAAACACTGGTGATCTAATACAATTAAATGATAAATCATGCAGATCCAGTCCTCCGTCCGTTCCATCGATCCCGGCTTCTCTAACTGTTCCACCAGTTCCTGCTTCTCCAAATAAGCCGGAAGACTCTGAAAAGCAAGAATTGTACAAATCTCCAGTAATGTTCGAAAAATCATCTAGTGTTTCCAACCGGTCCTCGTCATTTGTAGCTCCCACCCCTAGACGTTCACAGTTTCAGGAAAATGCTGGTGGTCATCCATATAAAAAAAATATTCTGCTGCCTACACCATTGATGAATACAACTCATCCCATGAGCTTTGCAGGAATGCTACCTTCAATTGATGCTGCAAATGGCACTCAAGGACGAGAAATTGACTTGCTTGTTGATAGTCGCTCAGTGCAAGTTGCAATACCATCTGACACAGAGTGCACCCTCCAGGAGCTTTGCAATGAAATACGAACATCATTTGCGAACTATAAAAGAGAAAACGAAAACATGAAGCAGCTTATGCTACAATCATGTCCTGGTGTGACTAACAAGTCGACAAATTTGATACAAAGCGCATATCCTAATGTTAAACAACTCTTGAGGGGTTCGATCTTGCAAGGTCGAGAACAAGAAACTGCGCTTACGGAAAACACCAGTTGAGGGTCCAAATTCAGCTTTTCATGATGAATCTGGACCTTCAATTACTGTATCTAAGAATCAAACACAATTTAAAAAACATCATTGATTGTTAATCAAATGCAGAGAGACTCTCCCTTTAATAGGCATGATCTGAATCGTGCAAGTATTTTGAACATTTGTGTTGAGATCACAGCCTTGGAAGATTTAACCTCTGCAGACATTGATCTTGTTGAGTTTACTAACCCTTCAGACCTCTCAGAGGCACGATTGTATATTCGATCGGGTGTCATACTCAACACTCTATGGCTAGCCTGAACAGCCATTTATAACATAGGGTTTATTCTCACTCAAGACCCCTCGATGAAGGCTCAGACTATGGCTACATCTACCTTGCAGCAGTCAAGAATATATGGCGACAAAACCTCTGTCCATCTGAATCCTGAATCAAATTCTTATAAAGCATGGGTGAACCAAGATTGTATTCAATCATCGTAACAATCCCAGTCAGATGAACATATTAGCCTACTTTCCTGGAATACTAGAGGTTTTAAGCATTTCATCAATAGCAGTAATCTCAATATCCTAAAATATGATATAATTGTCCTCCAGGAAACTTGGCTAAGCTTTATTCCAATATGGGACTCATATGAAGTATATTTAGTGCCTGCGATTGTTACTCTTATTGGCAGACCTATGGTGGGCCTTCTAACTGCCTTTCGAAAAGATCGAGACTTTGCAATTATTTCACAGCAGTCTCCATCACCCTGTTTCCAAATTATAAAGTTCAAACAAAATGCAATTGTATGTGCAATTGTTAACATCTACTGGGGTAAAAAAACAACTAACATCAGATGAATTTTTTAATAATCTTAATAATACTTTAGGCCAACTATCACAAGATACATCTATCTTGGAAATCTTCATAATGGGTGATTTAAATATGCACTTACTAAATGGCTCAACATCTCCATCTACTCAGACACCTGATGAACATCATTGGTCAACGCTAATGCAAAGCAGGAACTTTACAATGTTAAATGGCACAATTCCAGGTGATGTTCCTCACAGACCCACCTGGCATATGAGGGTAGTCATTCCACCCTGGATTATATATATGTCAACGATCAGCTTTTCTCTAATATCATCTCTTTAAAAAATTAGACAAAATAAAATGAGCGATCATAGCCAGTTAGTTGTAGATGGCCGATTTTGATCTCGAGAATCTATAACTCAAACTTTACGAACCTCCAAGTTAATACTTGGGGAAATCGCATCAAGTGGTCTAAAGCCAAATTGCTTTATCTTAAGAGAAAGCTGTATAACACATACAGTGTTTCCACGGTAGATGACAGCCCCTGTTATGTACATGCTATGCAACAATTCTCATCTGATTCCCGAAATGTCAAGGGTTCTCGTGTAAAACACCTCCACACCTTTGACATTGAGGTAAAAGATAAGAAGACTGAATTAAGAAAGCAGGTGAGAAGGTTACTAAAAGGCTCGCTAGAACCTTTTGCTAGTAACCTTGAAGAAATAAAACAATTAAAATCTGAATGTAAAAGATGGCTATTTAGTCGTCGCGTGCTTCAATATCAGCGCAATGCCGAAGTCATGCTGAGGCAAATAATGTCTAAATCTTCAGGGGGAATTTGGGCACTTCTGAATTCTGCTTGTAATCAACATCAAATTACACTTCAAATCAATTCCATCTCTGAAAGCAATTGGGAAGCGTATTTTATTAACATATACAACTCCCCGTTGCCTGATGTTAGTTTGGCATGGAATACAATTGTTGGTAATCATGAAATACACTTCAACCAGGAAGATATATTACATTGTATAGCCAAATTAAGCACTTCAAGAGCAACAGGACCGATGGCCTACACAATGCACAAATCAAACAGGATAAGGAATTATGGTCAAAATATTGTATCTTATCTTCAAAGAAATCATGAACTCTGGGAAACTGCCTAATTCCTGGCAAACATCTGTGATTCTCCCCATATATAAAAAAGGTGATCAAACAAACCCTTCATCCTATAGACCAATCACCCTGTTGAATTGTCCAGGAAAACTTTTTGCTCGCTTGGTTCTGAAGGAGTTCAATAACTGGTTAGGCAGTTTGAACTATAGAGATCCTTACCAGACGGGCTTTATTCCTGGATTAGGCACGGCCATTAACCTAACAGTCTTGCAAGCCATTATTATGCATGGGAAAGACTTGAAAAAACCTACTTATGCTGCTTTTGTTGAGTTCAAGTCTGCTTTTGATCTTGTTCCAAGAGAACTGCTCTTTAAGAAGTGATTAGACCTTAAATGTCCTTGATACATACTAAAATGGATTGTAGAATTCCACTCTAACACATCCATACAAATCTGGCTAAACAATATAGGCTTATTGTCTGCACCGATAAGTATGGCTCGCTGTTTGAAGCAGTGGTGCCTTCTGGCATCTGCCTTATTTAATTTTTTAATCTGGGATATTGGAAACAGGTTTTCAAATGTCATCACCGATCCTGTGAAGCTTCAAGAAGCGAGGATTAATCGGCTTCTTTATACGGATGACATGGTTCTCATCTCTCAAACACCAATTGGTTTACGCAATATGCTAAATGTCATAGATATTTATGCTAGTAAAAATTGCATTAGCATCAATCTTTTAAAGACCCAAGTTATCCAATTTGGTGAAAGAAAGAACCAAAAGAGTAAACAATGGTGCCTGCAAAAAGTGGCATTGAAAGTCGTACACTCTTACATCTATTTGGGTACTTGCGTTAATGATGACATCTCGGACAAACCATACGAGGAGCATCTCCTGATAAAACAAAAAACAGCTCTATCTCAGATGTCATTGATTTGCAAAAAGTATTGCAAATTCTCAGTTAAACCATTAATTGTATACTTTAAACAAAAATACATACCCACTATACTGTATGGATCGGAGTCTAAAAAATTTCAAACTTATTCCTACTGGTTGAAATTTGAAAGTACATATTGGAAAAAATCACTGATGTTGCCTATGTCGGAATCCATGTGTGTCATCAGACATGAGTTGGGGTTGCTCTCAATTTATGCAATATATAAGTGGAAAATCTGCCAACTCTTTAGGAAATGCATAATGACAGGAAACAAGAATGGATTGCTTCTCATGTTGTCTAATTATTTGCTACATTCTAATGATAAATTTGTAAAGATATGGCGCTCCTTTGCTTACAAAATTTTGAATGGTGCTAATATATCTCATGAACTATTAATTGAGAACCCTGATAAAGCAAAATCTAAACTTTGGAAGCATGATTCGATTAAAACAAGAACGGCCTGCCTGTCATTGCAAAAATTTAATCAAAACCCATTTGATCATAAAGGCCTCTGTCAAACTGAAAAATACTTGATACAATCTCCGAGCCCGTCTCAGCACTCTGATTTCCTGAGATTCAGGCTAAATATATGGCCTACAAGGGAAATAATGGCAACATGGGGTAGAATCCCAAAGGAAAGTATCCAATGTCGCTTTTGTATGAAAGGTAATGGGACATTGAAACACTTAGCGGTGGAATGTGAAGCTTTATTGCCTGCAAGAATATTGTATTTTAAACACTTTTTTGATACTAATCATACACTATACAAGGATGATCTATGGATAAAATTGTTTGTGGGAATTTATAAACCCTTAAGATATGCTATTGTAAAATACCTTAATCAACTGATGCCTAAGTCCATTAACAAATTTGGAGTGGATGAAACATCAAGGGTGAATCAAACATGAATTAATATTTCTCTATCTCAAAGTTGAATGCAATACAATGAACCATCCAAAAAATTGTTTTGTATGTTAGTGTATGTTGACTATCTTTAATGTAAATAAAAATAACTTGAATGTGAAGAATGCAAACGTTCTAGCTATGGCCATATTTGAGTGCTTTATTTTATTGCTGTAATGTTTTAAATGAATTTGTTTTTTTTTGCTTATTATTTTTATCTGTAATGTTGAAAGGTTAGATTAACCTCTGAACAAAACAACAATAAATCAAAAAATAAAACATATGGCAGGAAAACAAAAAAAAATAGTAATCTCCAGTTATGTTTAGAAGACAAAAAACATAGTCCCATCTCATGCCTGACAATTGGGATTGGCAATGATTGGCAAGTCCCAGAGACTCTTTCCAGATAAGCCCCTGCATTTGACCCATATCTAAGAGACACATGTCCAGTCCATAAGGTAGGATAGATTCAACTTTTAGAGTATACAATTTGATCACTGGAATAAAAGAAAATGTGCAGTATTAATAAAATAGCGCAATTGAGGCACACGTTCAATAGCATCCCCTTCCAATGTCCACCTCATAGTTTGATTTTTTTTTCTACCAACGAAAACAACTATCTTTGATTTTTCTGCATTATGGTGTAAAATAAATGCATATGCTATGAAGATCTGGAGTTTACTTTGGAGCTCAAACAGAGTCTTGTTAAACAAGATCAAATCATTGGCAAACGCCATCCAATTAATAAACAACTTGCTACCCGAAAGACCAGCCACGAATCAGCCTACTCGACCCTCTGCATCATTACCACCATAAGATTCCCAGCGACCTCTCCCCTAGGAAAATACCATATTTTATCTTCTGGACCACACACCTGTGCTCTGTGTCTTAATCACTTAAAACACAATATCTGACTTCACAAAAAGTCCATCTCTTGGATTCACCCCATCTATACCTAAAATCAACCATTGCTTCATCTCTCAAGCGAGTTTGTGGAACCTACTCCTTAATCAATCACTAACGAACTGATCACTGTGCGTCCACCCTGAAACGACTCGCCCTATAGAAAAGCTTGGATCTCGGAGTCTAACCAACTTGCCACGCACCGATTACCCCTGCTAGGAGACCAAAAGGGCCTGTCCCTTGGATCCTGACAGAGCTCCTACAACACCTCTCACTCAGGACCCTGGCAAAGTTTGCCACATGGATTCCATTCCTGGACCCTGCTGCGCGATCAATTACCAACGAATGGACCACTGTGCTTGCAGTCGAAAATGGCTCGCTCCACAGAACAACTTGGACCACGTAGCTTTACCAACTTGTCCCGCACTGACTATCTCTGCTAGGAGACCGAAAGGGTCCGTCCCTTGGATCTTAGCAGAGCTTCTTTAACATCTTCCATGCAGGAACCTGATAAAGCTCCCCCCTTGGATCCTGCACCCTTCACCTCCAACATCGCAGCTTCTACTCTGCTAAGAGACCGAAAGGGCCGTCCCTTGGATCTTGGCAGAGTTGTGACAACACTCCTTCCTCCTAAACCAAAAAGGCTACCCCCCTGGATCCTGTAACCTACAGCTACAACATCGCATTCTCTACCCTGTTAGGAGACTGAAAGGGTTCGGCCCTTGGATCCTAACATAGACAGAACTATTCTCTCAGCACAGCTCGTGCGACATCTCGACGAAAATAACTGAAAGTGCATACCACTCAGATTCTGTATCATAACATCAACACGGCTCCTTCCAACTGATCAGGAGATCACTAGGAGTTTGTACAGCATCATCAATAGACCTACCGCGACTGGCAAAGACCGAAAGTGCCTGCCCTTTGGATACTAACAGCGGGTACGCCTTGGACCCTACCACAGGTCCTTCAACAACCTAATGTAACATGTCGACTTCTCGACCAAAACAGCAACCTGCAGTGCGCCCAAAACGAGGCTAAGAACAAAACTTAACACAGCGGCCCTATCTGCTTTAGATTCCTCGCAACTAACCCTTGAACAATCACTTTCGAGAACCCACCCCAAATCTGACTTGAATCAACAGCAACAGCATGGGGTTCCGGCCACTGACCATGTCCTCAATACAGATGATCGTTCAAATCCAGAACTCAATCGACACTTGAACAAGCAAACAGAGCTATTGAACCAGACAAATATACAAGCCCAAACCCATATCACCAACACCTCGCCTGAACATTACGAAAGCCAAACTACCAATATCCACACTGACCTCGAACTACCACCAGCTGATCAAAGAAGTCTTCCTACTCAGTCACTCACCGATGCCCAACCAACAGATGTCAACCAATCAAACGACATTGAACACGAAGAAACAGTTTCATCGACGCCTCGAAAACCAACAATCTTTTCCGCAGCAAAACACTATTGAAAACGTAGAAAAGAGAAACACGGAACCCAATACCTCTGAGTCTCCAAATAACTCTATCATTAAAACAGACTGTAACATGAAAGATCCGACCCCACAAGAACAACTTGTACCACTACTAGGAGCCACCTTGGCCCCGAACCCTGACTTTCCAACAACAGATGATACAGAAGACCCAGAGGCCAACTTTTTCACTGGAACACATCAAGGACCCTCTGCTTCATTTTCTGAATCGCATAAACAGGAGAATGCAACTCCTACAACCATCAAACTAACAAAGGAATATCACACCTATACATCCAAGACTGAGTCTCCTACCCAAGAAGAACCACGTGCAATCATGAAAGATCTTAACAACCAGGAACTTACCAAACCACATTCAGATCAGTCAAGACCTACCACCACCTTACAAAAACCACCATCCAGTATAACTCAACAAACAAAGAAATAAAATGCACGATTAGCCAAACTTGCTTGGCTCCACACACATAATTCTATCAAACTCGCCCAAATTCCAAAAAATTATGCCAACCAAACTATAACCAAGGCAAGAAGACTCTCAATGGACATTACAGAAATTGAATCAATTATGCCAAGTCTCGACAAACAAAAAGAAATATTTGGCAACACAACAGGAAACCACCAACTGCATTTCACCTCAACCCCATGTATGACACAAGGAACTGGTCAAAGACTCATCAAAAGAGAAATTGAAACAAACCCATCAATAAACCAACCAATTCCTACTCGATTCAACTACGACACAGACGAATCCTACTACACGCCTGATCTTACGAACAAGAAACAACAGCCTACTTCCCAACTGAGCGCACCGGAAACCAACAATACTAACACGACACCCAATAACCATGACCACGAGGACTACACTAATCCTAGGATTCCGACTACTATGCTGGATTTACAAAACATGCTTATTGCAGTGCTCTCCCAGTCAATGATCCCCTTTATGAAGCTACATGAATCCATGAACGACAACATCAAGGATCAAGCAACTCTACTAGCACTAATACACTCTAAGCAGATCTACATAGAGAACTTCATAACCACAATTGAATCCCGTTTGAACCTGGAAGCAGAACAATCCAACCGATGGCAGCAACGCCTGTCAGAAATAGCAAGAAGTGATTGCCAAGAAAAAAACAACCTAAACACAGAAGTACTAGCTCTCCTCAAAGCACACCATCAACACCAAACAGCGCAGCAAATAACCACAAAAAACGAGCAAGCTATACTAGCTCCCTCTGCTATTGATACCTCTACTCAGCAAAGTGGTGGAGATCGAATCACTGCCGTACCCCAGACACAACGAAAGATGGAACAAGCGATAAGCCAACAATCAGACACCCAGGATTCCAACCATTCAACTAGAAATACCACAGAGCAATATCAGATCTTCTCTAAGGATAAACAAGCAACTGCCAGCAAACCAACACAACCAAAATGCAACAAAAAATGACAAACAGGCTCAAGAGCATTCTTGAGAACACTGAAGATGACGGACCAAACACCTGCATTGCCAACAGAGAAGACGAGGAACCCGCTTATGCCATTACTAGCAGAGAAGACACACTGCCCTCACACAACGGATTCCAATAACCAAAACCAGAAACGACATAATGGAGTCCTACAGACCTGCGGCCCGACAGAGCCACCATCTGAATATTCCACCCAAGATGAAGACCGCCTCAATCTCTCAACCCATGGAGATCACTTAACAGATGATACTCCACCTTCCAACCTATCCACAGTGCCTTCAAGTTTCATAATAATAGATGAGTATACTCCTAATCATGAACCACAACCATCGGACATGTATGAAGAAATCTCTGAAGACTCACTACAAGACACCTCAGATATAGCTTACACACCTGACTCTTTCGCCTCATCAGCATCAGAATCATACGATCAAATTTCAAATGATTCTTTCAACTCACGAGCATCCAGCAACACTGATTGCACACTTCCAACATTTGTCAATCCGTTACACCAAAATAAAATCTAAGAAATCCACATTGAAAGCAAAAACAATAGATCTGAATCACTAATACTCAATAGAACTAATACCCTGCGCCTCTTTGAAGCGATTCCGCAACTGCAAAAAATAACAACAAAAAATCTAATCACTTTCAAAGATGACAAACATCTAGATAAGATCATTGTTGAACTCTCTGACCCAAATTACAAGGAACTGATTCTATGAAAGCGTGCCCAGCTCCACAAACTTGGCTTTAACTGCTGGGCATCGACATCAACAAGGAAATATCAACCAAGGACGAAGATGAATAAACACACCCATGACTACACAAGAATTGCTGCTACTTGGACTCATGCCCAACAATCGGAAGAATGGGACAGAACAGATCGACCATTCAAAAGATGCTATGACTTTGAAACCTCAATCACAGGAACTGTTTCCTCAAGAATTTCACTTAACTCCCAATCACAACAATCACTGAAACCAGAGCTCAAATGGTCACTCTGCTCATGGAACACTAGATGAAATTTGCACTTGTTTACCCATCCCTCATCTGACTTAGAAAACTATCAAATCGTATGCCTACAAGAGACTTTGATCAGCGAAACACCAGCATGCGATGGATTTCTCACATTTCTCAACCCAGCAATAGTCAAAAAACAAGGAAGACCAGCATCCGGTTTACTCACTCTAATCAAAATAAACCCTCAATGGGCAGTACTGACCAGCAAAAACATCAATCCCTTGATTCAACTAACAATAATAAAGACGACAGAGACTCACCAGACAAAAAAACTCGACAAAACAAGAATTGCAATACTAAACCTCTCTGGAACCCCGCAGCTATAACAACCGAAGCATTCATTGACAGAGTGTTTATCACAATTGACAAATTAGCTGGAATACACTACCATCTAGAAATAATACTCTGTGGGGACCTTAACATCAATTTATTCACACAGAATGGTACTCCCCGAACTCAAACTGAACTCTCATCAAAAGCAACTAGATGGATGAATGAAATTTTCACCCGGGATCTCATCCTCTTAAACCATGGTAGAGACAACTCCACTCCGTACATGCCAACATGGGCCAGAGGATCCTCATCTGCAATCATCGACTATATATTTCTGTCACAAACCTTGCCTGAATCGGTCAAGTCAGCACAAACATTAATTTCAGACAAAAGTGACCACAATAAACTAACAGTCCACTCACATCCCATTGTCAAGCAAGATTCAACTCTAAAAGTCTGTACACTAGAACTCGATGGAACATCTTCAAGGCTTTGCATTCCACAAGCAGCAATGGTCCATCTACCGACGAAACTTTGCGCCTCAAATAAGACAGACATTGAAAAATTGAACTATGAGTGGATTCTTCTTCCTTTCCAACAAACAGTCAAAAACCGCCCACATAAAATCCACCTCCATGCATACAACCAGGAAATAGCCGAAAAGAAAAAATCTCTGCTGAAATCGGTAAGACAGTTGAAGAAAACAAAATCCACAGAAAACACTCTGCAGATCTCAAAACTGAAACAATCATACAACAACTGGAAAACATCTCAACAGAAAATCCTTCTCCAAACGGACGCAGAAACTATAATGAAGACATATAACTCAAACAACACAAGAGAGCTTTGGAATCTCCTGAATGATAACTCTCAAAAACAGCACAAACTAACGGCTAACGTGCCGCAACAAACGTGGATTACACATTTTTCAAAAATCTACGCAGCTCGACCATTCCAACTCGAAAAAGAAACAAACAATGTCAAAACGAAGTGGACAGTAAACGTCACATACGACGACTTGATCTCTATGATTCAAAACCCAAACACATCAAGAGCACCAGGCCCTGATAGACTTTCAAATGCTGTACTCAAGCAAAACCCTCCGGCATGGGCAAACTTTATATGCCAGATAATATCGATCATCAATACACTGAATCAAATCCCAACCTCTTGGAGATCAGCTACAATTGTTCCTATTCACAAACAAGGACCGCGTGACCAACCACAGAATTTCCGTCCAATTGCCTTGCTAGATCCGCTTGGAAAACTCTTTGCAACAACATTATTGAAACAATTAACCTCTTGGGCAACAAACAACGGCCGATTCTCAACACGGCAAACGGGTTTCACTGCCAACGTCGGAACCAATATCATTCTAATACTACTGCACCTAATCAAGCATGAAGCCATCCACACCAAGACCACCGTATATGCTGCATTCATCGACCTAAAAATGGCCTTCGATGCCATATCACGGAATAAGCTATGGGCGAAACTCAAAACTTGGTATTGCCCTCCGAACATTCTGGAACCCAAAATCCTACTCTACTCCGAAACTTCAATAAAAGTGAGACTTACAAAACAAGGTGCAACCACTAAACCAATCACAACCCCAAACGGTCTAAAGCAAGGATGCCCTTTAGCAGCAACCCTATACAATCTTTTCATATCAGTCATCGAACAGAATCTGACCAGCACTCAAACCAATCCGCCGAAGATAAATTCAACACCTGTTCCTGCTATGGCATACGCCAATGACATTGTTTTGCTCGACAAAACCCCTTCTGGATTACAAGCTGCCTTACCATCACTGAGCAACTATATGAACCTCAACGAGCTAACAATTAACATCTCAAAAACAAAGACTATGACCCTAACTAAACCACAATCAACCAAAAGACATCAAGCAACATTCAACATCAGTGGAATCGGATTAGAAAATGTGACAACATTCAAATACCTCGGCATACTAATCAACCAATCCAAGACTGGCTGCACAAAGCAGAACAAAAGGCCCAATCACTGGCACGCCAAGGGTGCATAATCCACAGAAAATATGGAAAATGTTCATTCAGACCCATCATTGCCTATTACAGACAAAAATGTATTCCGATAATAACCTACGGAACAGAAGCAATGATGAACACCAAAAAAATAAACTGGACGAAATTTGAGTCAACCTTTTGCCGCAAGATTCTTCACTTGCCACACTCGTATCCTATGCCGGGAATATGATACAAACTCACAACCCAATCAATTGGATCAATTGTGTGCTGGAAAAGATTAGACATCTATCGAAAAATACTATCTGACGAGAAAACTCCTGCAATCCAAATTTTGAAAACTCAAACAAATACCTTTAACAACACAGTGTTAGAAACATGGAAAAAATCAATCACCAAAGAAATGGAAACGGAAGAGATATCACAGGAACTCCTAATCATGCGTCCTCAATGTGCCAAAATCAAACTTTTACAGAATGACTGGATCAAAACCATCCAAAGGAAAAATACCTAAAAACAGACCCTCCAATGTAACCAAGACAACAGGAAGATCCAGGAACCACCAGCGTTCCTTCTACTATTCCCAGACCAAACTATCAGGACAACATTTCTTAGAATCCGTCTGAACATCTTACCAACAAAATCGGATCTTGCATTAATACAACAGATTCACAGATCACAGAATTATTGCCGATTCTGCAAAGTTGAAAAAACGCCAGAAACCATATTCGACTTGGTTATGAAATGTCACTCCCTCCACCGCAACGGAAACAATTAAGCTCCTATTTTGACCTCGCATTGCAACAAATGGATACAGAAGAAAGATGGGCTGCCATACTCAGTGGGAAAAATAACAAATACATATACACAATCTCCTTGTTCCTGTCCTGCATTCTTGAACTCAACGGAAGAAATGCCTCAACCACGCTCAAAGAGTCTTTGACTTTCTTTTTTGTTTTTGTTTTCCTTCCACCTTTCGATCACAAAGAACACAATGCACAATGATGGAAAAGTTTGAAACCAAACTAAAACATCTAAAAAAAAAAAAATAAGTAAAAAAAAATAAACAACTTGCCCAAAGTGACCTAAAAAGTACTGTGGTCTCCAAACAAGTTGTGAAGATCACTCAAGTAGCCATGTTACAACCCTGCTTAATCCCTATAGATGTCAGAATTGACTCAGTTAGTGCACCCTCTTGGTTAATTCACACTCGGTTGTGTCAAAAGTCGAAATCATGTCAAGCAATGACATATATATATAGGCCCACTTGCTATTTTTTTGGTGATTGCGAGAAGGTGGAACAAGATGGATGCGTTTAGTGTCATGCCCATTCTTTGCCAACACCCTATCTGTAGACGCAACCGAGTGGCGTTGGCATGAAGACATTTTTCGAGATTTAAAGGAGAACACTTTAGAAGATGCATCCATTAGAGCAATGGGTCTATAATACGAGGGATTAGAATGATTGCCTTTTTTGAAAATTGGTCCATTTAAAGATTGTAACCATGATTCCGGAATATGTTTCATCTTGAAGATCAAGTCGTATTTTATTTTCAAGATGGATTATGCTCCTTGCTCCCAATGGGGCCCAGGGTGCCAGGCATGATGCAGTCATAAATCGGTTGCTCTGCAGACGAAATCTGTAGGTGGAAGCACTGTTTCAAATTCTGCAGCCTGTCGCATGAATCGGTAGGGTTTGCAACAGTGGGGGCATTTCCAGGAGACAGACGTATAGCTGTGCAACCAAGAGATGTCCGGTGCCACGAATAATTAAAGGAGAATGAGAAGATGCAGACATGAGGCCAGTCCTGTAGTCATATGGATACTTCCATTGTGATTGGACATACGCCGGGCAGGTGCACTCTCAGTAGGAAACCTCCATTTAGCTTACCTGCAGCCATCTCGGGCAGCACTGTGCGCTACAGAGTCAGCTATGGATCCGATTTCAAGACACAGGACGGGATGCTGTCTGGGCCAGCTGCTTTGGAGTAATTCAACTTTGAGATGGCCCACTGGACATCCTCAGTGTTCCAGTGGCATAGTCCCAGGGTTGAATTGTCATAGATTGGACCCATGATATGAGCATATGCAAGAGGTTTTTGATAAGCATGCCTGAAATGAGAAACCCATACTTCTGCAGGAATGGAGGAGTCCGAAGACACCACCGTGCCTTGAGAAGTGTCCCTTGCATAGGTTCTTAATCATATTCTGGTTGTCAGCAATGTGCATCTGTATTCCTAAAGTTTCTATTAGATTCTTGTGGATCTGAATAATTTGCTTTTTACGCTGCATGTATTGATCAGATAAGAGTCCACATGCTAGGAGATCCCTTAATTTCTTTTTGTGGTCCTTTTAGAGGATGCACCACTTGAATTGTAAGTGTGTTTTTTGCATGTAAGGTTAACCTGAGGGTGTTTAGTAAGGTTATTGAAATCACTTCTAATGGTGTTATTGATTACGTTCTCAGACCACTGAGGATCTGTCTCACGAGTATACACTCCATCCATAGTCATTAGATGTCTCTTAAGTACATTAATGAAACAATGACATTATTTGTTGTTCCTGAGAGAAAAGCGAAAGTCCTGAGCGTTCCATTTCTAGTAGCAAGAGAACGGGGCCAATTTTGGGTGTCTCATGTTTACAACTAACGTTAAGTTTGATGAGCATGTGATCACCTAGCCACGGATTGACTATCATCACCTTTTCACATCTGTTTACGACATGTGAGGAGACATAGAAGTAGTCAATAAGAGAGGGCCTACAATTCCCTCTTTGCCAAGTGAAGTCAAAGACACATACATCAAATTCTGCCATGAAGATGTTCCATTCAAAAAAGAAGGTATCCCAACTTTGACCTCTAACAATAGAGGTCAAATCACACCTTGAACTTTGCGGTTGGTTGGAAAGAATGCCATGTGCACATTTGCAGTTGAAGTCCCCACCAATAACAACCACATAATTTGATTTACGATTATGAAAATATTGAATAATGTAATCTGGAGAACAGTAAAGGAAAAGGATTACCAAGAAAGAATTACTGGTAAGTAGTCAAATTAGAGTGCAAGAGAATAACAGTATGAATTAGTGAAGTTAATTGAAAACATTCCATGAGAGGATATTCTGTTTATGTAAAAATATTTTTCTCTGTGTGTTACTAAACCAGTCTGTCTACCCTACTAAGTAGTTTACTAATTGGAGAATTCTTTTTGGGGCATATAGGACTTGGAAGGGTGCCTCCAAAGAAACAATTGAAAGGGGAAAAGATAGAGAAAAGAAAACATGTTGTCAAATTTTTTTCCAAAGTCAGTCAACAAGAATGATTCAGTCACTGACTGATGGAGAGAAAGGAGAGAAAGGACAATAAATATCAACATAAAGGGGATTGAATATATGTCTTCCTTTTGAACTCATATTTGGATTACAAGCAGTACACTGAAAGAGAGGCCTACCCAGAGTTAAAATGCTTGGCCCTCTTCAGTGGATGAGACAGCAAACAGGCTATGGAGGGACATTGACACCATCTTGCTGATTGATGCCTAGCTGTTAGTAAGGGGAGAATTAAAACCAGCCCTTAAGAGAGCACCCACCTGTCTGTGAGACAGACAAAATAAATTCACATGCAAGTATAATATCAAGGGGAATAGATGAAACTCTGGCCCCTGCCATTTGTAAGTAATGAGGGGAGGAAGTATTTACATTGATTGCACTTCCTGAGAAGTTAGGGAATATTTCAGAAGTATATATGCTTAGGAAATTATATATTTGATAGAAGAGGTCCTATGGGGTTTATACTGGGAGATACCTTGATTTTAAACAAAGATCAAGCAAGGAAGAGTTATTGTACATTTCACTATGTACAGACCTAGTAAAAATTATGTAATTGATTTCATTACCTGGTTACAGCAACAGTGTTCTTTTACTCATGCTGATCCACTGAAGAATACATGGAAAGAGCTATTAGGGCTCACCATTTTTTCTTCCTTTAAGTTGTCCATTGGAAATGAGAAATGTTAAATGTATAACATATTAATGCAATAGAAGCACCACTGAAGGAAATTTAGCAAACACACATGTTGAGCATACATGTTCCTTTTTACAAGCGATTTACACACAGCAAATTCAAGTATGCACTATTTCAAATTCTTTTTCAAGCACATTAGTTGTCCATTGGGTAAATAGAGCAAGGCATGTGTTTACAATAAAGGGGAAGTAGATATATTTATATTGGATGGAACTTTCTGATTTAATTTGTTTTTTGACAAATGAAAGCCTTTTGCTGGACCCTCATGCATTTTTCAATCCATGGTGCATGTGCACTCATGGAAAATATAAAGTATGTATGCTGATGTGTGGGTGAGTTAGAAGTCGACATTCATCTAAATATAGCCCATAAAAGTGATGTTACCTGTATATTGATTATTCTTCATCGAAGTCACTATCGACACTCTCGACATTGGAATTTCATAGATGCATAATTTGTGCATATTTAAATGGATTCACTTCTTTCTATTGAATTAATAAATAGAACTTCTGTGCAACCCTGTGTGCTTTTTATCCCAACAGGGGAGAGATATTCTAGGGTTCAATAATCTTTTAATCATGGCTCCCAGATGCATAAAAGAACTTTTAAAAACATACATCTTTTGCATGCCTTATTTGGGGTAGGGTTACAAATTAAATCAGAAAGTTCCATCCAATATAAATCTATCTACTTCCCCTTTATTGTAAACACATGCCTTGCTCTATTTACCCAATGGACAACTAATGAAGAACGATGAAGGGTTACAATTCCCCCAAATTAGATATTGCCCAATTAAAACATGATGAGAGCATGAATGATATTTGAACAAGCCTGTGGGATAGAGGGAAGTGCATAATCGACTCTTGGATTGTGGTTGGCTCAATGCAATAATATCAAGGACTGTCCTTGCAGGACTCAAGATGCCTTCTGAGTAAAGGCAGGCACAAAAAGATTGTAAGATGCCAAAATGGAACTAAAACGGTTCCTCCCTCTGACAAAGCAGTGAAAGGGTATAATGTGCCTTCAAGGATTATTGTGAACAGGCACTCTCTGCGATGAATCATGAAATGGTATGTGATATACTGCAATGTTTCCATTCATAATCCAATGATCTTAATGTATATATTTAGCATATTTAAGTCTAATATTAGGGAAATGTCCACTACATATATCGGTAACTTAGACAACACATTTCCGTACCATGGCGTCAGAGGAATCATAAATCCCTTAAAGATCAGAGTTTGTACTGATAACTGGAAAGCTCTCTACTTCATAATGTTCCTTCAAAGGTTGCAGCCATAAGGCCTAACTCCTGGGAGAGAATAACACATTTGATGAAGTTACTATTTTGAAACAGATCTGTTAGGGTAATTCCTGGTGGTCAGCAGAGCTGTACCCGGGGTCCGTGGACCTACAGCTCTCGGAAGGCCGTAACTCCTTCCATGTCCCAAAGAAGTAGGAGGCCACACAAGAGCAATAACTACTGCTGTTTTATTACACGGAAACAGACATGGACAGGTACAAGGAGCGTAGGTTCCAAGCAACTTCTCATCCTAACCGGCCTCGCAGGCCCCTTTTGTATCTGGGTGATGTAACAATGGACATCATCTGTGAAAGCTCATCCCCAAACCTACCGCCACTACCGGTTGGTTCCCCGAGTGGTAGGTTCAATATAGACCTGTATAGTGAAAAGTGTTATTGGTAGAGTAGAGGTCAAGTGGTACACTTGGGTCGTCCCTAAAAGTCGCTACTTCTAAAACGTTACTTGGAGAGAATTAGTGATTGGTTGTGTTGTAATGTCATCAGTGGTTAGCCCTCCATGTCCTAATTGGTTCATCAGCGAGCCCCCAATCGGCTTAGGTTGTGAGACTTTTTAGTCAAGCTGGTCCATGCGATCAGCCTCAGCTCCGTCTTGGTTCCCACCTCGTGCTCTGGGTGGGATGCGACCATGTTTCTCATGTGAGGCATGGTCACGGTGAATGTTGACATCCACGGTAGTGGACAGAGGTGTAAACTCATCCTACTGAGGGTACATGGGTCGTGAAGTCGTTGGCCATAGTTTGTACGTTGGCCGCAGGAAGGGACCGTCCGTTTTCCCTCTTCAGATCCCAGACTCAAGCACCTGAAATATTGTTGCGCCATATATAGAAGATATGCTGGACAAATTCCCCAGAACAGGATTGGTGGGTGGCTGGTAGGGGCACCCAACAACCTCACTTCAGACTGTTCTAACCTCTTCCACAAAAACTCCATGGCTATAACCTAAATTAAAACATTGCTTTTGAATATTGAAAATTAAAGTGCACTTTATTCTGGATGTCTCCTGGATATCAGTTGGATAGAGAGGCTTCATATGTCTGCTGACATTATTATTAGTTTGAACTTAAGGACAATATTTTTCAGTACTAAGAAATATGGATGATATTTTGTTAAAAATAATGACTTTTTTAATTAGACAGTATTTTTAATTTACAAACATCTCATAATGCAAAATCAATTCACATAATATTATAAAACCCTGATATTTTTATCCTCAACCAAAAGGAGTTTTTCATCATACAATCCTTGACAAGTACACATTTGAAAAAATATTTGTAGAAATGTAGTTAGTGCTGTACATTCAACCACATTTTTTGTTTGTATGGCTCTGGTATATAAGTATTTTAAGTTTATTTCAACTTTGACAACATCCGCCGGGAGACACTGAGTCAGTCCAAAAAGTTACCATTAAATGTGTCCCTTCAATTGGTGTGCATGTGTGGGGCAGATCTTGTCATTGAACGGCTGAATCTGATCACTCACCTGACTTTGGGATAAGAAGGTGTCCTGCAGCCATTCCAGAAGATCTGAAGAGGAGCCAAGTATCTTGTTGCTGTAGAGAAGACTGTGGAAGACCTGTGGATGATCCCTGTCGAGGCCTGGTGACCGATTCTCGCTGCACTCCCGGTTGAGCCCTGTCTGGCTACTGATCTCTGAAGACCCTCATTAGGGCTTCAACCCTGTGGAGTGGTGGGAGCAATTGGCCCAGGCGACCTCAGGTAACCTAATAAGTTGCAGTCTTCAGATGTGTCCCTGGACCATCCCGTGGGCTAACCAGCTTTGGTTTGGGATATTACAATGGCAGCACTGTCATTCTGACTTTCAGCCTGGAAATCCATGGGTCTTCAGCTTATCCAGATAGAGTCCCCCTTGCGAAATGTAAGCTCCTTGCCATCGACAGGTCCTGAGATAGGAGGCTTTAGTTGACCACGACAACTGTTATGCCTGCTGTCACCATGCAACAGTGACTGTCCCTGAAACTAGTGTTCCTGCATCTGGTTGATTGCCCTGAAAAGTCCTGTACCAGTGCCTGCTGCATTGTTCTTCGAGAAGAGGTTGTGTCAAGCTCCTGTAACTGACCAGAAATCTTCTTGCACTCACAGCTCCTGGGCAACAGAATAAAAGACAGGAAAACTTACCTCATGCAACCCTCCAATGACCCACCAGTCTGAGGAGAAAACGGAGTATGAGTGGTAAGTTGTACCAATAATTACCTGCCACACTATCTCAACTCTTGACAAGCTTGCCTAACTTTTGAAACTTTTATAAGTTTTTGGCTTTGGCAAAACCTGTTGCTGTAAGCCCTCCAGAAGCTAGGAACAGTCATGTTATCTAGTACATGTCTTATTCTGTCATTTGGAGCCATCTGCACATCCCCGGGGCCCCTCTCCTAATTTGTCCCAACTCTTGAAAAACTTGGTGAACATTTGGACACACAGCCCCAACAAGGTAAGGGTTGGGCTTCATACGTTAGGATTGCAATTCCTGTGGACAGTTGGTGCTAATTTAATTGCTGCAGGTATGCAGGGTTGAATTGATTAGTGTGTGCCAACTAATTTGACTGCTTATATGTTTTATAGTGTTTAGAATTGTGTGATAATATTACCTGCCATTAGTCATTTTTCATAGGGTGTTTTCTAGGCCAAACATAAATTTAACCTTTTTGTAACAAACCAACTAACTTACTAACTATCTAACAGACTAACTAACTAAGTATCTAACTGTCTAGGTGTAATCCTTGGTGTTTTAATGTGTGGACTTGCTGTGGACATCTGACCTCACTCACCTTTCCTGAGATTTAGCATTGCCCTCTGTCCATGCTTCCTTGATTGGTTTGGCTAACTCCCAGAAGTTGCTCCCTGTTCACTATAACAAGGGTGACTGCCTAATCATCTGTCCACCAGGTCAGAGTTTAGAAATCCATTCTAACAAACTGGTGTACATTAGTGAATATAAGGTTAAGGGTACCCCAGTGTTGACCACTGGTGTAGTGCCTGGAGTACAATTACAGAGAAGCACTGTGATTTGTTTTTTCTGGTAATATAACAGCCGCCTGCTATACTCAGAATCATGCAAACAGAATCTACATCTACTTTGAATGCACCTAAAGTTGATCAATTGAGAAAGTTATGTATTGGCAGAGGACTCCCATCCTCTGGTGACAATTCTGAATTAATACAGATGATAATATATCTGCAAGAAAGTAAGATTGGGCCTTTGCCTTCTAATGGTTATGCAGGGGGTGCTTGGGCTGCTCCCAGTAGCAGTAATGGTGTTACTGTGACTGTCACTATTGAGAGGGAAGAGGAGGGGGAGGATGATGATAGTTCTAATGTTTCTCTACCAAACTCAGAGGCTGAAGTTATGTGGTAGTTGTAAAATGGGAACCTCAGGCACATGCAGAAGGTGCTTGAGGTTAACATGGCCAAGTCTGCATTTGAGAGAGTTGCGATGCAGAAGGAGAGAGGTCATCAGCTGGAGATTGCCAGGATTCAACCTTCACAGGGTTCCTCCAGAGAGTAAGGGAATGGTTTGGGCCTTTTTTGTTATCCTCATCCCAGGATTCCTAAAGATCTGCTCAGGGTTTATGATGAAAATATTGACACCATGTATTGCCTGACAACTTTTCAGTATGCTTTTTAGGTGCAAGAAGTTGGTGAGGCTTGTAAGATTGCATGGTTGAACAGCAGGCTAACCCATTCTGGCTGCAGTGCCATTATTGGAATATCAAAAGCTGGCAGAAAAGACTTTGTAAAATTGCAGCATCTCATCACACATTTCGAGAAAATTCATGTTCGATACTTGAACAAATTCTGGGAGTACAAGACAAAGGAAAATCATATTTGGGTATCAAGTTACTGATTCTTTGAAGAACGGGTGTAGCTGGCTGAAGGCTCCAAGGTAACCACTGTTGCTTCCTGCTCCCCTAAGCTCAAACAGCACAGGGCTGACTCTGAGGAGACAGATACAAAGATGTTGCCAAGTTCTGCAGATTTGTTGGTATCACATACAATGTCCCATAAGGATAAACCTGCTTCAGGTATGTATGAGGAGGATACAAAGCAGAAAGAAAAATATGGGGGCGATTCTGATAAAGCTTCCTCCCAGAAGGGTCACAAAAATCTCAAGAACGTTAAGTCACATGAAGCTGAAGCGGTGGTTTCCCCAAGCTCACCTACAACTTGAGGTTGAGGCAGTTGGCCAAGGCCCGGAACCTGACGAGGAATAGAGAATGCCTGAAGTTCTCAACCCACATTACCACCCTGAATTGCAAAGTTTGCTTGCCGAAGGGGGTACGTGTAGAAAAGAATTTAGTAGGGGCCAACGTGAGTACCCATATTTAGATGGTCTCAGAAGACAGGCCTGTTCCCTGCTTGAGGGTGAACCTCCTGGGAAACACATAATTTATTGAGAAGGTGGGTTCCTGTGCAGTGAGCCCACAGAGTCCACTGAAGGAAAGGACACAATAAGAGGTGGTGCATCCTCTTCAGGTGAAACCCTTCTTCCTACAAATGGAGTTTGATGTCCGCCTTGAAGGCCATCTTGGGATCAAGAAGCCTGATGACAGGTTAGCCATGCACATCTGCTTGCCTAAAATGGGAGCCCAGGTTGAAAGCCATTATAGTAGTTGTGCCACTTGCCAAATGTCTGGTAAAAGTGCTGCAGAAATTCAGACTCCATTAGTACCCCTCCTTTGAGAAGGTAGGGATTGATGTTGTTTGTTCCTTGACCCTCCAACCTCCTTAGGCAGCAGGTTTATTCTGGTAGTAGTTGATCATGCTACCAGATATCCTGATGCAATCCTGCCGAAGACAGTAATTGCCAGGTCAGTTGCTAAGGCAATACTTGACATCTTTACTAGGGTTGTCTTATCAAAAAACTGGTTATTTGACAGTGGCAGCAACTTTATGTCCAAGTGCATGCAAGCCATGTGGAAGAAGTGAGGAGTCTCCATACATTATTATCAGCTTATCATCCACAGACAAATGGCTTAGTTGAGAGATTCAAAATGACTCTCAAAGCATGATTGGACATCTTGATGAGCCCCAGAGGAGAAAGTGCTAAGAAGGGGTTGGCTTCAGTCCCTTTAAACATCTTTTTGATCACCCTGTCACTGGACCCCTTGGCAGCATTTTTAGGTCCTTTGGTGTGTGGCGCTATACAACAAACAGATAGATAGATTGATAGTTATAGTCAAGGAAGTGTAGGAGCTCCCCATTCCTCCTGTCACTACAAATGCGGTGGACTATGTGATTGGCTTAAGAAAGAGGATGACCCTCCTCATGTTCTCAGGCAAATGATAAGTTGAAGGCTGGTCAGGCTTTGGTAAAACATTAGTATGACCAGAAGGATTCTCTTATTCATTTAGTTACAGGCAAGCAAGTCCGAATCATGAATCCTATAAGGCATCAAGGTTTGCAGAAAAATTGGTCAGGCCCTTAAAAAGTAGTGGAGCAACTTGGTGAGGTGACCTATTTAGTGGATCTTGGGATATCTGGTCCGGCTCCTAAAGTGTTTCACATAAATAGACTGAAGGCATACATCCCTAGGGTGGACATGGCTGCTCAGCTCCCAGCTTCAGACATGGAAGAGTCGGAATCTAAACATCTTCCTGACGTGCTCCTGGGAAGTCATCAAATGGCTCCATTGAGAGTTTCAAATTGTCCCCTCAACTGACTTCTAAGCAGCAAGGTGAGGTAAAAACATTGCTCCAGTAATGTACCCCTTGTTCTCACTTACTTCAGGTTTGACACCTTTGTGCAAACATGACATTGACACTAGAGATAGTGTGCCTACCGAAAGTAGGAGTTATAAAATGTTGGATCAAATAAGATCCCACATCAAGTTTTAGTTCAACAAGATCTTGTATCTAGGGGTGATTGAGCCCGTTAGCAGTCCTTGGTTCAGTACTTTGTATCTGGTTCCAAACGCAGGTACACTGGTACAGGAGCAGTACTATCAGAGTACTATCACAGAGACAAGCAAGGACCATGGTAACGGTTTTATCAGCTGCCAGCTTAAGGACAGAGTGCTTGGATGGTCTACTGTGGAAACAAATCATGTGTTTCTATTTTGTGGAGCCTTAGGAGGTTGTAGCTCTATATCTATGGGACCCACTTTACTGCACATACAGACTGCAGGCCCTTATGTTGGTTGATGAACATAAAGGGAGCGAATACGAAGTTGCTGAGGTGGTCCCTCAGCTTTCAAGGCTTTGATTTCACCATTGAGCTTCGGCCAGGTGCACAACATTGCAATGCTGATGGGCTGTCCAGAATGTAAAGCTAACCTGAACATGAGACCCACCCAGGGGTGGATTTGTTTCCCCTGGCATTAGTCTGGGGGGGAGAGGTTGTTATAAACACTTTCTCTTTTAGCAAAGTTGTCTTCATATTCTATGGACCTTCAAAGGTTTTGCTTTTCATTTTCACCATGTCCTGACTTTTTACAGTGAAGGGAAACATTCAGCTTCAGTCCACTGGGCTATTGATCACATGTTTTGAGGAAACTGACTGCAAAACAATGTATCCATTTGTCTTCTGACTTTGTTGAGTTTTAGGGTAATGTTCTTAACATTGCACAATGCCTCTTTGAATGCAGTGTGATGGGGTATCTTTTAGATGACCCTAGACTACACCCAGAGGGATTTTTTGGTTATCTTAAATGTGTCAAAGGACAAACTGGTGGCAGCAGTTACTATTTCATGATTTTTACTTTACATTGTGTTAGCTTTACTGTGTTTAACGCAATGGCTCCTAACAGTGGCTAGTGTCCCAACATGGCTGTGCCACAAGGTTAAATGTTTGCACCATGGTCATCTTGTCCTTTTGCCTTCTTCCTGCCTTGCCAGGTCAATAATGTCCTTTTATGGTCCTGCAGTTGCCTGGGAAATCCTTGATTTTCACAGGCTTGTTATACTACATGTGTGAAGTGGGCAGGGACTGTCTCGTCACAATCTACATAATGGCGCTGAATGTCTATTGTGCATGCGTGAGTCAGACCCAGAGTGGTCCCTGATTGGACCACTGGTGGTATGCATTTGTGTGGCAGATCTTGCCATTAGAGGGATAAGCTGATCTCTGACCTGACTTTTGGATGTGAAGAACTGTCCTGCAGCCATTCCCGAAGATCTGAAGAGGAGCCAAGTGTCCTGTCATAGCTGAGAAGACTGCTGAAGACCTGTGCACAATCCCTGAAGAGGACTAGCAACCAATTCTTGCGGTAGACCCGGTGGAACCATGTCTGGTTATTGATCTCTGAATACCCTCGTCAGTGCTTCAAACCTCTGGTAGAAGCGCTGTCGTTCTGATTTTCGGCATGGAACTCAAGGGGTATTTAGCGTGTCCAACAAGAGGTTTGCCTGCAAAATGGCAGTCACTGCCTTCGATGAGTTCTGCGATAGGAGGCTTTCTATGACTATGACAACAGTAATACCGGATGTCGCTGTGCAACAGTGACCATCCCTGAAAGTAGCGTTGCACCATCTGGTTGACTGCCCTGATGAGTCTTTATGGTGCCTGCCTCATTGTTCATTGAGAAGAGTTTGCATCAAGCTCCAGTACCTGGATGGAACTCTTCTTGCACCTACACCTCTTGGGCACCAGCGACTGGAACCAAAGTTGGAAAACAAGCCTGAGCAGAAACCAGAGTATGGGTGATAAGTTGTTGTGATACTTACCTGCCCCCTATCCCCTCCCTTGGCAAAACATGTTGATGAAAAACTAGAAACTGTTTTATTTACTAGTACACGTCTTTTTCTGATTTTTGACCCACATGCACATATTCGGCACCCCTCTACTAATGTATTCCCATATCCTAAACTCTTGGAATACTTTGTGAACCTTTGGGCACATAAAGCCCATACAATGCAAGGTTGGACTTCATAAATTAGTATTAGGATTGCAATTCCTATAGACAGTTAGTGCTAATCTAATTGCTTACCTTTCTTTTCAGGTTTTGGGGTAGGGCGAATTGATTATTGTGCACCAACTACAGTGACAGTTTGTATGCTTTATACTGTTTAGAACTGAGTGATAAGATTACCTGCCATTATTCAATTTTAATAGTGCATTTTCTGAGCCTAAAATAAATACAGTATTTGTAGAACTAACTGTCTAACTGTAAACCTTGGTGTTTCAATGTGTGGACTCATTGTGGGCCCCTGACCCCATTCACTTCTCCCAATATTTAGCCTTGGCCTTTCTCTGTATTACCTTGATTGGATTGGATATCTCCCAGAAGTTGGTCCCTGCTCACAATAACAATGGTGGCCTTCTAAACAATTGTCCACCAGGCCAAAGTATAGAAATCCATTCTAACAGATACATATATTAAATTCCAAAAAAGAAGAATTTCAATGCTACATAGCATAACCGGTATCACCTTTTCCATTGTATGCTAACATTAATGGGTACCTGGAAAAATAAGGCCAACTTTCTATATTTCATTGAGCCGTTTCGTCTGTCAATGTAGAAGCCTAAGAATATAATTTTGTTCACCTCCATTTTACTATCATTATCTCTCCATAAGGGCTCACTTATACACAAAGACAGAATGTTTTATTTTTATGAGATCAAACATAGTTTGTTTCCCATGAGGTAGTTATTTGGAATGTGTATGCATCTTTGTAGGCCTAATGGTGTTTGATCCAGAAGTCATTGGCATAGGCCATACACAGTACCACATTATAAGTAGCTAGTCTCAGAGGGACTTTAAAAAATTTAAATGAAATGTTTGCAAGTTAAAGGTTAAATAACAAAGAAGCTAATAATAATTGATACTAATTTGATATTTGCATAGTGCTTTGATCCAAAGCACTTTTCATAGCACATATTTGAATACATTACTATTACCCAATCAAAGTGAAAATATACATCCCTGATTTAGTACTCTAACTGAGTTGGATAATAATGGTAGGGTTAAAAGGTATTATGAAATTAAGGAGGCCAACCGAGATGCCACAATTTTTTAGATTACTACAGAGGCGATTTTTATTTACCCTAACATAAGCAGATGTTAGATATGGGAATGCCATATATCATAAGTCATTAAAGCCACTGAGGTTTATTCATATCCATTTTGTAAAGCTTATCTGAAAAGGAGACAATGGGCCTCATTATGAGTCAGGCGGTAACCGTGCTGGTTCTACCGGCTGGTTGCCGCCGGACTTGTAACATTTTACTGGCACCTAGCTTGACGGTTCCAGCAGGACATTACAAGTCTTGTACGACTGGCAAGCAATGTATGTACTATAAAGTGTAATGTGCAATAAGTTGTATCTGCTATGACCATCAATAAACAGAGTTTAAAAAAAAGAAATAGCCATTTGTGATATATGCCCAGCGGATAATAAGCCGTTGTCTATGCAAACAATTCTCTTATAACAAGGAATGATGGTATTTTCGTCAGTGTGACGTGGCAGGGTTATGTGCTGATGCGTTTCGGCCTATCAGATTTCGAATGAACAACCTCCTGTAGTGGGTTCTTCAGGTGTTAGTGTAAAGGCCTTCTTCAGGACAGATGACGGTTGATCAAAGGCTAGTGTTCTTGTAGCTATGTTGGCAAAATCTCCAGAGCTCTGTGTGCGATCTTACAACCAAAACAAAATGCTTAGAATTAAACAAGATCACGTGGAAACTCAATGAGTTCACAAACTGAAAAACAGCCTGGCCAATTCACGGAATCAGGTGTCCTTGTAATCTGTGGTATATTGGGAAAACCAAGAGACCCGTGCGGCAGCGGATATGTGAACACAGTTCTTGCCTAAAAAACAGCATACCAGATAAACCTCTCGTAGAACATTACCATAATAGACATGCACACACTGATTTCAAATGGTACATAATACAAACTATTAGAGCAAAAACTCGGGGAGGAGACAGTAATGTTGACCTGAAAAGACTAGAACAGAAATGGATACAAAGGGTGGACAGTGTAAAGAATGGTTTGAACTCAGCCAGAGAGTGGAGTTTGTTCTTTCGAATGTTTCTCATTGTATGCTCTTTAAAATTCTTAAGTTTCCCACATCGATCCTGCATTGTTCTATCAAAAATTGTGTATCTGCATTCTATCCAGTATATTTTCTTGTCTCCCCTTTATTCTGCTCTAGGACCAGTAATTACAACACGGTTGTATTGAAATATAAAAGAGAAATATACATTGTCCAAAGACTCAGCACCATTGTCAACTGTAATATCAAAATGCAGTTACGCTTCATCCTGAATTATGGTTTGTTGTTGGAGTTTACCAGTGACCTATTGATTTATTGTCCCGTGGATTAATAACTACTCACTATGTTTTTCTAGACACACACTGGTATGCCCTTCCTTTAGCAATCATCATTCAGTACGTTTTGGGTCAAAAAAAAAAAAATATGACAACCAGCAGGGGGATTTTGAATGTCAAAATGGTGTATGAATCAGTGTATGTGATTTGTCAAACATTGAACCTTGTAAGTGTCTCTCACAAAAAAGACAACTACTCACTGTAGGAAGTACCGCAGAATGAAAAAAGAAAAAAACAAGACCTACTAAACACCAGTTATGATACTGTTGGATGTGAATATATTTATCAGATAGGAATTAGACGTCAATTTCGTTGGTAGGATGTGACTTTGCACTCAAGCATTTCCAATAAGCGGCATTCAAATCAGTTGCAAGCCAGGCTACCGTTTGTTTTCAATATATGTCAGCCCTTGACGTGAGACATATCATGTAACATTTAGTTACATTCTGTGCCTATTTCAGCGGTTCCCGAGATTAGTTCTATCTGAGTCCCATTTCTTTGTCCATTATTACGCATGGATTTTCACTGCACCTTTAAATGCAGTGGCCGGAAGTCCTGCGACTCAACAAGTCTACAGGAATAGTCACTGTGACTAAGCAAACTCATCCAAGATACCGGTGAGTAGTAAGAAATGGAGCCGTGGGGGAAAGGGTGCTCTACCCTAGTACCAGCAGCATGCCGTGTTTTCCTCACGTAAACAACAGAACAGACTGCACCCTCACAGGCAATGTCTACCCCTTTCACTTTCACTTGTCCTTCACGCCGGTAAAAGTTCAGTGGCGGCGTATAACACCTAGGAGGTTACAAGCTAGATGCACCTCCCAAGCACACTGATGGCATCTTTATTTAGTTATTAGCTATGCGTGTATGGGGATATAAGGTATTACATCACTCCCGTGGGAATTACTTAAAAGAAAATCAGACCACATTCCCAGTGTCTTAAGCACAAGGCACATAGGACACTCACTTTTTGGAGAGAGGCAATATGGCTAATTGCCAGCGAATTTGTTGCATGCCCACACCTGGATATATGACATATCCACACCATCGCAGAGCATGACGTTAAACACAAGCAATGAAGGCAGTTGATCTAGTTTAGGCAGTGTAGCCACACACCAGCCTATTAACTACAGATTGGTTGTTTCCCCATAGGTTTTGGACCTGATGGGGAGTTATCCACGTTTGACTACCCAGGACATGTCTAACCTGAGGTCTCCATAAGGTAGGGGTCGTACTCACCTGAACATTTTTGTAAAAATCATTTTACCTAGTGACACAAACAAATGCCTGGTTCTAATATATATCATATATATACCCTTAATGTTCATTTTCAGAACTACAGAATTTGTCCAGCAATTTGAAAGCTGATGCATTAGAGTCCCTGCTAACAGTTTACTCAACAAGGTGAGCAAACACTCATTTTCTTTTTTAGCTATGTGGCTTAACAGATTAGACACCCTTCCAACCCCATTGATTTAGTTTTATTGTTACTTTGTGCTAGTTATTTTGCCAACATAGCTACAAGAACACTAGCCTTTGATCAACCATGATCTGTCCTGAAGAAGGCCTTTACACTAACACCTGAAGAACCCACTACAGGAGGTGGTTAATTCGACATCTGATAGGCTGAAACATGTCGACACATAATCCTGCCACATCACACTGACAAAAATGCCATCATTCCTTGTAATAACAGAATTGTATGCATAGACAACGGCTTATTATCCGCTGTCGGGCATATTTCACAAATGGCTATTTCGAGTATTGTATATACCTGAAACCAAAAAACTGTTTGGCAGAATACTCTAAAGCAACTTTGTCAAAATGTATGTTTTTTTTAATATGGTTTGAAACAAATGTGAGAAAAAATAAATAAATGTTATATATATTTTTCTAAATCTGGGGTTGTGTATGTCCACATAGTTTTTGGGAATAAGTAATATAAGAAAAAAGAATCTGAAGAAAATGTACAGTAAGATACTAAGCGGTAGACAAGGGTAGCTTGTGTTTCATTTTTCTTTGAAAGTACCCTTGCTCGACTACAACACGTTCCCCATCAACAAACAAATCAAGCATGACTTACCTTTGACTATGCAGCAGAGCACAGACACACACTATGCTTTTGGCATAGAGCTTATGAACGAGGAATCTCTTCAAGACATCCATCATGGCCCGCAGGAGTTGTAATGCTATATTTTGTGCATGCTTCTGGTGCAACTTAATACTGTACATCCGGCCCATTATTCCTTCAACAACGTACTGAGGTATACTGTGAGGGGTATCAGCAGGGTATGGGAGGTCACACTCTCTCCCACCATCATTCACAGATAATGTTATTCATCCCATTGTAAGTGCCCTGATGCTGGTATAACTAAAAAGGTCGCACAGTTGCAGAGGGGTAAAGAGAGGCCTGGATATTGGTCACAATTTGAACCGGCCCATAGTACGTAGTGTAACCACAGGGATGACTGGACAAATGTCCTCTGGATGACTGATCTGTATAGGTGTCCGCAGACTCGCGGTCGCAGGTGGAACAGGTGCATCAAGATCAATCACTGTGCAGTTGGTGGTGGTGTCTGATTGGACATAGGTGGAGCTGTGTCTGTTCAGGCGGTAGTAGCCACAGGTGCTAAGGTGGTGGCAGTGTGGCTGCAGATTGCAGCTTCCTTGCACAGACTGAGTGCAGATAGGGCCTCATTACTAGTTTGGGGGTAGCCATGGTGCTATTAGCGCCATGGCTGCCTCCAAACTCCGTTCCGGGTCCGGGTTCCTTGAATGAGGAATTACCGGGTCATTCCAACCTTGGAGGACCTGGTAATTACTCATTCCAAAACCCATCCCCATTCCCATTCAAGCCCCCATAGGGCTCAATGGGAATGGGGAGGGAGCTAATAACGGGCCCATTAATAATGGGCCCGTTATTGCGCACTGGTCCCCTTGTGGGACCTGCAAATGACGTCTGGTCTGACCAGACGTTCTGAGCGGGTCCTGCAAGGGAACCTCGTAATAAGGCAGAATGGGTTTACCGGCACCAGCACCATTACCGGCGCCGTTAAAGCCATTCCACTCACCTAGTAATGAGGCCCATTGTCTTGCCAGGGATGTCCTGGCAAGTGCCATGAATACAGGGTGCACAGACATTGGCAATGGAGCTGGTGGATGTGTGGCATGTTGCTTTGACCCAGAGACATTGGACCCATTTGCAATTCTCTTGGTTGCCTGTAAACATGTTTGGGGATGAATACGATGCATTCTATTGTCATGTTGATAGGTATATGGCTTGGCATGACACTCATGCATTCTGGAGGATGGTGATCAAAGTCCAATAATAATAAGGAGGATTCACATGCTGGCGTATGACACTTCTGCCATTGGTATCAGCACCCACTGATGTGCACAAACCCTAGAAGGTTTAATATTGTTATTTGGCATGTGCACCCTTTAGTTAGCTCTGTGAAGTCAGCATAATACTGGAATACCATAATGGAGGCAGCCACACATAGCAGTCTTATGATGAATCAGTGTGACTGGTGCTACCATTTCATGCACTGCATGGTTCTAACTATGCCATGGAGAAATTCAAGCTCGGGCTGCCTTTTGTGCTGATTCTCATTGACAGATGCATTGCTCATGTAGCATTTACATGGATGTAGGTAGTTTGTTACTCCAGTGCGGATGGCTATGCCGTTATTGTGGCCCATGGGGGATAGGGTTAGGCATATGCCCTGATTGATGCAGCTCCAGGTTGCACGAGGTCTCAAATATATAGGGGAATTGGTGCATTGCTGACATTAAATGAATAGATACATGTGTTCCTTCTGTTGCTTTCTCATACAAATTGTTGCCCCATAAATACTCTTGTGGGGTGTGTATCATGGCCACCCCTTGACAATTGTGACTCCTCAGTCTGGCATAATGCCTGTGGCTAGTGAGGCAGCTTGTGTAATCACATCACAGAGATGACATTCCGCTCATGTTGTCCTCACCATACTCATGTTGACTCCTGCTCAACCTCGGCTCCTGTTATATTCTCCAGTACGGCCAAGTAGAGGATGAAGCCTCCCCTTTCCCTCCCATGGTGTGATGGTGAGTGATGCAAGTGTTGTGCCAACTCCTGTGCCAGCTGTCTCCCCCAGAAGATGGAAAGTATATTGTACACCCTGGCATTCAGGCCTTTCTACCTCTTGAGGCAGTCGTTGTTGTCCAAGGAACACTGCTTAGCGTTACCACCACCTGTCCAAGCGGAGTTCCTTCTCAGGACAGTGGTTTTGCAATGCTGTGTTCCAAACCACTCCTGAGCAAGGACCTGGAGCTCTGCTTTGCTGAATTTGGGTTTTCACGCCCACAATTCACGCAATTCAGGCAGATTCGAATGGCCTTTTCCATAGCCTCGTTGTGGGCTTGGATGCAACAGGAAATAGGTGATCTTGGTTGGATTGAGTTTTCACACATGGCTACTGCGTAGCTGCATCTTTAAAGCATGATGATATATGTGCGCTGCTAATCCCACCAATTGTAATTAGTCTTCTTTTTTGCTGGTGGCCCTATGTCTGCCTCAATGTAAAGGAAATACTGATTGGCAATGGTTTTCAAACTATTTCCACAGAACAGAATTATCATGATTGCCAAAGGTTGGGACCATCGTGGGTGGAATGCTGATTTGGTGCTCATTCTGCCGTACAGGGTGGCTGTCACAGTATTTAAGTCAAACAGAATGATCAATATATTTTTACGCATGAACTTGCAAAGAGGGCCACTGTCATCATGTGTGATGTTCATGTAGTATCTGCATCACAGACCTAATGCAGGGCCCCTAGCACATGCTTGCCTTTACTTTCTATCAACCACAATCTCTCTTCCCTGCAATGCCTAATGTTGTCTTTTTTCTCCATTTCTTTGGTCTACCTTATTCTCTAGCCATCTTCCCCCGTCTCTTTGTCCTTTCCTTCTTTCCTTCTTCTCTTGTTTCCTTATTCCTTGTTATCCTTCTTTTTTTGTATATGGAAAGAAAGGAAGATTGAAGGGTAGATTTAAAAGAATGGGATGCACTATGTCTGCACTGTAAGCTGCTCTGCCACCTCTGATCCAGGGATGGAGGGTTGAACGCCTTTGTGCTTTTGATCTGAAATATCTTCTGCAAAAATATAACCCTGCACAAAATAGCAGTAGTGAAACATACATGCGATACGATATGGTGAAAAATGTGCACCTGTATTGATTTACCCCCGGGCAAAAAAAGGAAAAATAGCATAACCAAAAATATTGGCCCTTAATGTCACATGTGATTACGACAGGCACGAGCAAGCACGTATAATAATTACATGATACAACTGACTTTAGGTTTAATTGCATTTTCAGTCTTACTGTATCTTGAGCTAAATTGTACACATCAAATAATGAACACACACATTCATCGAAGAAACATGTGTTTATATTTTCAAATTGTTTTCTGCATGCGATTGGAAAATGCTCTGTAATCCCCTGGCTGTGGTGAGACCTCTTAAAACCTTTTAAAATTACACTTAAAAAGAAGGGCCGTGGGCTATGCATACCCTTGTACCAATGAATGAACTGCATTGCAATTCTTTCTGCTCTTAATTCTAAAAGGCCACAGTTAGGAAAACAATTCAGGGGAAGCCACAAGAGGAAGATCTTGATGGATTGTTGACAGCTTTCATTAGCTGCGTCTTCCTGATGTATCTCGCCCTTCAATTGCTGAGCCGTTTGAGAACTCCAGCTCGAGTGTGTCTTGGGATCCAGCCCAAACTCCGCTCCTTTTGTTTGTTTCGGAGCTGATGACTTGAAAGTAATAATTCCTGGAACATGGTTGCTATAGCAATTAGCATAATTGTTAATAGTTAGTGCAGCTAATTACCCTTTTCTCCTCTGTATTCCTGCTCTGCTGTAGTCCTCACCACCTATGACACATTTCAGAAACGTGGCAGCAACTATGCAACCGTGCACAATTTTGGCAGCACATGGTCGTGCGCAGGCACTCAAAGACCTGTTCCATTAATGGAAAGAGAGAAAACAAGATAGAATAGGACATTTTAAATGTGTATTGAAATATCCGTTATGACTTCACAATTCACCTTGCCAGTGACTTCTGCCAATCTGTCACTTTGATTTGTTTTTATTTATTATCAATCAAACGGAGTAATAATGTGGCATACAGTACAACACAGTCTTTCAAAAAAAGTAAATGATCAGGCACATTATTTATTTAAATATGATTACAAAACATTCTTGTTTTTCTGTTGTGCAGGTGCTATGCTTTGTTTATTAAAACCATTAGCTACAGTAAAATCGTTTTTTTTCTGATGTCACACGAGTTGTTTACGAATGTTCATCAAGGCTAAGGAGGAAACACATAGTTTTCAATGTTGAAACGGCGTCGTAATATCCAATCAACGATTTCCCTGTTTGTAATCATGAACCTACTATTTTTAATGTTTAAAACTGAAATGAACCATGCTTATCTTTAGTTGTAAAGCACACACCACCCACGGAATTCTAAAACTAGCTTAGCTCAGGCCTGTAACTATGGCCCCGGTGCATTACCTGACTCGTTAATGCCCCATGGCTCAGGGTTTATTGCTTAATAATTGTCCAACAAAGGAGGACGGTCAGGCAAAGGATATATGTGTAATTGAGAAGGTGTCAAAGCTGCATAGCCAGGAATTTAGTTGTGCCTACATGGATCTGGAAGACATTGTTATTCATCCAAGATTTCATATCCAGCATTCTTTGGGAAATTACGAAAAACTGGTTTATTTAACCAGACATATGAATAAATACTCTGAAACCTGTACTTTCCTGAAAACTTGAAACACAGCCTATCCCTTTCCCCCATCGGATGTGTCCTAACAGTTTGCAAATGTGTACTGTAAATACTGTAATAACATGTATGCATTTACTGTATGTAACCAAGCTTAAGCATTCTTGTCATTTACCAGTAGAGACAAATGATCCATTTTAATGGTGGGTCTGAATCACTTAATCCAAAAGTGCAGTGTGCTGGTGGAATGTACAACGGAGCCACCATTAAATAAGAATGTTAGAAGGATAGTATGTTGGCCCTCTGGGCTGACTCCGAAAGCAGGGCACGCCCTTTCACCACTCCTCTCTCTTGGAGTGATCACTTTCTCCTTTCTTCCCACCTATCCTTCTCTTCCACTCAGGTCAAGAGCTGACTCCAGCACTGCCGCTTACCTTCTTGGTCATCCGACCTATAAAAAGTGTCTCAGTTGAGGCTTTCACCGGTACTTTTTCTCCTCCTCCTGCACCTTTGGCTGACTCACACCATGACACAGCCCTCTCTAACCTTCATCACAGGGAAGCAAGTAGGACCAGAAGGTATTACAAATGAAAAGCAGCAGGACCGATAACGCACTACAGACATGAGAAATTAGATGGATTCTTTGGACGTGACTTAATGGAGCGAGCCTCTGTAAACACAATCTGATTCATGGAACCAAACAAAGTGGATCTGTGCAAGCAGGAGAGATTACTATGTTGACAAAAACTTTACTTGTACATGTTCATGAGGACCTGTATCTTGCTTTAAAAACTCCTTGTTCAAAAGTGTAATTTTAAAACATATATAAAAAAGGGTCTGTTCTATTTGTTTGGTGGCTCATTTTTGAAATGGGGATACTATATCAGGTTGTTTTCTTACATTTTAATATTGCTAGGAAAATAATCTGACTCTGTTACCTGTTGCAAAAACTAAAATCAAAGAGTAGTGTTTATGTTTTCCTACTGCACATACAATAGTGTTTGATGTGCACTAAGACAAGCCTTTTTATTTTGTGTATTATTCCTGATCTAACACATACGAGTGCTAGTTTATATACATTCTGAATCAGCCCCCACCAGGCGACCTCCTCTAGCCACTCCCCTGTCTGGGCTCTCTCTCTACCCCCTTCTTTTCTCCCTGCACCCCCTTTGGTGCTCTATGTCTCACCTATCTTTTCAAACTGCTTTTCTATAGAGTATCCTATCCCTCTCACTAAGTCTGGTAGTAAGAATCTCAAATGGCACATATGGTCTCCAACCCAGGCCTCACTATCACTGATACCCATACCAGTGCTTCCACCAGACAGACCCCTACTGACATACTCTTTGTCATTCCCTCTCCATGCCTATGCCTGCCACCCCCTCATACGGTCTCTGTTCTCTCTCCTTTTTCCTCTTCTCTCAATAATGGTGGCACATGGTGGGAGGCTCTCCTGGGCCCCTTCCTCTGCTCTAAGACTATCATTAGTGTCTACTTAAATGGCACAGTCTTGGTCTAAGGCCCTCAGGACAATCTCCTCCTCTTTGATAGATGCTTACTGTGCCTCATCAACTTCCTTTCCTCTCCTGCTGTCCCTTCTTACCCCTCTATGGCTCGTCTTCCACCTCCTTCCTCTGCCACCTCTTGGGCACCCCCTGCTTCTTCTATGGCCACCCTGTTGCCTCCCTCTTTGGCCACCCCTCTGGCACTCTCTTCTCCCTCACTGGCTACCCTACCCTCTATTGCTTCCTCCTCTGCCCATCCTCAGGCACCTCCAACACTTCTGCAGGGTGTACCTCAGGCCTGTACCCATCCCCGGAAGTCCTTCAAATGTGGCAACATGCTCCACATCACAACTCTCAACTCTTGTTCAGCTGTCAATAACTCCTCTGACATATGCCGTCTCCTGGAAGAACTTGATTTGGATGTACTCGGTCTCACCGACACTTGGTTCACGGCCAGCTCTGTCACGAGCTTTGACACCCCCCTTTCCTATGGCTACAAGATCCTCTCTGAACCCAGAACCAACCGTCCCGGTGGGGGTGTTGCCTTGATTCTCCCAGAGTGGGTCCCTGCTTTTATCATTCCAATGCAGCAACATGCCTCATGTAAATGCCTGGTCTGCAGGCTCCCTATCTCTAGTGGTCTCTCTCTCACTGTGGCCACTATCTACAGTCCTCCTAGCCAGGTCACCCTCTTCCTCTCTGAGTGGGCTGACCTCTCCTCCTTTCTCCTTGCCTCTTCCTCTCAACTTCGCCTCCCCAGAGACTTGAACATCCACCTGGATGCTACCAGCCCTTCTGCAGGACTCTTTTTGCAACCTCTGCAATTCTCTCTCTCTATTCTTCCATCTTGGCTGACTCAATCTGCAGGGCGCACCATTGATGTTCTGATACCCTGAGACCTCTCCTTCTCTAACCCTTTCACCAATCCTCTTTCTTGGGGTTATCACTTTCTCCTTTCTTCCCACCTCTCTCTCTCTCATCCCCTCAGATCAAGCTGACTCCAGCACTGCCACCTACCTACTCGGTCAACCACCTATAAAGCGTGTGTCAGTTGAGGCTTTTGCCGCTACTTTTTCTCCTCCTCCTACACCTTTGGCTGACTCACACCCTGATACAGCCCTCTCTAACCTTCATCTCTCTATCTCTAACACTCTGGATGTCCTTTCCCCTGTCATGATGCTCCATTTGAATCCCAAATCCAAGTGCAACTCTTGGTACGATTCTTATCTCGCCCTCTTAAAGGCAACTATAGGGTGGCATAGAGAAAGTAGAGGGCATTGGACACACCCCTGACAAACTAGCCTGTTGTCTGTTCCAAAGACAATACATACTCTAGGCCTGTCTAAGAAGAGAGCCTACATCCAAGCCTGCATCTGTGTGCCATCTAACAACTCGTCAGAATGTTTCAAAATCTGGAAGGAGCTGGCCAATCCTGCTGCAGTCTCTACCCCTCCTGTTTCCTACCAGGCACTCTGCATGGCCTTGTCATCTCATGTCACTACTAAAACTCAGGACATACTGTCCACCCTCTCTTCCTCTACCTCCTTTTTCCTCCTACTCTACCACTCCAGGCCCATCTGTAGCTATCTCTCCTCCTCCTTTCTCCTCCTTTCTCCTGTTCACCCCTGACAATGTTTCTGGACAAGTCCGATCTATGAAAGTCTTGTCAAAGCAGGTTCTACCCAGCTCATCCATCAATGACCACATTGACACCCTTGCTCCAGACTTGGCCAATTTCTGCAATCACTCCTTTACCACTGGAACTTCCGCCAACTTTAAGCACTCCCTTGTGCACCCCTTTCTAAAGGAGCCCTCGGCCGATCCTTCCTCTCTGGCTAACTATCATCCGATCTCCTTCACAGCTTTCCTGGACAAACTCTTGGAAAAGCTAGCCATCTCCCAGCTTAATCTACATAATGAATCTGTTGGTTTCCTCCATGACCACCAGTCTGGCTTCAGAGCTGCCATAAGTATGGGAACTGCTCTCCTGTAGACCCTTGAGTCTAATCTCCCCTCTGTCCTTATTATCCTCGATCTATCCTCTGATTTTGACACGGTCAACCATCACATCCTGCTCAATCAACTCCGTGACAACCTTGGTATTACTGATCGGGCCCTGGCCTGGTTGGCCTCATTTCTCACCGACCAACCCTCTCAGGTCCAACTGGGGTATTTCCTCTCTTCTATCTCTCTGTCTACTTGTGGTGTTCCTCAGGTCTAACCTCTCTCCCCTGGATCTTCAACCACTACCTGCCCTCTTGTCCACCGCATTGCTACTTTCTGCTCCAATTTTCAATGTTATGCAGATGCCACTCAGCTTTCTTTCAGGCTCCGTTCAGCCACCTCTACTTCTTCTCTCATGCCAAACTGTCTGGCCACAAATCAGGAATGGTGTGCTGCCAATTATCTTTGTCTTCATGCCAGTAAGACTGAAATCCTCCTCATTGGGACACCAGCTTCCTCCTTTCCTCTCTCACTGTGGCCGTCACATTCGCTACCTTTTTAATAAAAATATTTCTTTTTTCAGTTGCTGGTAACACATTTGAAACATTTCTTTCTTGTTTTACTTTCAATAAAAATATTATCAGTTCCAGCAAATCTTTGTGTTTGCATATCTCTTATTTCAACTTCAACATTTGTAAAACTATCCTCAACACTAGACATTGTTGCATTATCTACAGGATTTGTATCTACAGATTGAAACACACTACTTTAAAAAAAATGATACTGTTTAAGTGTACTTATCTGCAGATGACCCTTATAGCTCAATGTTGTTGCTTTCTTGATGACATCTTACAAAAAGCTGGATAAAGCAAAAATTGAAATGATCAAGTTCACAAATTGTGTTTCTTTATATTTTCAGTATAAAATAAAACTTTAAAGCCCAGACTGATAGGTGAGATGGAGATTAACGGCCTACCAACCCAGGATGTGTAGGGCCAAGCGAAACAAGACACTCACTCAAAGCTGCAGAACATAAAAGCATGTGTCTGCCCATCAGCCCAGGTGTAATTGTTATTCGCAGCCTTGGATTTTTCTGGGTGCAGATACTTTTCTTTTGTTTTATTCCTGACAAGATGTAAACTGAAGTGGAGTATACCACCAATCAGAAAAGAAATGTATACCACCACGATTTAAATGAAAAAAGAGACTTGTTCCGATTTCAGATGACAGCTAACATTACAAAAACTACATTAAAACAACTTTTCAAAATTGGCAACATAATTAAAAAAGGAACCTTTAAATTAAAACTACTACTACCACTCCACAAAACATATCAGCATGTCCATCCTTTCCCAAACAAATTCTAAATAGAAGAACCGTTCACTAGAAAAACATGACATTTTGTCACATTCATAAAGCTGTTCCAAAATAATATGTAACACATCTTTGCTTTCATATTCCAACCAACTATTAATTCATCTATGTTATGTTCTCAATTCAGAAATAATATTATCAGATAACATAGAACCAAGATAAGGCACTGCCACTTAGTTGGTCGACTTGGCTCCAGTTTTCAAACCTCACAAGCCTCTACTTAACAGCTAAATGACAGCTCCAACCACACAGCATTAAGTATATTATTATTCACATAACTAGGGCCTACACCACCCTTGCTTCTCCCAGCACCCATGTAATTACTCCTGCTTAGCCATCCTCAACAAAAAAGTGTGCACAATTAACTACCTCACATGATACCAGCCATTTCCGCATAATAACACAATAGCCTAATCCCCTATCCTGCCTTTCAGCTACAAACTAATAATGACTACTGAATCAACAAGAATATATCAGCACATATGTCCCCCCTTCACGGTCCATCTCCACTCTACTAAAGCTTCAATGACAATGTGCCCCTAAGCTGGCCCAAAAAACGTTCTTAACAAACCTCATCAATAATACTGTTCCACCAATCCACTATGCACCCCCATTAATTTGACATCTTAAACACCACATTACCAATTTCTTACATACCATAATAAACATCTGGAAAAAATGGGCATGAAACAGAGGTGCATCCATTTGACTCGCTGTGGACATGACAAGCTTGACTGCACCTCAGACAAGAATTGTGTACCATGCAACCTGGTGGAACCCTCCTGCTGTATCTTGTGGAGCAGTTCCTACTGATTAAAGGCATGATAACATTCATGCAACAGATGGCCCTGCAAGTAGAAGTAAATAGGAGAACATGATAGCCACACATACCCAGGGTCAGACTTTCCCCCATAAGGCAAAACAGAGTACACAATCAGGAGACTGTATTAGCTGCACCAGCCCACAATCATCTACATACTCCAGCTCATTGAGAAAGACCTTGAATGCAAAGGAAACATATGCACTGCCATGTCACACCATTCGAAATTGGTAGCTACACACCATTGTTTTGAAACAGGCTCCTCCCAATGCACTTTTGGCATGGTCATGGCCTGATACAGCCAACATTTCCACACATACTAACAAGGTTGGTAATAACTCCCATGAACCATGCAACAGCCACATGTCTACACAAACTCCCAGCGGCAAAAGATGATATAAAAAGATTTTACATCATTGACCAGTTCCAAAACACAAATGGTTTCCTGAACTGCACACATGCGTGTCACCCATTGGGAGGAATCATGTCTTCCACAACTGTAAACAATAGCAAACCCTTGTAAGAGGATTCAATTCAACACTACAGCTAAGTCAATGCCTAGTCTGGGATACTGAATGGAAACCCTTATTGATATATCTTTATGTCGAGTTCATGCGTTCTGGATGACTACCCCTATATAACACCCCTCTCTTGGAATCCCCTTGACCCCACTGAGCCACGAAGTAGTTCTGTTTTGCAAGTTTAAACAGTTTATTTGATAATTTAAACAATATATATATATCACACTTATATAATAAATTAATAATTGAATATCACACTTAATCTGAGCAGTAATCAATAATGGATAGTCCGGCACTAGCACACTTCTTTATAATCAATGAAGAGTGGTTATAGGATGGATACGATAGCAACAATACTTTTATGGTTTCAAATGGATGCAATGTGGAATGAAATGCAGTACAGAAAATAACTTGATAGGATTTCAGCAAAAGACAATGCAATCACTTTCTTGGACAATTCACCCCCCCTTTTATGCACTGTAAGGAGATGAAGATGACACAGTTCTTAGGAATGCAATCAAATAGAATTCAGTTCAATTCCCCCCCAGCAGCTTATACAACAGATAGGAGTTTTGAAACACAGGCAAAATGCTTTGAATATGGTGACAATGCAGTGAGAAATATGCTGAACATGGTTTTAATTCCCTTTAGGAGGTTCAGGGTGAGTGAAATATACTTGGGATGAGTTCAGGCTCACTTTAGCAAGGATCTAGGAGTAACTAGCAGGTTAAACACATTTTTGGCAAAGGAAAGCAATGAAGCTGCTGTTTTCAAACGTGGCTGGATTTTTAACCAAATTGCAAATCGCGGTAAAATTCGAGAGTGCGAGAATCGTGATTACGGAGAAAGTATATCGTTTTGGGGTCCCAGTACAGCCTAGGATCTCAGCTTCCAGATGAAAGTTAAATTTCGTTCCTAACCCAAACGGTTCCGGAGTTATGAACGATTTTGTAAAGGTAGATTTTCGGATTTAAAACAACTCAAAATGACAAGTGATAGCGTGCAACTTTGGAATTACATGGTCTGGTCAGCGGGTTTTCTTCACTCGCCACGGACGGTCTCTGCACACAGCGTCTGGGTCAGCTCTACTCTGCTGGTCTGGTCTGGGTCTCTGGTTCTGATCAGGTCTGTGGGTCCGGATACAGCGGTCTCCGGTTCAGCTGGTCTCTCTCTGGATACAACACTGCTCTCTGGCAAATGGCAAGAGTTCTTGTAAAGAATTCAAACAGCTCGCCTGGCTGTGAATAGTGGCAATAATTTGAGGCCTGCTAAAGAGGGATTTAGCTTGTAGTTGACCTCTCTGCTACAAATTCTGAAGTAAAGTCTTGGTCTCTGAAGGTGGATAGATTGAAGTCTCTATGTTGGCTCTCTGGAGGTTGATGGAGGTAAAGTATGGATTTTCCCGGCAGAGCGTCCCGCAGCAGGTGGAATAGAATCCCCTCTCTAGCTTCCAGTGGCTCTTTTTATGTCTTTTGAAAGTGGGTGTGTGTGCAGCATCACTAGCCAGCCCCTCTCTCAACTGCCCATTGGTCAAGCTTTCCTTTCTCTCTTGATTGGGGAAAAGAAGTGGAGTGTCAGAGCGATGTCATTTAATGGCTTGCAGAAAGGACACTCCCCTGTCAAATTACACACAATCTATATTTGACCTAAAGACATATTTCCCCGATAGACAGTTGTTTGGCATTGCATACACACATCATGCATTTACTGATGGTAGCCCTTGTTCCAATTCTGTCGTTTCTAGGAGCTTGGTTTCAAAAATGGCAACATATTTCACTTTTTGGTCGGGTTACCAATATTGGATTTTTCTCCAGATTTATACACATGTACACGGCCTGTCCATACATACTCCAGTAAATTACCATGTCTCTAGCTTAAACACAGAGTCTGTAGTATACATAAATAGCAGGGTTTTGCCCCAGAACATCACACAAATTGGAGTTTGGGCTTGAATCGAAGGTACATTTTTTAAATGAAGGCTCTCAAAGTTATACATTCCTGTCTTTTGATTACAAAGAGTTATCAGTGTTTCTGTAAAATATATATTTTGCTTTCAATTCAGTTCTCAGAGTGTTGGAGTCCGCCTCCAAGACTTGGGTGGGTCAGTGGTCACATGTGTCTTCTGGCAGGCAGGCCTTTGTTGACAGGAAACAGTCAAAATCAACATATTCTGTTCAAGTGCAATAGCCTATTGTGTGGTCTCCAGGAGGTTGAGGTCAGCAGACCAGGGGTCACTTTGCATTTGGTTATTATGACCATGTGATATCCTGGGCTGTGGTGTGAATCTCTTGAGGTGAGAGGGTTTCCCAGGCTTCTGGCCTCTGGGAACAGCAGGTGGCTAATTTTTAATTAAAATGCAGCCTTTGAAGTCAGCTGAGTCAAATCCCTTTGTCAGCAACTGCACTTAGTTCTCCTGTCAGAGTTTAGACCGCTAGCGCCGCCTTGAGGATTTTGTTGGTACTGCATCCATTTTTGGGATCTTTCTTGGATTAATGCATTCCAAACAGGAATGGTTCTTACATGGTAGTAAATCCTTGCTTAACATTGTTTTGATGGGGCTCCTTACAGTAAAATGGTTATGTGGAACCCCACAAAAGGGTTGAATCTTTAAAGTGGTCCGGTGAGCCACGATTTCAGCAACTTTTTGACATCAGTAACAGTGGATTTTCTTAACAAAGATCTTTCTTTACACTGGTGGGTGGCAAGTTAGGTAACCATTTTGGTGTGCGCACAAACTGCGTGGTTCTCCTGGATTCTGGCGCACTTGTGGGCTTTTTGGCCATCTTGGATTTTCTAAACCCACAGCACCAAATTTTGCAGCATGATAGCTCAAATGTGGGTCAGGACAACCAACACCCTAAATGTACAGATTACATGTGATGCAGACAGGACCTCCACACCTTGTTTCACCAGGATCCCTAGGTTCACACAGGATTTCATGGTACTGTGAAACAGTATCCTGGATGCATTCATGGCCATGCACATTGGACGACTGACATGTCTCCTTGTTAAGTGAAACATGGAGAGTGACAAGGGAGTGACTGAAGGGTTCAAGAATGAGTGGCTGCTTGAGGTGGAGGGCTGAAGTGGGAGTGCCTGTGAGAGTGGGGGTGATGGTGCAAGTCTGATTGGAGTTGGAGAGTTATCATATGACCTACAATTGTTAAGTAAAGTTGGAGAACAAGAGAACATATGGTAGAATAAGTACACTTGGAGTACAATAGAAAATATTGTAGGATAAGTAAACTTGGCGAACAAGTCACCAAACCGCAACTACAAGAAAATGCAAAAATAAGCATATTACAAACAGAAACTTGCACAACACCAGCAATTGAACTACCTCACAAAACACTCCAAACCCATACAAGTACTGTATACTTCAAGATACATTAAAGGTACAAGAACATCAAATAAATAAAATAATACTAATAATAATAATGAACTAAATCTGATAGCAATGGTCACTACAAAAAACACACACAACACTGCAAATACACTTTCACATTTGTAAATAAAGACTAAGGGCCTCATTACAAGTGAGGCGGTAAGGGTTTAACGGCGCCGGTAAAGGTGCTGGTGCCGTTAACCCTGTACCGCCTCATTACGAGGTCCCCTCACGGGACCTGCTCTGGATGTCTTTTCAGAACAGACGTCCTTTGCAGGTCCCGCAAGGGGACCATCATGCTAACAACAGGCCCGTCATTAAGAGGCCCGTTGTTAGCATGCTCCCCATTCCCATTGAGCCCTATGGGGGCTCAAATGGGAGTGGGGATGGTCGGGGTCTGGGTTCCCTGAATGGGGAAATACCAGGCCCTCCGAAGTCGGAATGGCCCGATATTTCCCCATTCAGGGACCACGGACCCGGACCCGAGTTTGGAGGCATCAGCCACACTGTTGTCATGTGTACTGTCAGAGTTCAGGAATCAAAAGAATAAAACTGCAGAAAATGTGACTGTTATACTTTTCAAAACAAACACCAAAAAAGAGCACTGTATACCAATAAAAGTACTAAGATGGCTGTCACATTTTCATCACAACCTATCACTAAGCAGTACACAAATACAAAAGTCTCACCAACCAATAACAAACAATGAAAATGACACAAACCCATTTTCACCCTACCTAGCCTCCTTCATAGCCACGGCTATTTGATGCAGCTACAGATCTTGATTTGAACAGCGCATGAAGAAAATAATAATAATAATAATGAATACCATCTGATAGCAAAGGTCACTATAACTAACACACACAACACTGCAAATAAACCTTCAATGTATAAATAAAGACTAACACTTTCACATCAGCCACACTCTTGCCATGTGCACAATCAGAGTTCATGAATCAAAAGGATAAAACAGCAGAGAATTCTGGCTTTATACTTTCCAAAACAAACACCAAAGAAAGAGGACTATATACCAATAAAAGTACTAAGATGGCTGACACATTTTTCATTACAACATATCACTAAGCCCTACACAAATGTAAAGGTAACAACAACCAATAACAAATAATAAAACTGACATGAACCCATTTTTACCCCACCTAGCATCTTTCATAGCCATGCCTATTAAACGCAGCTACAGATCTTGATTTGTATCCGTGGTTACATGCATATTTTTCTGCAAGCTCCAATTCATACTAAATTGGCCTTCAAACCTTCAACTCAAATAAGTGAACAACCAAGTAAATAAAATAACACACACAAATACAATTATGTACTGTATCATCCACATGAACATACGATTATTGCACAGAAAATGTATGTTTATAGACACGATTTTAAATATATCAGCTGTTGCAGCCACAACAAATGAAACGGAGAATAGTGTTGTGCCTACGCACATGCTTTTTATAGACATGGCGATACAAGAGCCCATTCTAGACATTTGCTGATGACTGCTGCTATTTGCAAAATATGACTTCAAAATTGCATTTCCGCTCTACAAAACTCCAAAAACTGTCCCCAACATACCTACCAGCACCTCCTCCACTCCTCATAGTCCTCCTCATTCTCTTAGTCTCTTACAATCCCTCAAAACACTCAATGCATATAAAATGCCACCTCACCCCAAATTTCAGATAGCCCTGGCTACTACACATCCACAAACACAACGTGTCACTTGCTCGATTATGTCCACGGCTGCAATGCAGGGGTGGTTGAGGACCTACCCACGAATAGCAATGATGCATGCTGGGCAGCTGTTGAATAGCCACAAATGCTAACAACAGCATGTTCAACCAATTAGAAAGGACCACACGCATACATCATACATACCCTGCTCATACAAACTACTAGAAATTCAAACTAGGAATCATTTTCCTGGAAACAGAGAAATACTGCAGATGTCATGGTTGGTTTGAAAACTGTGTGGCTGATTGGAGACAGTTGGTTGTTTTGGCTGCTGTCTTTTTGTGAGAAACAAAATATTAACATGGACATTGGTTTGAAAGATTGTACAATTAAATAGTTTGGATTCCGGGGAATACGTTTGTTACAGGTTTTTCCAAAATTGCTAAATCAGAGAAGTACAGGGCACCCAGACGTGGAGGCAATGATTTGTGGAATACACGAGGGGTGGCCGTTACTTTAAAGATGAAACAAGACATGGGAAAACTAATAGAACTTTTTCCTCACACCATCTTTATTGTTTCCATTCTCACTCAGATGCAAAAAATGGCGATGGACCACCAGATTCAATGGTAAAATTGAGAAATCCCAGAGAAATGTTAATAAAGCAGGTGCAGCATTCATGACAGACCATAACCAATTCTTGATTGCGAACAACAACATGCAGTTCTACATGGCCAATTTCTATAGATATGACGGAGTGCGCCTAACCGATGAAGGAAATGCAGTGTTCAAAACAGTACTCACAGAAAATGTCTACCCTCAGTTTATCACAACACAATCCTTTTAAGAACTACATATCATATAGATATACACAAATACAATAAATAATAACAAAACACATTTTTTATTATAACCACAGCTACAGTTCATTGACATTTATCATAACCGCGGTTACGAAAAGTCAGTTGACAAGGGTCTGACTTCAAGTTTTATATTACAATCCAACTTAAATGATCAATCCAGAACAGCACTACTCCTGTACTTATGTAAGTTAACTGAAAAATAAGACTCCCTAGAAAAATACATAGCAATAAAATAGATAGGCAAACATTGCACATGCACACAACATAATACCAGAGAATACACAACCTAAAATACATTGTATGGTGCATCTCAAACTAGACTACAATTGCTCCTTTTTATATTAATTTTGTTGAACTATTTTCTTCTATCTTTCTCCAAAGTCTTGCATGCTCAAAAGTCTGAAAGCACACATCAAATCATAACTCCCTAATACCTACCAGGTCACTGACCATGGCCTTAGCCAATGATTTGTCACCCCCAACATCCCTATACCTAAACACAGTACTTTCCCTAAACACAGTACTTTCAAAAAAATATAAAACTCTGACACTACAAACTATATAGCCGAGAATAATGAATTACGCACACCCTCGGCTATCTGTAGTCCTTTGTAGCTTTGGATATAGTTGCAAATGTTATCAAAATGGCCAAGAAAGAAAATGCTTTCCTGCCCCCCTGCACCTCACCAAATGCCCCCTCCTTTGTGCCAGCTCCCCCACTCTCCAGGTGGCCTCCTCACATCCCTTGCCCTATCTCTTTCTCTCCACAACACACGCTGCTTCTATGATGCAGTTTGCATCGAGAAGTCAGCTATTTGCGGGCATAGCCAAGGCTACGTAAAGCTTTGTGTTGCAAACTCGGTCCCTGTACCACCTCCGACTCCCTCTTGCCATCCCCACATCTATACCCTAATGGCATTTTTATGTTTTTTGACCGGCAAATAGCTTTTTAGTGTTTTTTTTATTTTCCCATAACATTGGCTATAGATGTGAATATCTCTCACATTGAGAGAAAAACAAGATGGCGGTTGTTATATTTCTGAAAAACATGATCCTGGAATACACCATGGGAGATATAACCATTATTTTTGGTAGGCACACCTTCTCCATCAAATTTCAATATAACTATGGCACGGAATAACCCAAAACCATGCATGTATCATGAGTCAATGCTCCGTGCCCAAGATGTGGTAAATTGAAAGGGAAGTAAGTGGTACTTTTGGAAAAAAAAGTTTTTTTATCTAATCTTTACGAAACTTTGCAATCCCTTTTTCGAAATCTCAACCAAATCTGTTACTTGAATCAAAAGCTATTAACAATAGAATTTTGAGGTGTTCCTATGTGTCTCTGATACCCTTAACTCTAGGGTATTTGGGAGTCTTATTTATTTTGGCTGTGTGTTTTCAGACTTCGTTACATGTAGACTGGAGAAAAAAGAATATTGTTTTAAAAAATCAAAACAAAAAGGAGCCACACCACTCTAGATTTAGATGCCAAACCCACTGTATATTAGCCTGTGTATTCTCACCCATGCTATTATATCTTGTGTAATAGTACCCATGAAATGTATCCCCACCTAATTTACTGTCATGTATACTCTGCTCTCTTTATCATCATCTACCTTACCTAACTATATGAGCAGTCATTTACTGTATTCATCTTTTAACTTCCATTTTATTACTAATGTCTCTTCATTATTCATATTCCAAAAATGTAGCTGCTGCTATACAAAATGGGGTGTGATTGGTGTATTGAGGATCATGCCGAGCAACAGTAATGACTTGGGTGTTTACCCACGGTCATCAAACTTCCCTCGGACCTGGAGAGCTCCTACCCGTGGGTACACATGACATGGTGTGCAGTCTTGGGTATACGCCGGCAAATCGTACGTCATGTGTTTGTGGACGTGTGGTAGCCACGGATACCAGACTTTATTTAGTGGCTGTTCTTGTAAACACAGCTATGTTTATGTGCTTAGAGGTCCCCTAGTTTCACTTGAAGTTTTGAAGGCCGGCTTATTTTGATTTTGAGCTTAAACATTTTTTTTCTTCCATAGCCACGGCTACAAGGTAAGATTTATAGCCATGTGGGATAGCTGTCTGTGATAGGTTGTAGTTAAAATGTGTCACCCATTTTAGTAATTTTATTTGAATACATTCATCTTTTTGTGGTATTCATTTTGGAGCATATAAACGCCACCATTTTGTGCAGTATTATTATTTTGATTGCAGAAACTCCACAGTACGGTATGTGGAATATGTGGCTGTTGTGGAAATAAGTACCATTAAAGATTTTAATAGTTAAATGTTTATTTGGGGTTTTATGTGTCTGGTACATATCCACTGCTATCAGATGATATATAGTGGCTCTATTTTGGGCCTAGTTCGATCAAGTGGTAGTGTATGTTTTATTTTTGTGTGAACATTTTACTTTAATGCTGCATAATAACGTGTGTCAGTTATATTCATTACTATTGTCAACGGTATACTTTGGTACTATTTTTTATATACTCCAATTAAATGACAGTTAATGTTTGATTTTCTTTTTACTAATGTGCTGCTTAAATTCAACAGTATTTGTATCCATATATTTATTTTTTGAATGCAGGTTTTTGAAGGTATGTGATGAAACTCTTTTGAACATGAGCCTTCCATTAGGGTTCTTCTTTCTAATGGGAATGGACCTGAAAAGGTGGTGTATGGCAGTTGAGGTTCTCAAACTTTGAGATGTTTTATTGTACAAAAGTACATTGAACTTCCTGAATGTCGTTTTTAATTTGTTGCTCATTGATCTGAAAATAGTGTGATTTATCAGCAACAGTTTTCTGAGCATTTGGATAGCTTTTTAGAGGAGGCAAAACAGAAGACACCCTGACCATGCAGTGTGTGTATTCTTTAACTAATTGTGTTTGATTTTTTTACAGATAGAAGGATATTATTCATGTTTTCAAACATAGATGAATAACCACAGTTACAGTATTGCCCGATGTGGTGTTGAATTTCAAAGGCACAGTTAACTACAGCAACAACTGGACTGTGTGCCACGGGTTTGTCGGACCATAACCCATGGCTATAAGCCCAAATGTGCCAAAAAGTACAGTGTTTGTACCTGAAAGAGTCCTTTCTAAGAATAATATATTATGTATATATTTATACAATTCTATGTGACGTACCCCTCAAAGTTTCATATTGTAACCGCAGCTACAAAAAAAAGTTAATGAACTCTAGACACAGCTATGAGTGATGAGTTATTTTATCAAAAAATGTGGGATTTTATTTCATTATATTTGTGTATTTATATGTGATGGATATTATGTTATAGTAATTGTATATTTCTATGTGTTAAGTAGTCCATAAAAGGACGGTTTTGAAGTAAACTGAATATAGTATGTTAGCACGTCTTGTTTGGTGGAGCTAGTCCACTTTCTCCCAATGGGTTTCTTCAGCAGTTAGTTGAAACAGTACCTGACAGTACAGAAATTCTGAAAACCAACTTGATTGAAACATATTATCCAAATCGATCTGGAGAGTTGGATGATCTTTGTTTATATGAAGTAGCAGAACGCTACTCATATCGAAATAGTGAAGCATTGAAATGATCATTGGAAATATTGAAGGGTGCCCTAATTAGTCCCAAGGTGGGATGGCCTTCAGGTTATTGGCTCTCATATGAGGAAGGTGTGGCACTTTTGGATGGTTCACCTGTTGGGCTACAGAGGCTTTTGAGAGCATTAAGTGAATATGTGAAGGCCAATGACTTGATAATTCACAAACAAAAAGTAATATTATTATTTCAGTAACATTAAAAGGAGATCTACAAGGGCCTTTTGGTCCATAAATGAAACAAACATTGAGACCAAGGAAAGTGTTTTATATTTGTGTTTCAATTTGTTTAAATTGTCAAATAAATGATTTGTGTTGAAAAATAGTGACAATAAGATCGGTCAATTGGCCTTTCAGCTGAAACAGCTCCTGAAGAAATTGTGTACATTCTCCATTAAACCTCTCATTCTGTTCTATATAGGTAAGGTCATACCTAAGATTATGTATGGCATGGAGATCGTCTCTGGTGCATATAACATTGCATGTGGGTGTTTAGAGGATAGACTGTGGAATAAGGTTTTGGGACTTCCATTTTCCCTTCCCATGACATCATTGTGATTAGAATTGGGACTATTATCTTTACAGTATTGGTTTAATTGGTGGAATTCTTTATATTCTTTATATGCAAACTTATAAGATTTTATATAATTTCTTAACAAGATGTTATCTGTGGCCGTTGTTGGTCTCTTAATTGATATAGATAACGAAGGCTCAGAGCTAGTGAGTAACCCATTGAGTATTTAAAAAGTAATGATTGGATGCTTACTATCTCTCAAACAAGAAGTTATAAATTACACTCAACCTTTTCGTTCACTGGCAAACCACTTGGTCAACTTCCAAATTATTTAGATCAATATCCTTGTCTAACCACAAGCAGTCAGTTCTTAATATTGTGTCTAATGTCTTGCACACTGCAGTAGTAAAATATGCCCACAGTACAAAAAGTTGAGGATGAAAATATGTGCCTTCAATGTAACTCGATTTAACTCTATAGGAACATCTGGTATGCTTAGAAACATACGTGTGGCATGTCCAACTTTTTTTTTTTTACTGATAATGAGGTTGTAAATATGGATGATATATGGTACTATATGTCTGTGGGAACTGAGATGTTCTTAACACATGCAATAATACACATTTTAAAAGAGTAAGGCCTAACAAGATACTAGCTATGGCATGTACTCTTGTATTGGGAATGGGGAATGGGGAGGGAGCTAACAATGGGCCCATTACGAACGGGCCCATTGTTAGCTCCCTGGTTCCCTCGCGGGACCCGCTCTGGACGTCTGGATAAACCAGATGGCCACAGCGGATCCTGCGAGGAGACCTCGCAATAGTGCAGAGTGGGATTAACAACGCGGGCACCATTACCGGCACCGTTAAACCCATTCCGCACTAGTCGTAATGAGGCCCACAGACTCAAAAGCAATAGATTGAAAACCTTTATTAAAGAATGTTGTGGGCTTGGTATAATGCCTAACTGGTCCTAACTCCAATGGATTTGTTCCCTCAACTGATGTTTCTAAGGGCCGTCGATGTTTGTGAGCCCAAAACCAAATCTGTCTGTGTCATAACCTATGCTTGCCCTCACTTGTGAATGGGGTCTTCTTAAAGGAAAAATGGTAGCTCAAAAGAAAATGTAAACTAAGACTGGTTTCAGGTAATTTTACCCTCAGGTGCAGTTCTGCCAGTTTCAAGAATTAGTTCAACTTAAAAGGGTGGCCCTCAGAACCTTCCACAAAGAGCTTTCGCTTATAGTCAACAAAGTTTCAAATGTTCTTTGTCTCTTGGGGTTCCCTTCCCCAAGCTTTGATTCTTTCAGTTCCCTTTTTAGGCCTGTCAGTGTGCCCTTTCACACGTCTAGGCCTTTTGGTGAAGGTTGATATCTCAAGGGCAACGTTTTGTCTTCGGAGCAAGACAACGCAGCAGAACACAGGTTTGAATCCCGATCCTATGCATAGAAACCAATCTCTGGTATTAAGCGCATTATAAAGGAATGATTATTAAAAAAAGAACAATTATAACATGAAAAATAAAAGACACAGTGGGCCTCATTACGAGGTTGGAGGTAGCCATGGTGCAATTAGTGCCATGGCTACCTCCAAAACCCTTCCAACTCTGGCCTGGTGAATGGAGTAATTACCGGTCCATTCCGAGGTCGGAGGGACCAGTAATTCCCCATTCACCAGGGCCATTCCCCATTCGAGCCCCCATAGGGCTCAATGGGAAGGAGGAAATAACGGTACCGCAAATTGCGGTATCGTTATTGATCCCGGTGTCCCTTTGCGGGTCCCGTCCTTAATGCCTGCAAAAACCAGGCGTTAAGGAAGGACCCACAAAGGGAACTCGTAGTAGGGAGGTAAGGGATTACCGGCACCGGTGCCCTTACCGGTGCTGGTAATCCCTTACCTCCCACCTCGTAATGAGTGTCGTTAAGGCCTTTCAGGTTTCCCTTCCTCAAATCTAGGCCTTTTCTTTAGAGTTCAAAATGTCTTTTTGGGTCTCTCAGGGTTCCCTTCCCCATGCGTATGCCCCTCTGTTTTCAAATAAAAGTTCACCTTGTCAGGATTGACCTTCAGGCCTCTCAGGATTCCTGTCCCCAAGCTTAGGGCCCTCTGGCCTCAAAGAAATGTTCACTTTGTCAGAATGTGCCTTTCAATGTGTTTCTTTCTTTCATGGGCAGTGTGAGAGACTTTCAAAAACGCTGTGCTTTTCGCTCCTCTCCTGCTTAAACACTCTGACTTCTGCTCCCTCTCTTTATTCATTGAATTGCTTCCTTGTCCACATTTATTTATGGTTCCTTGTGCATCCTTGCACCTTCTTTCACTCTTTCCGATTTACTTGTGCACACTTGCACCTTCTTTTACTCTTTCCGCTTTACTTGTGCACACTTGCACCTTCTTTTTCATTCTTTCGGGTTTCTGTTTGGAGCTGCTCACACCATTTTCCTGCTTCCAGGTCGCCTGCACTCCCCCTTTCCAGTTTGTGGCTCTCTCGCACGCTCTCTACTGCTTTCTATTTCCACTTGCCAATGTTTCTCTGGCTTTTCTTACTTTCTTGAAATCTTCTGATTAACAATGTTTCTTCTGCTTTCGCTGGTTTCTCTCGCCTTTCTGATTAACAATGTTCATATCTCTCTTTCTTTCTTTCTTTCTTTCTTTCTTTCTTTCTTTCTTTCTTTCTTTCTTTCTTTCTTTCTTTCTTTCTTTCTTTCTTTCTTTCTTTCTTTCTCCTTTCTGATTAATAATGTTTGCATCTTTCATTCCTTTTTCCTCCCGCTCCAGCCACCCACATGCTACAAAGTTTCTTTCTCTTTTGCTGTCTGAAACTCACCCAGTAGCGCAGCAATCGTAAGCTGGTCCTTAGGATCTGTAGACTGAGGTGAGGTGCCTACGGCATGCCCCACAGTCACCCACAGGATGGACTCACGTCCCGGCTGAATGAGAACTGTCCTGGATTTGGCCAACAGCCTGCAGCACACCTCACTCAGGCTCCCTGGAGACATGGCTCCCTCGCCACACTGCAACCCATCCGACACACCGGGTCAATGTCTCAGCATTTTGTTCTCCTTCAGCTCTTCTAGAATTCCACATTCCAACCAGCATCCCCAGCTCGCTCACTGTTTCTGGTAGAACCACACATTTTATAGTGTAGGGGAGAATCAATTGGAGTCAGGTGTGCACAGTTGTAAAGTGTCTGACTATATTAATGTTATAGCCTAAGGAATGTAGTAGGCTTCTCTATGCATCTCCGTGTTGTTCCTATGGGTAATCGTAATTGCTCTTGGCCTAAACCAGGGTAAGACAAATAGGTGTTGAGGTTAAAACTGTGTTTTTTTTTTTTTCTTATCTGGTCCAACACCTTGTCTGTTTTTGTTCTAATATGATACTTCCACCTCCTTTTTGGATTACGGACCCTGGTACCTGAAAATCCTATGAAGGCTTCCGGGACTCCTCTTCACCAACCATTCCGTTTGAATACTGTGTGTCAACTGAGGTCCATATACGAGAACAAACTTGGGCTCCCCTACCCAGGTGATCCTCCCTCACTCATCCACCCACATGGTTGGGATCCAAGACTGGTGGCCCTCCCCTGGCCACCTGAGAACTGAGAAGAGGATTCTCAGTGTCTACATGGGAGAATACACCTAGGTTTCTCACAATCGGCAAAAGAGAATCCTGATGGAAGTCAAGATTCTGCAGCAGGAAGTCAAAATATGCTTAGTGAGCCAATTATTCAAACTTATCTTGAACTTGCCATGGAATAAGTAGAAAGTGCAATCAATGCAACAAACTAAAGTTGCAGATGCAGATTATGGTGAAATAGTTAGAAACTTAATATAGAGCAAAAAAAAGTTTATTATAAAATAAAAAATAGGTTCTTACATGGTTTACAGCATGACAAGCGTGAATGTTATTGTGTCCAATACAAACCTGTGTTGTTGTATGTTAGTGGAAAATCAGGAACAGGTACATCTTTTTTAATTCATGCAATAAGAGCTATGATCCAAAATGTAACTGACTGTTCTTTGTCATGTATTGTAACTGCTCCAACGGGTATTGCATGATTCAATGTAATAAGTGTTACTTAACATTGAATGTTGATGCTACCAATGGAGCATGACAACAAACTAGAGTATCAAAAACTTGTATCAAGTGCAGCACAATAAATAGGAAAAGTGCTTACAAAATGAGATACCTTGATTTTTGAAGAAGTATGTATGGTTTCTAACTTTATGCCACCTTTGAGTCACTTGCGAATGCAAGTGGTTTTGAAGACTGACTACAATGTTTTGTTTGGAAGTAAAAATGTACTCGTTTTTGGAGATTTGTTACAATTAACTCTCGTGAAAGGTCAACCAGTTTTCAACATTCTGCAATCTAAAGATAGTCAAAAAACGATCAGAAGTATGAGTAAGTTTAACCTTTGGAATAGTTTTGAATTCCAGGAACCTACCATTAATATGAGTTTATACGAAGACTTAGCGTATGCAAAAATACCTGATAAGATTTGCATGGGTGTTCTTGCAGAGAATGTGCACACAATCCTCAAAGACTGATTTCTAACATGTTTCATGCAGATTGCAGTCTGTCTTATGTCATGTTGATTCTTCAGGAAAGAAACATTTCTTGTGTTGCTTTGATATGCACACTACCAGAGTGTAACAAGTGTAACTCTGCACTGCTAATGTCAGAGACGCAGCATATTGTGGAGATCACATTGTGTGATATTTTAGATGGTCATGTTATGAATTCAATTTCTAAAATGCAGGTCTAAAAGCAGTTTTAAAACTGTGCATCAAGGCACGAGTAATGTTAAAGAGGAACTTGAGCTTAGGAATTTGTCTAGTCAATGGAGCGATGGGAAGAGTGATTGCATTTCGCACTTTTTCTCACAGTACAAATATTGAATATGTTGAAATAAAGTTTGATTGTGTAGAAGAAACTCATTTGATTTCTCAGACCTCTGCATGTTTCATGTTTTTTAAGGATACCTTTGTGAAAAGAGCACATTTCCCATTGTGCTCTGCATATGCAATTACTATTCATAAATCACAAGAGTTGACTTAAGAAGCAACACTTATTGACACTGGTCATACAGTGTTTAAAGAAGGAATGTCATATGTTGCTTTGTCCCATGTAAAAAAATATTAAAGGTTTATTTTTAATAAACATTGAGGAAAGAAAAGTGACAGCTGACATTTTTTGCATTGAAGAATATAATAGGTTACGTGAACTGTATTCTCCCCACTTGAACCGTATGCCTGTACCAGCAAAGCACTTAGCCAGGAAATATGAGTCAGTGAAAGTACAGTCAAATAAAATTATTTCTCTTAATACTAAAAAACAGCAGAATCTACCAGATTTGGAAAGTTATTCAATTATGTCATACTCTCATTGCAGATTTAGTAATGAAACTGGAGTTGAATGATAGTCTAATGTAGCTTTGTGTATGTTGTTTCAAATGACACCATTTGGATCAAGAAATAGCTTGCACAGCAGAGAAGCATCTATGTGTGGAACATTCATTTCTTAAAATAACTGTAGATGAAAAACTACCCATTCGGCAATGTCAATCTGAAATGTAGTAGCTGTTGCAATTAGAAATCAACAATTTTCTCATAACACAAATGAAGATAGTCAGGAATTTGTAATGAATGCCTTCAATTTATTACTGCAGGAAACTGTTAGTGTAGATAGATATGTAGAATTAATTACATGTGGAATATATGTGTCCACAATGTAACAATGATTACACTACTGTATTTCTGAAAGATTTGTATATGTTCCTATCTCGGATCAGAAAAGTGTACATTTGTCTGATCTTCTAACTAGAGCATTCCTTGACATGCAGTGCAGTGACTGTGGTTGTAATTTACAATCAACACTGCAAAATCTAGTTTTGAATAAGTATGTATTGATTATGTTGCAAAGATACAGTGTAGATGGTAGGGAAATTAACACATCAGTAATGAAGTTTGTAACATAGTCAAGTTTCTGTTAGTAAGAAAACCTTTAAAACGTGTGTAATTATTTTTCATGAGGGGGCATCCATTCACTGTGGACATTTAACAACATTGGTGCATACAGAAGTAGATTGGCTTGTTTGTAATGACTCTATAGTCTACGGCCATTGCTTGGATCACCTCGTTTCCCCAGAAAAGAGTCATGAAAGTCTTCTCTGAGTCAGCCTGTGCCCACACAAGCTTCATTAAATGTGGTGTCCCACAGGGCTCCTGCATCACACCCACCCTGTACAACCTGTTTAGCAAGCCACTGGTTCACATCCTGGACACGTTGGGCATCACGTACACTAATTATGCTGATGAAACACAGGTCCTCATTCCCCTTACAGGTCACTATGAAGCCAATATGGCTACCTTTTAGTCTATTTATTCCACCATACAAACTTGGATGGCAGAAAACTGGTTATGCTTTAACAGTGACAAAACTGAGCCGCTGCTAATTGGATCACCTGCCATCCTCAGGAAACGGGACAAACAATACAGCTCCTTTACTATTGACCACTTGTCAATTTATGTATCATGAGCTATAAAGACCCTTGGAGTCTACCTGGACTCAGACATCTCTATGAATAGGCAGGTTAATGTCATTGCATCGACCTCAGCCTACCACTCTAAATTGATAAACGCAGCCGGATCACATCTTTCTGAACAAACGGAGTCATCATTGCAAGAGCAATGATTGGATCTAGGCTGGACTATTGCAATGCCCTCTTTTTGGGGACATCCATTAAGAACATTACCAAACTTCAGACGGTCCAGAAAAATGCCCTGAGGTCTGCCACTGGGATCTCTAAAAGGGAACACTTATCGGAAACTAGGAAGCAGGTTCACTGGCTCCACATTAAAGAGAGGATAGTTTTCAAGGATGTCGCTCTAACACATTAATGTGTCCAGAACCGGGCTCCGCTGTACCTGGCTCAAAGAGTTAAGTCAGTTCCTACTAGACCCACAAGAATGGCCAATACCAATAGGATCTCTGTTACTAAAACACAGAGAGTGCGTGCAGGAGGCTCTAGTTTCCCAGTTTTGGCAGTGACTCATTGGAACGTCTTAACCCCCCAGGTTAGAAATGTTGAATCTTATTTATCCTTTAGGAAGCTAATTAAAACCATGCTGTTCATCTAACCGATCATGTTTAATATTGCACTCTCTCATCCTACTCTTTGTACCTTCATTTGAACTGTATCATGCTCACTGTAACCAAGAGCCAAGTATCATGATGTAACTATGACAATCTCTTGTAACTAAGACAATCTTATTCAACAGCCCCACGATGCCCATGGGCTGGTAGTGCGCTGTACAAATAAATACATAAATAAATATACCAAGCTACAGAGTTTAAATAATGCTTACTTAATGCTGTTAGAACCAAAGTTTTAAAATATTTGTTTTCTATTATTTGTGAATATAAACATGCAAATTAAAGTTTGAAATGGAAGAATAAGGTAATAAGTGTTGTATGTAAAGTAGAAGATGGATTGTTACTAGGATGTATTTTGAAATCATTATGAAATAAATGAAGATATAATATTCTGGAGATGACATACATTAAAAGGGAAAACAGCATTCTGCAATCTTCTACTTCCGTTTTAATTTGTAAAACAGTGTATATTTGAATATGTACAAGTGTTTCCAATAAGTACTAGGTTACATTAATGGTTCCATGGACATTATTCTAAGTGATAGGGAGTGTAGAATGTCATGGCTGTTCACGTATGAAACAAGTACACAGTAGGAGTTAGATACAAAAACAATAAATTACAATGTGTGTAAAATAAATTACCTCTAACTACTAATAAGAGTTTTAGGGAAGGATTTAGATATACCGTGTCTTACTTGTCATTTGTGTAGGTGGCCAATTTAAGGACACACACAACATTGTAAAATAGTATTCCAATTCAATTATTAAATGAAAATAGCTTACTTTAAGTGTTAGTTTGTTCAATGTTTAAAGATGTTCTAATTGCAGTGTGGAAGTTTTCAGAAAGGTTGTACAATGTATTATGTCATTACACCATGGACGTCTTTAGTTTTTTTAATAGTAGTTTATGCAAAATTGTCAATTGTTTCTTAAGTGTGTGGGTGGCCAAAAAAAGGATGCACACCAAATTAAAGAATAAGTATTCTAATGGCAATGTAAAGATAATTATTATATTTTAAAATTAATTTTGATTTCATAAACACAATATTCCATGCTGCACACAGATATCTGTGCAAATGAAAGGTTAAATAACAATGTCCAGTGTTTCAACATTTCAAATATGATGTGTCCATTTTTAAACGTCATTATTAACTTCTCATGTATGTATGTGATCACACAAATGACACACAGATTTCACAAGAAGTTTGGACATGACATTTGTTAGGTTCTTAGTGTAGCTTTTAGTAAGTGTTAATATGTTTACACTCACAAACGTGTTTAGTGTCTACCTATGATTTGGAATATTGGTATTAATACACTTTAAAAATAGTTATACTCAAAATAATGTTACAATGTTGGCATGTCTTTATACATGTATCTGTACAACTGAAGACATAGTTAGGTTATATGTCTTGGTTTCCTGGTTAAGGTTGCATAAATGAATCTGCAAATTTGTTATCATTTAATATTAAATAATGTTTGTACAGTATTGAAGCATGTCTTCATTGGGAAATACTTGTATAGGTGCACAGACTATTGAGATTGTGGGCAATTCTATTTAGACTGTGCTTATGCAAAACCAAGTGCATAGTTACCTAAATTGTTAGTGTAGTTGATGTAATCATACAACAATGATTTTATCTATACTACACTGTAGATAGCCGTAGAAAGTGATTCTTTTTGGAAAGTTCTGTGACGTTTGGTAAGGGGGGCAAAGTTAGAGGGGGTCAAAAAAATGTTATTTTATTTCCATAGATGCAATGGAAAACAAGTTTTCTTTAAAACAGGCAAAAAGTAGGTAAAAAACAATTAGAGATATCTGGGTCTGGTCCATGGACCCACTTCCCTGTTAACTCCATGGACAGGACTCCAATTGCTTCAGAGGGTGGCGTGATGTGCGTGGACACGCGGCACGCCCATTGTTTGGTTGGTGAAAAGCGTGGTGTGCATCATATCTTTCCGAAACACCCGCCATGTTCTATCCTCGGATATGAGCGGCTGTCCACGGACAGCACGATAGGGAACAGGGCTGGTAAACATGTTTTTGGGTCATTTGGTGTTGGAACGAGGGGCTGGGAAGGGTGGGGGAGTGAAAGAAAGATGATATGGGGCTATTTGTTTAGGTGGAAGAAAAGTGTGCTGGGTAGTCCGCGGACACCGTGGTAGTCCGCGGACAGAGCCTTGGGCGGGCAGCTTATCTAGTAACTGCAGGTAGGCGTTTATTAGGGTAGGAGTGGAATGTAGATGATATGAGGATGTTTGCATAGGTTAAACAGTAGGACATGTACAAGGGAATCTAGGCAGTGGCACAACCACCACAGTATAATACCCTCATGCAACCAAGAATCTGGTCACAGCCATTGTAGTATTAACTGTTTGGTAGGCAGTTGGAGAAACACGTTTGGGGTTATTTGTTGACTACAAGAGGGCTTGTTATAGTAGGGGAGTGGAATCTAGATGATATGGCGATATTGTCATTGGTGAACAATAGGGTTGGCAGTCTATTTTGATGTCTGCAGATGGTGTTTGAATTGAGAAGTTAAGGCAAGTTGTGGTGTGTTGGTTGTGGCTGGTGGCCAGATTCTTGGGTGCATGGCCGTATTATGCTGTGGTGGTTGTGGCCAGTGCCTAGATTCTTGGGTGCATGGCCTACGGCCTACGGCCATGCACCCAAGAATCTAGTCACTGGCCGCAAGCATTGTAATAATGTGTGTACAGAAATGGAATTCGGCCTTTGGAAACACCCATTACAATATTATGTGTAAAGTCATTATACATACTGTATAGGCAGTATGTAGTTTTTGAAACATAGTGACACATAATACTATTGAAGTAGAAAGGGTACTTTTCATTGATGTGGCATAGGGGGTACAGGTTGACCTAGTTGTACATGGTAATGCAGGAGAAATCGTTGCTTCTTTTTCTCTGAAAAAACATATCATAATATGTTAGGTAATGTACTTCAAAATGTTGCATTGCATATAATCTCACATATGCATGTACTTTGTAGACCCTCATAATTAGTACATTCCAAGTACTATACTTCAAACAACATTGCTGCGCATGTTGCACAGTTGCTGTGTTTGATTGCATAATCATTGGGTCTGTCAGAAAAAAACATCCATGTAGGATTAAAAAAAAACTAGTGCATTTATTTGATGTTACGTGTCACACTATGTTTGAAGAGTGCAGTATTTAAAGGAATATTTAAGTTGCACACATAAGTGTATTTGCTGTTACAAGCAGTGTTGTAGTACGACAAATTGTAATGGTGTACATGTTTTGCTTTTTGAAAGTGCTCATGGTATGGCTGTAGTTAGATACCAGTTGGCATATTCTAACTGTTTATAGCTTTGCAGTTTTGAAGAGTATGCTTTGATGCAGTTTGATTCCTGTTGGTGGATTCTAAGTATTTTACTATTGGAAATTAATATTGCAGTACGATGGGCGCAGTTAGATACCAGTTGGCGTATGCTAACTGTTGATAGTTTTATAGTTTTGAAGGCTATGTTTTGAAGCACTTTCGTTCCTGTTGGAGGATTTTAACTCTTTCACTATTGGAAAGTAATATAGCAGTACTATGGGTGTAGTTAGATACCAGTTGGCATATTCTGCTTATTGATAATTTTACAGTATTGAAGGGTATGTTTTGAAGTACTTTAATTCTTGTTGGTGGATTTTAACTTTTTCACTATTGGAAAATAATATTGCAGTATTCATATTCTAACTGTTGATAGTTTTACATTTTTGCAGGGTATGTTTTGAGCCACTTTCATTCCTGTTGGTGGATTTGAACTCTTTCACTATTGGAAAGTGATACTGCAGTGTTATGGGTGCAAATAGATACCAGTTGGCATATTCTAACTGTTGATAGTTTTATAGTTTTGAAAGGTATGTTTTGAAGCACTTTCATTCCTGTTGGTGGATTCTAATTCTTTCACTATGGGAAACTAATATTGCAGTATTATGGGTGCAGTTAAATACCAGTTGTCATATTCTAACTGCTGATAGTTTTATAGTTTTGAAGGGTATGTTTTGAAGCACTTTAGCCGGTCAGATAGCACATAGAGTAGAGCTCTCGCTTTAACATCCGTGCAGAGCATGCTGACGCAGGTTCGGAATCCGGAGGGGCCAAATTCAGCCTTTCATCCTTCCGAGGTCGATAAATGAGCACCACACACCGTGGGAAATAAGCAGCGCTCAGATAGCTGAGTGTTTGTAGCACGATATAAATGCACAAACAAACAAACTTTCATTCCTGATGGTGGATTCTAACCATTTCACTATTGGAAATTAACATTGCAGTGCTATGAGTACAGTTAAATAGCAACTGGTGTATTCTAACTGTTGATAGTTTTACAGGTTAGTGACTAAAGTTTGTAGACCCTCATAATCAGTAAATTTTAAGTACTATGGGTGAAACAACATTAGTGTGTGTTTTGCATAGTTGTTGCTTCTGTTTCCATAAACATTGCATCATTGGAGAAATAATCTACATAGGATTATCAAAAATGTACAAAATGTACATCTGTTGGCATATTGAAAGTGTTTTCATTTCACAAATAGCATTGTAGCACTATGGGTGTAGTTGGATACCAGTTGGCGTATTCTGCAATCTTCTACTACAGTTCATAAAGTTCTTTTTTTAAATATTTAGATACCTGTTGGTGTCTAAAGTGCACTAACGTACGATAGTTTTACAGGTCAGTGACTAAATATAGGTTTAAGGAATATTAAGTCGTTTTTTGTTAGATTTGGTGGTAATCTATGTTTTAGAGTAATGGAAGTGTCATTGCATTCAAACCAACCACAAACCAACCACATGTTTTTTTTTGTATGTATGCAGTATGTTGACCTGCAGTGGTTGTGGCACCAGTGTGGTAGATTATGCCTACTGTTGTGAACGTTTTCTTGCAAGAGATACTGCCTGTGTGTGAATCTAGTAAGCATCAGTTGTTTTTGATACCATCTACTTGTACCTTAAAAGTTTTACCATTACATATTGGCTAAGTGAGTTTATGTGTAAGGTTGAACGATTCTCTGAATTGCAAACAGTGCATAATATGCCATGATTTGCATGTTGCACCAGCTGATGAAATGGAATGGATTCACAATTAGGTATAGATACATAAACAAATTGTGGTTGCAGAGAGTGCATGCGTGCTTCCACGTGTATGCAAGATTTATAGGTATATCTTTCCTTTCTAGTACTTGCAGTAAGTACAATAGATATTCTTGTGGATGTTCTTCTATCTTTATAGTGAAGCTTACCATTCCTGCACAGTAGTCCAATACTTGCCTTATTCCTGAGACACTGTAAGTGTTGTCAGGAATATTTGTTGCATTTCTATGAAGGACGAGCATTTGCAAACACAACTGGTCTGAGCCGTTCAAGTAAATGTTTTGAACAATTGGTGGCAATCGGAACAGAAGATTGATTGCTAAATTGCCATAGCAATTTACACCAGTTGTGTTGGAGTTCTGTCTCTGTGCTATTTGCTGGACCTCCTTTTGTTTTCTTAGAAGACATATTTCTCTTGGTTTCTACTGTTGGATGTGCACTTGCATTTGCACAAGATCGTTTTGTAGTTGTGCTACTTGATGGAGCAGCTGTTGTTTTTAGTTGCTTTGGTGGTACAGTTAGGAGATCTCTTATAAGTTCTGTTAGCATTACTTTTCTTTTGACACGTTTACCTATTTAAGGAACAGGATACATATCAAGATGGGGTATGTAGAGTGCACATAGTCAGTTGTACTCTACAATGCAAGGAATGTCAGCCTTGACTTTGTTTGCATCAATATTGACTAGAAATAGTCCTTTGGGTATATGTGGACGTGCCAGTGCTACATAACTCATACCTTCTTTAAAGACTGAGCTGCCATAGTCAATCAATGCTTGATTTAGGGTTAGACCTTGCGATTGGTGAATAGTGACTGCATATGCAAGAGACAGAGAGAACTGTTATCTGCATCCAGACATGTCTTTGAAAAGAAGGCACCATGCTGTTGAACGTCCTATCCTTTTAACTGCTGAAAGTTTGTCAAAGTGGATGTTGACAACCTGAATGTTGTTGTCATGTGGATATGTCTGGAAGACAACAACTGTTCCAATTGCTCCATTAACTAAACCTTGCTCGACGTCAAGGTTACGTTTCAGAATTACTCTGCACTTTAAACACAAAGTTCACATTTTCTCCAAACCAGCTGTGTTGGAGATACATTTTTCTAAGCTATGCAGTCGTGCTGTTACTTCTTGACACGTAGGGAGTATCATGCCGTGCACTTCCAATTTGTCTGTGCAGCTAATATGCACTATTGGTTGCATTTTCTTTTTTTAACGTGGGGCCTCATTACGAGTCTGGCAATAACCGAGCCAGAAAAAACGGCATGTTACCGCCAGACTCATATTACCATTCCGCCTCCCTGATTCCCGGAATTACAGGGGCATTACGACCCCGGTGACCTGGGAATGCTGGAGGCGGAATTCTGTAAGTCCCCATTCCCATGGAGTCCCATAGGATTCCATGGGGATGGGGACCATGGAAACACCATTTCCGTCTTTGACAGAGCCAGTGTTTTCATGTCAGCTTGCAGGCAGTGGTGTTAAGCCCGCCTGGTCAGACCTGGCGGGAGTGACACCTCCGGCCTGCAGGACTCTTAATCAGCCGGTCCAGAAAGAACGGTGGCGGCGGTTTTACCAACACCGTTCTTTCTGGACTGGCAGGGTTGTAATGAGGACCATTGTCTCATTGAATTGCGCACAGTTTGCTAGGGGTGGCATTAAGGACATATATTCAACATTGTTTTGTGCTAATTGTTCCATGACACCAAGATCAGATGTGTAATGCCCATATAGGTCATGGATGTGTCTACTATTTAAGATGGATTGTGCATCTTTAGAAAGAAGACCAGTCCTAATGCTTTTTTAAAATGTTTGCATAGGTGAGGTCTGCAGACTGATGCATGTTTTGAGTTAGTTCTCTGTATTGGAAATGTGTAATACAATTTTAAAAATAGGTTCACCTTTCACTGGTGTTAATTGTAGTAAATCTCCAAAAACAATGATGTGTTTTCCTTCAAAGAGTTCTTCAAAGTCCGTGTTAAGGACTTCTAGTATTCTGAGGTGAATTAAAGCCACTATTAGGCTAGAGACCATGCTCACCTCATCTATTAGGTGCATTGCCATTTGTTTCAGACGTCTGCGTAGTTCAGTAGCAGCTTCTGTTGATAGTTTGTAGTACTCTAATTTGTTTTGGTGTTCTACTGGAGGGAGCAGTAGTCAGTGCAAAGTAACACCTCCTATGTTGTAGGCAGCTAACCCTGTGGGGGCTGTTACAACAGCTGAAAGCTTGTTGTGTGTTACTTTTTAGAGGAATTTGCTGATGATTTTTTATTAAGAATGTTTTGCCTTAACCAGCTTCACCACTTACATAGAGGAGTACACGTTTATAATTTTGACAGCTACGAGTTTTACTTTCATGCAGCAAACTGTGTTCAATTTGTTTAGTCACCTCTAGGAAAATGCTGAGTTGCTCATCATTGAGTTGTGATTTGAGCAGTGCCAAGTTTTCTTCTGATTACTCATATCAATACATGGTGTTTTCTACTTCAGTCATGGCTAATTCTGCTTAATTTACTACGAGTGGCTCTCCAAGTAGTTCTTGGCTTCCTGTAACAGAATGTTGTCCAACATGTTTTTATATTGCTTGAAATTGACATTTCTTAACTGCTTTCATTTGCATTAAAAGCAGTTTCAAATGAGTCATGCCCATTACATTTTTTCCATGTTTTAAAAAGTTGCAGTAGGGACATGTAGTACAGTTCTCTATGTTGAGGAGTTTTAAATGATAACCTTATATGATTAATTAGGATGGGTTTTGGTAAGTTTAATGAGGCTGCATTCACAGGTTTTGACTATGTATTTTCATTTTTTTCATCTGGTTTAATATTATTCTTGTAGGAGAAATGTTGGGCTATGTGTTCTGTTTGGGTAGTATGTGTCGACTAATTGTTTTTCATTTTTGGCTTTGGCTATTGTTGCTATGTCTTGATACGATTTGAGCACTCTTTTTCTGGACAGCCAGTCTATGTGTTCAGATTTGCCATGTAAGGCTGTGCCTGTTAATCTGTCTGCAGCCTCCTAGCATCCACATTCTCTATGGGAGAGTATTTTTATGCCAAAGCTGTAACATATTTTGTGACAGTGTTTTGTCAGATGATTTGTCATCCCAGAGGTCTTTTAGCTCTGTTTTTTTTCTCAGGTTTGGGTAGGTAGGCTATGACATATCTTGCAACAGCAGTGGAATTGTCTGCAATCTATTGTACATCTATGTTTGCATTCCACAAGAGGGCCATGATTGTATTGTAATCATTGATGTACTTTGAATCTTCATTTCTTTTAATGCAGTATGTTTTTTTTAAGAAATTTGCCTTTCACACTGTGTCTAACAGAAGACATGAAGCTGTTTACTTGTCCTTCTGCTGAAACTGGTCTAGGGAAATGAAAGAGGCATTTGGAATAGTAGTTACTAGTAGTGTGGGCAATATTTGACGCAGATATGTTTTTGGAAGTGTAAAATGTGTGTATATAGCTCACTATGTGTGCTTTCTGAAGGGATGTCCCAGGTTACATATTTGTGAATAAACTGTAAAACAGTGGCATCACTATCATGACCAAATTTAGGAGCATCTTTTATCCACAAAAGCATGTGGATGTCTAGTGCTCCTCTGGATTGATATTCTAGATGAAGTGCAGCATGGATATACAGCAGTAGTGAAAGTATCTTGATACATTTACAGGGTCAAGAAAGCAGAGTTCACCTGGTGTTTTTATGTCTATACCTTCTTTGTTTTGGTCTGCTATGCATAGGAAGTCATGCAAGTCCTCCTACGGATATTCTGCACAACTGAAAGTGGCAAACACTGTGGATGGACCACCGTACAGCAGCATGACGTAGCAACTAGTATTCTTTTGTACCACGCATGTTTGCCAAGAGATTTGTGATACTTGACTGCAAAACTTGATCTTTGTGTTTTATCTTTTGAAATAGTTGTATAGCAAACATTTAAAAAAAATGTGTAACTGTGTTCAATGTGTGTGCAAATCCATAACATAAAGTTGCTAGTTTACTTTCAAACAGGAGGTGGAATATGTATTCAATGTTTTGTCTGAATCTGGGGTCTTCAGAACACATTCGTAGAGAGCGGTATTCTGATGCTGTTATTTGTGTGCATATTTCATCATACCTTCCCCCTTTTCCTTTAGGAAAAAGTAGAGGAAAGGCTTGTGCTTATATAATTTTTTCCCATATGCTGATTGGAGATCCTTCGGCTTGACGCATTTCATATGTTTATCGTGCATTGTCTATGGTGTCTTTGGAGCGTAGTGGGTGAATTATATATAGGTATAAAATATTGGATGGCATAATAGGATCTACAAGTTCAAATTGGGCAGTTGGTGAGGAATCCTGAATCATTTTGGTGGTTTCCATTAGGTTTTGTTCAATGTTTATTTCTTTGTAGTATGTATTGTTCTCTTTAAGATATTGTAGGGCTACTCTAACTTTGGTTCAGTCTACTAGTTGTTGCCAATTTATGTTGTCTTTCGTTGGTACACATTCATTAGGAAAAGCAAAGAATGATCTATTGGCTGTTGCACTCCTAGAGTGTCTACATTTTCTTTGAGATCTAATGGCAAATAAACTACTTTTCCACAAATGCCTTTTAGCAATTTGGAAGGAGGCAATTTATCTATTTTGGGTTTAAGGCGCATAATACCTTGAAATGGGTTTACTGTTTGGATTATAATGCTCTCATACAAATTAAACTGTTGGAGAGGTGTGCCGAACATGGCAACCCCAGAGGCAGGTGTGGGTGGGAAACTGGGCCCTGTGGCTGGGCTGTGGAGCGATGGAATCCCAGTCGGGAATCTTCGGTTCCAGCAGGGGTTGTCACAGCAACTACACCCCTGGCTGATGTGCAGGCAGCAAATGCCAGGGCACGTGGGCAGCAGCCAGTCATGCAGCAGCAGATGGCAGGTGGGAGCGTTCTCAGGGCTCTGGGGGGCAGTAATTCGGCCTTCTGGGCAGGAGCGTGGTCTTCCGTGTGTTTTCACGTGTCCAGCTTGATACGGAGTGATTTGGCACGTGTAAAAATTGCACATTAGCGTGTAATTCGAGGAAAGGGCCTTAGTACGTAAGTGCGTCAGCACACACACGCAATTCCATTGGACCAAAGGCCCTTAGCACGTAAGCGCGTAAGTTACATTACGCGCGCGGGTGTTTCCCTCATAGCACGTGATGACAGAGCACACGTGGAAAAACTGCACGTCCGAGTGTCATCGCGTGTAATTGGAGGAAAGCGCCCGCGTACACACGTATCTGAAGTGTACGTGTGGGCCGGTTTAAAAGCTACATGTAGGACGCCATTTCCTTGTACGTGCTTTTCATGGAGAGCGAGTGGGTGAAATCTGTGCTTCTTGTCGGTTCACACGCGATTACTTCACAGCGTTTCTAGTTCGTACTCCCTGTTACCTCTCACAGCTCTTTTCTGAATTTGTGTTGGGCCTGTTTCCTCTAACAGAGTTCACTTCTCCTTTTGTCCTGTCTCCTCAGACAGTGTACAATTCTTCTTTTGGCAGGGGTGTTGCCAACGCGCACACACGCGTATTTTTCACGTTATTTTTCCAGGCAGACGGTGAGTTCCGCACGTACTTAGCAACTGTGCTTGCCCCGTGTGTCGCGTTCCCCTTCAGAGGTCATTGTAGGCTGCGTGTATTACGCGTACGCTTATTTTTGTGTTTCTGGGTGCCACAGCGTAGTGCGGGTTCATTTTTTCACGCACGTGGTCTACGAGGGGTTGCGTGCACGTTAATTTTTGATATTGGGTTGCCTGTGCATTGCGTGACCCGTCATCTTCCCCAGGGGTCACAGACAGCCTTGATAGAGCACTAGGTTACAAATTCCATCTAGTATCCTACCCCTTTGACCCCCAATTGCCCAGGACCATAGTTTACTGCAACTCCCATATGCACAACAACATCAGTGCCATGGCTGGGAGGCGACCAAGCGGTAAGGGAGGCAAAGGTGGCCGACCCTCAAAAGGTGGGCGTGGTGGGCGCGGTAGGGGATGTGGCCGGGATTTGCAGGGTGCCCCTATACCCACATGTGTGGAGGAACAATCAGGGATACCCATGCCCCTCCCCATGGTTGAGGGAAACATGGCTGACACCATCCAAGCTCAGCTCCAGTTGGACCAGCCCATTGTCGCACCTGACCTGGCACAGGATGACTTGCTGGCTGACTTCCAGGTCAGCAAGTCTAGGCCACGTGTGGCGGTGCAAGTTGTTGTCACGAATCCACGTGGATCTGGGGCAGCTATGTCATCTGCTGCCCCAAGTATGCAGGGTGGGGAGGCTGCAGGGGCAGCTGCATGTCCATCCGCCCCAGCTCTGACTCTCCCAGCCAGGACAGTGTCAGTCCCAGTCCATCAAACTGACGTTCCCCCTGCCAACATTACCCTGCAACCAATGCCTGCATCAAGACCTATGGTAATTGTGCATTCCCACACTCCTACTACCCAGTCCACCGGTGATTCTGCCCCTTCTGACCAGAGCGGTGTAAGCCACTCTGGCTCTGCTCCACCTTTAAAGAAGAGGAAGAAGGCTGCTCTGGCATGACAGGCTGAAACCCCAGACACGGCTACACACTCAGGTACCTCAAGGAAGCTTGCTTTAATGAACCGGAACTTGATGCACTTGTGGGCTATGTGTCGGCACATAGCCGCGAAATGCTGGTGACTGCAGGGTGCAAGACCACACCTGGTCAACGTAAGGCACATCACCGACTGCATAAGTGCCCTTGGATTTGTGAAGCACTCAGCTGATGATTGCTACAAGCGGTGGGATGACCTGAAACGCAGAGCAAAGAACAAGCTGGCCTCAAATCATGCCGCTACTCTGGTGACTGGCGGTGGGTCTCCACAAGAGGACAACAAACTCAATGAACATGAGTCTGTTGCTGGGGCCTTCGTCACAGAGGAACATATGCAAGGTGTGGGAGGACTACCTGATTATGATGCATTGTCCGGTGAGTGCCCATGTATGTGTGTTTAATGCATGTGTATGTTGTTTGGGTGACGGGTTCTGATTGAGTGCCAGGTAAGGGTGTGTGTGCCTGAGTGGTATGGGTCACCCATGTGCTTCATCCAAAACATTCAGCGGCCTTGCATTTGGGTGTGGCAGTATCCCTTCTGCCCACATTAGTAATTCTGCTCAACATTACGGCAGTTGCCCTTGAAGTGGCATCTTGCAACAACATTGTTTGTATTTTTCAGTGTTCATGCAGGCTGATTGTTTCAATTCTACCACTTTTGCTACGCATTCCTCAGCCCTATTGTCACATTTGTGACATGCTGTCATTGATGAACCCCACATTGGCCCACATGTGTTACCTTGTTAGATGAATGATTTGACCATTCACGCTAATTGAGTATTGGCCTGATCACAGGAATTTTTGGGACCTGTTTGAATGTGGAACATGATAGTTCTTTCCTGTCATGTTGAAGTGACCAACCATTGATGTGTACATCAGCCTGCAATCACTGTATTTGTGTACACTGGATGTGTTGCAGTGTGTGGCACATGCCTATTTTGTCACACTATGTAGCATTTTTGATCTCATCATGTCCATCTCACATGTATGGCTGACAGTATTCATTCACTGACATATGGATGTACTTGTGGAATGTACCATGGCTATGGCACATGCCATCTGTGTGATGGCATGTGTCATGTATGTGTATTGGACATGCCACTCACAGGCCAATGTGTGATGGCATTGCTACCCAGCATGCAGCAAATGTGTTGCTCTTCCATGTTGGTGTCATCAGTGTCTGTCTTTTGCCTCCACTTCCAACTCAGTGACATTGCATGCATGGGAGGGTTATAGTCATGTGGGACATGTGTAAATCATGTACTGGTTCTGTAGCTTGTCAGACCTATTTGTGTGCTATGGTGCTAATGCCTGTTTCCATTTTTTGTCTTTCATGTTTTTGCAGGGGATGATGCACTAAATTCTGTTGAGGTTGAGGAGATGGTGCAAACCCAGGAGGAATCTCAGGCACGACTGGGCACCAGTGGGGGACGTGGTGTGGTGGTGGGTGAGAACACAATCTTTCTGCAGACCATTCTGTCGAGGGGTGCCTCTGGGTGCACCTCCCCAGACCTCTATTCAGGTGCTGATTCGGATGATGGGACCTATGTGCCATCGCAGGTAAGTGTTTCTGGCAGGGATTCTGTTCTGTCCAACCAACCTGTACCAGGGGTGGAACCCTCTATGGGATGTCAGTGTTGGTAAGTAAGCCTTTGGTGGTTACGGATGCAGGGTCACTCTCCACAACATCTGATCCTGTTCCTGGGCCAGCAGATCAGAGGGGGAATGCATTCCTGCAGCCTCAGACAGTGCAGGCACAGCAAGTCACAGATTGCCTTGCCCCAAACAGGTGTGGTGCCCGCCGACGCGGTGGCCATACGCCACCAGGCAGTACCGCATGGGAACAATCCATGTACGATATGGCAACCCAACAGGCAGCATCAGTTGAGATGATGGCTCAAGCAATGGAGAGGGTGGCCACTTCCATTGTCCCCCCTGAAAGACAGATGGAGCAACTACAGCAGGCAACAGACTCCATTTGCCAATCACACAGGGAGGACATGTTGGCGTCCAACAGGGACAGACGGGCGGCACTGGAGACTCTACACCAATCGATATGAATAGAGTCCCAGGGCCACAGGGAAGCCCTGAGGGTAGAACTCCATCACCTCAGGGAGACTCTTGTTGACCTTGAGGCTTCCACTAACTTGAGGACAGAACAGCAGCTGGAGCGGCTCACACGTTCACTCTCAGCTGAGATGCAGGCAACTCGGGAGGAGATCCGGGCATCACATCAGGTGCTGCATGGGGATGTCCGCACTATAATCCTTCAGAACGAGACCTTCCACACCTGCATGCTTGCTGCCATGGAGGAACATACCAGGGCTTTGCGTGGGCTGCCTCCCATAGTACCACCACCTCCTGTGGCAGCACCACCTCCTGTGGCAGCAGCAGAGGGTGTTGAGAGTGACAGCAACCGTTCTCCCACAATGGCATAGCCGTGCAGGCCATGAGCCCATGGAGGTGCTTTTTGTTCTCAACATCCACACAGGTGGGTGTTGGTGCGCACCCTGTCCTCGGACCTCCTGGGTGGCCTCACCCCCACCCCTGGCCCCCACATGGCCATTTTTGATTTTTGATTTTGATATATTTTTTATTTTTTTGCAGTGTGTTGCCTTGTGTGGCTCCTGTGGGCATCCACTGTATTCCGGCTGGGCACATGCAGGCTTATCCTGAGTTTGGGTTAGATGCTTGGGTTCATGAAACACACACCCCTCCTGCTTCCCATTTCCATGGGCTTGCAAAGGGTGTGCCCAAGTGACATTGACTTACACGATGACGTAGGACTCCCATGAGCTGTGTGGGCAGTCTGTAGTCAATACTGTGTATACATTCCTAGTGGATATTGTTGTTGAATTGTACACTGCATGGTGTATTGCTATGTGCTTGTGCATCCATATCTTTCACCTAATTTTCAGGTTAATTCCTCATGTCTTCACAAGGCCGTCTAGACATTTGCATGGCAGCAGCACTGTACAGTTGGAAGTGGCCGATGTGCTGGCATGATCAGGTTGTAAGACTACCACTACTTTAACTTAGTACTGTCATGTTTATGCTATGTTTGAGGTTGTGTAGCTGCATTGTATTGTTGGTAAGTATTTGGTCATGTGTGTTGTTAGTTCTACATTACTGGAGCATATTGTGTGTGGGCAGTTTCCATTAGGGACACTGCACTTTGACACTTGTGTCATGTTTTGGGTATTGCTTTGTTTGCTCTCACATAGCATGACATGCCATGGCGTGTTGGGTGGCAGTGCTGGGAGGGGTCGGGTGACATGGCACTGTTGTCATGTTGTATTTTGCAAGGAGTAATGATTTTAGCAGCATAGAAGTGTGTCTTTTGATGACACAGCATTGGTGGTGTTTTTGTAGGTAGGGATGCACACAATGTAACACTTCCAGGTGACCAATCTCAGGCTGGTATGGTTGTGACAGTTGATTGTCCCTTATGTCATCATCATTGATTGTCAGATGGTGTGTGCCCGGGCTGTGTGCACTCCACAGGGGTGTGATTTTAGGTGAAGTAATTAGCCACCAGCTGCGTACGGGCTGCCTCACCCCATGCCCTTTCCCCTCCCATGCGCAGCGGCTGTGCATGTGGTTGGGGATGTGGGGGCACCACCATGTCCACGGGCAGGCACTGGCGTGTTGCAACATTGTGCAGGACACATGCTGCCACTATGATCCTGCACACTACTGGGGGAGCGTATAACAGCTGCCCGCCAGAACTGTCAAGGGAGCGAAAGTGTGATTTGAGCACTCCGAATGTGCACTCCACTATGCCCCGAGTTGCAATGTGGGCTGTGTTGTATCTTACCTCGGTTGGCGTGGTGGGGTTCTGAATTGGCGTCATCATGTGGGTGCTCAGAGGGTAGGCACTGTCCCCTGGGGAGGTGGTGATGGGTATCATTAGTGGGGTTGTGACATTGCTCAGTATCTGACCTGCATGCATGTGCAGTGGCATTTATACTCACCGAGCAGCCATGTATCACCATGCCGCCCAGCTTCTAGGTTCCAGTTTAGGGTTGACATTCTGTAAATGAAACTGTCGTGGGGGGACCCTGGATAGTTGGCATATACTGAAGTGATGATTCCCTTGGCATCACATACTACCTGGACGTTGATGGAATGCCAGTGCTTGCAGTTTCTATAGATGTGTTCTGATGCCCTGGGGGGACGTAGAGCCACATGGGTGCAGTCAATGGCACCTAGCACTTTGGGGAAGTGTGCCACCCTGTAAAAATCCTGGACGGCAGCCTGCCTTTCTGCAGGTGTTCTGGGCAGGTATATGTGCCTGCGGACTGATAGGCGTGCAGTCATGATGGCCAAGACCTGGTGTAGGCAGCGTGACTGCGTGGCCTGTGACACCCCCCCACTATAGCAGGTCATCCTCCCACTCCCTGACCAGGTCGAGTATTATGTGAGGTGGAAACCTGTACCTCCCATACACCTGGTCATCAGGCATCCCAAAAAGGCTGGTTCTGGGTGTAAAAATTCTGGGCCTGACTATCCTCCTCCTCCTCCTGTGGTATCCCATGACCACTGCTGCTAGGAACGGTATATTCATCCTGGCGTCTGTGCTTGTTTGTTGTTTGCGCGCACTTTTATGCTGCGCGGATCCACGTACGCCTGCTTCCTGCTGGCGTACGTGTTTCCTGATTCACGCGTCTTTTTTGGTCCACACCTTAGTCCCGTTCGATTCCATGAATACGTGTTTTGAACGTGCGTATGGGCGTTTCGCGCACTTGCATCCTGTACTTCCCCCGTGACGCCCACATTTTCACGAGTTGTTCCCCATTCCGCATGTCACGCCCCCTGTTCCTCCTACTTTTGTTGTTTGCACTCTGTTTGGAGACGTGTGCGCCAGCGTGCGCCACGCACAATTTTGGTGCACATCCTGGGATTTACACGCGCACGGACTCCCATGAATCGCTGTGCGCGGGTTTCGCTGCAATTTTCACACTGGCACTGCGATTCGCACGCTTTTGCACGCTTGCGCTGAAAATTTCAGCGCACATTAATTCCATGAATCAGCCTTTGAAGTGGAAAGGGAAGAAGGGCTCTCCTGTGTTGCAGGGTATGTGGACACTGCAGTAGTCCGCGGGCAGGGCATGCCTCATCCGAGGCTTTTTACGATGCCTGGCATGGGCAGTGAGTGGACTGTGGGGATTAGCCAATCAGATGTTCTGGTTGTGCTTTATAGGAAGAGAGGGTATTCATTGTTTTCATTTCTGTGTCTAGTGAAGAATGCTGTGGTTTGAGAGATGGAGAGACTAAAGGGGTAATTCATAGAATTTGGCGCACAAGTGATGCACGCGGCTAGCGCACAGAGTGTGCGTGCGGTTGTCTGCGCCAGCCACGTGTGCCAAAACCCATTTCAACACACAGCGTATTATGTATTTCAACATCCATGACCAGCCGTGGCACAGAGCGGTGCAGCGACCCTGCAGCAGTGCCAGTAACGCCCCCAATCCTGCCCTTTGCACAAAAAACATCGCACAAATCTCCTACATGGCGCAAAGGCTAGGGGACCAGCATGCAGCCCCCCAAGCACGAAAACGTGTGTAAAAGTCCACACGCACCCCTCAGAATACACATACCCGTCTCGCACTATCGAAAATGCATGGAAAACTCCCTGCTTACCCCTCGGAATACACGTACTACTCTTGCGCTATCGAAAACATGTGAAAAACTCGCCGCACACCCCTCGGAATACACATATCCCGCCCGCACTAGCGAAAACGCGTGTAAAAGTCCACGTGCACCCCTCGGAATACATGTACCCCATCACACTAGTGTAAACGCGTGGAAAAGTCCATGCACACCCCTCAGAGTACACGTACCCTGACCGCGCTATCAAAAACGCATGTAAAACTCCCTGCGCACCCCTCGGAATACACATACCTTGCTCGCACCAGCCAAAACGTGTGGAAAAGTCCACGAGCACCCTCGTAATATACATACCGCATCCCACGAAGAGCACGTACAGAGTGGTGGAAACCCACGTGGGAACTTCAACCTGTGGTGAGGGAAATGCCCGCATGTGTTACGTCACAGAGGCGCTTAGGCGCTAAGGGCCTTTCCTCAAATTACACGCTGACGTGCTGTTTTTTTCACGTGCCAAATCACTCCGTATCAAGCTGGCCATGCTACAACACACGGAAGACCACGCTCCTGCCCAGAAGGCCGAATTACTGCCCCCCAGAGCCTCGAGCTGCCTCCGATGAGCAATCTGCTACTGCCTGCCTGCCTGCTGCCAACGTGCCCTGCCATTTGGTGCCTGCACATCTCCCATCTGCAGGGGTCCAGTTGCAGTGACCACCCCTGCTGGAACAGAAGACTCCCGACTGAAGTACTATCACTCCACAGCCCAGCCCCAGGACCCAGTTGCCCACCCACACCTGCCTCGGGGGTTGCCATGTCCAACACAACACCTTCCGGCACCAGTGGCAACCCCAAGCCAGAAAGGCAGAGGGCTACCAGCTTCAGTGAAAAGTAAATTGGTATCCTGGTGGAGCAAGTTCTGGGCCATTATGATGCCCTCTTCACACCATTGTGCACTGACAAGGAAGGATGGAAGAGGATCTGGAAGGACATAGTGGGTGCCATCCACGTGGAGGGGGTGGCACCCTGCGACATCAACCACGTCCAGAAGCGCTGGGAGGACTTCAAGTCCAGGACCCTCAAGAAGGCCCGACACCTCTTGGAAGCAGAGGATGCAGTGGGGCCAGCTTACCACCCAAAAGATGAGGGTCCTGGAGCGCATTCACCCAGTGCTTCACCACTAGATCCTCAGGATGCAGGCCTGTCTGGAGTCGAGCAGTAAGTGGCCATGAACTCACGTTTAAAAAAGGGCATGTTGCAGTGTGCTGGTAGTTAGCCACTTGGCTGCATGTGTGAAATGGGTCATGTTTGGATGTGTGTGTGCAGGGACATGATGGTGCCACATGTGAGTCCAGTCAGGCGTGACCCACATGGATGGTGAATGTGTAACAATGCATAATGCGGAGCAGCATGCGGAACGCAAACATGTTTGGGGTGTGAGAGATGTGTGCTGTTGTCATAGACATGCATGATGTACATGCCCGTGTATTTGAGTAGTGTGTGCGCCATGGATGCATGACACATGTCGGTGATGATGTATTGATTCACGGATACAGCCCAGTCATACCTGTATCCACTGTGTCTGGGGGTATATCGGGCCAAATGCATGTCCCTCTTGTGATGTGTGTGCATGTGACCAGCATGTCCCATGGTGCATGTGAGAATCAGCCCCCCATTGGATGCAACTACGGTGCTTTGGGCATGGATGCCAATGTATGTCGCGTGTGCCATGCCTGTTCCTGCATGTGTGTTGCCTACACTGACCCATGTGTTTTGGAGGGACATGATGGAAGTGACGTCTGACAGTGCCACTCATGTTCCATTGCTTTATGTCTAGGGGACTATAGTACAGTACCCTGATGCTTGTGTTCAATGTCTCTGTTTACACAGCGGCGAGTGAAGAAGAGGGCGGAGACAGTTCTGTGGAGTAAAGCGGCAGGGATGCCTCCACCCGCCGGTGATGCAATGCCCAGTCACCCTCCCAGGAAATACCATCATCCGGAAGCGAGGGGACTGGTGCCGCATCTGCCACTACGGCTGCAGCGGAAGGGGTGGGTGCAATGGCAGAAGATGCATAGCCATCCAGGTCGGTGGTGGGTATAGAGGAGGAAGAGGCCGCTACAGTGCCACACATGGGCCTGGTGGGGGTGGTACCACTGGTGCAAGTGGTGCAGTCAAGGGGCAGGAGACAGCAGAGGTCGCTGTGGAGGTGCCTGTGCATGTCTTTGTCCCTGACACTGTGACTGCATCACCATGCACCAGCAGGGATGCCCCGTCCCAGGCCCGTCCACAGGTAGGGGGGAGGTCCATGTCATCTGGCACTCCTCTACCTGTGCACGAGGGGACCAGTGACCGGATGAAGTCCGTCCTGATTGGTGTCACGTTGCGCACACGTGACTTTCGTGTATGGTCCCATGCATCCCCAAGCACCCACCCACCCAGCGCACCTGCCAACAGGCCCGACTCATGTACCCCTGCACCCGAATCCACCCGCCCACCCAGCAGTGACGGGCACCTGCAAGCATGCCCCAAATGATGTCCCCCTGAACCCCCAGAAGCAGTGATGGGCACCTGCCAGCAGGCCTGAGTCATGTCCCCCTGAAGCCCCACCCACCCACCCACCCACCCAGTAGTGATGGGCTCCTGTCAGCAGTCCCCGACTCATGTCCCCCTGCACCCCCACTCCCACCAACCCAGCAGTGACGGGCACCTGCCAGCAGGCCCCTGACTAATGTCCTCCTGCACCCACACCCACCCAATCAGCAGTGTTGGGCACCTGCCACCAGGCCCCGACTCATGTCCCCCTGCACCCCCACCCACTCACCCAGCAGTGACGGGCACCTGACCCTTGACATATGGCCCACCAAACAACGTGTCCTAACAAAACAGACCCATGTCCCTAATGCCAACTCTATTCCCCCTTGCCCCCCATACAAGCACGCAACCATCCACTGCACCCACTCCCAAATCACCCATGCCGTGATAGTCTCAAAAGAACCACCATGGCCATGCATAAATGTACAACAGAGTCACACAGTGGCAACACATGACTGAGGCAATGCTCATAGAGACATGCACAAAACCAATGAGAGTAGACCACACCAATAATTAGATATATGATATGTATTAAAAAACAAAATGAAAAAACATATTGAAAAATCAAACTTGTAAATTAAGAGATAATGAAATCAGAAAAAAAGAAAAGCCCAATGTTAAACAAAAATCCACAAGAGGAAAAAAGGGAAGTGGTCCATTTCCAATGTCCAAATAAAGTGCATGAAAAAAACAAAAAAAAGCATTGATCCATGGGATGTTAAAATAACTAAAGTATGTACTATATACACTGCAAGTTCGAAGGGTCCATGATGCCCAAACAAAAAGAAACCTACCAAAAATCCTATAAAAATAACTATGTACATAAAGTGGAGCAAAGTCCATGAACTCCAAAATAAAGAAAAAAAGGAAACCTAACCCTAAAGAACTATGTACAAAGGCGGTGGGCAAGTCCAACAGCTCACTTGTTGATGTCCCGGGTGAGGGCATCATCAAACTCCTCTTCAACGTCTTGGAGGCGGGCCTCTTCCCTGGCCCCGAGGTCTCACAGGAATGCAGCCATGGCCTCCTCCAACGCCCTCCGAGTTGACTCAATGCACTCAGCCTGCCTCAACGCCTTGCCCATGGAGTTCTCTGCCCTGACCATAGTGAGCCGTGCCTCTTCTGCCCACCGCTGCTCCGCATCTATTTGCTGGCCCAACCGCTGCCACACGGAAAATACTCCCAATCCAGGGTCCTCCTGCCCTCTGGCCGATGCCTGCACCTCTGATGTTGATGGTCCTGAGCCATCATCGCTCCAACCTTGAGCCTGCTGCTGCCGTGTATGTGCCCTGCCTGTCGATGCCTGCACGTCCTCCTCCTGCTGGAGTCCAGTTGTTGGGGTGGCCACCCCTGCTGGACCTCCGACTCCCGACTGTGGCAGGGATGTGTCCTCCACCAGCCTGGCCGCTGGATTAGGGGCAGCTCCACAGGGTGCCCAGGTGATACATGGGCAGGTAGATGGCACAGAGGATGACTGGCGCATAGGGGGTTCATTTGAGGAGGGGGTAGCTAGAAGTTCCAGTACACGGAGGAACCCAGCCTTGCTGACCCGTCCTAGTAGGTCGACGCGGTCAATGAGGCATTCAAAATGACGTGCATTGTTCACACAAGAACCCTGCACGTCATCCCGAATGCCAATTTGACGCAATGCCACCCCAGCCAGGACAGGCTCAACACGGTCCCGGATTGCCACGTCCGCAGGGAGAGAAAGACCAGTTGTTGTGTGCACATCCCCTCCCTGAAAACGGGTCTGGACGAAGTCATCCCAGCTGGTGCCGGATGATGCAGTCACAGGATCGGGGACAGGATTACACACAGGCACCTACCTCTGTGGTGTCCTGTGCTGCCTCCTGTCTGTGCCTCTGGGCTGCACCACTAGCACCAGTGGAATCCCCCTTACAGGCCCTGTGCGTGGGCCTTCCATGGCCTCCTCCTCAACCGAACCCACCAGCAACATGGATGACTCTGTGCCATCTTTCTCCATAGGCCCCTGTGGGGTCTCAGCTGCCCCTTCTGTTGGCGATGAGTCCACCTCCGACCTCTGCCACTTGGACATACCCTCGGCAGCTGTGGCCGCGGATGTGGCACCAGACTTCTTACTCCCCAAAGAGATGACAACCTGGTAGGGGAGCTGGGCCTTGCATCTCCGGCTGGTGGTGGGATCCCTGCCGCTGTGCTCCACAGCACAGGCTCCGCCCTCTTCATCAGTTGACGCTGCAGACAGAACACAGGCATCAGGGTACTTTACAATGGTCTGATACACACATGACAGTTGCACATGAGTGGCAGTGTCAAACTTCACAGATGCCAACACACTCCCCAACACACATATCATTTGAACCCACACATGTGCAAATTAACAGGAATGTTGCAGCTTAGCCTGACGTCACATGCAACAATGGGAGTGCCGAACACATGCACACACGCCACCAGACATACATGCATCTGTATATCTCCACCACCTGTCACAGTGAAATCATCGGCAACTATGTCACATCTGCCAATCAGCCTCCTACATGTCTGTGTCACATGCATCCATGGTGTATCACATTCGCACACATGTCAAACACACACACGCACATGTATGCCATGCATGTACATGAAGGTGGAACAAGCATCCATGTGTCACACCACAACCATGCCACAGTACATACACAAACGTGCATACATGTGTGCATCCCCACATGCATCCGTGCATCATGCATTTGAACACATACACCATTGATGTGACTCACACATGACTGGCCTCACATGCGGCAGGCTCATGTCCCTGCACATACACATCCATACATGTGGCTTTCCATACATATGTCCAAGCTGCACACTCCTGGCATACCTCAACATGCACTGCATCCAATCAGTACCCATGGTCACTTACCGCTCGACTCCGGACGGGTCTGCCTCCCAAGGACCTGGAGGTAGAGCGCTGGGCGTATACGTTCCAGGACCCTCATCTGGTTGTTGGTAAGGCAGACCCGGCACACCTCTACATGTGCTTCCTCCAAGAGGTGCTGGTCCTTTCTGAGGGTCCTGGACCTGAAGTCCTCCCAGCAATTCCGGACATGTGCCACAATGTCCTTCCAGATCCTCTTCTGTCCTTCATTGACGGCGCATGCACCAGGACTTGCTCCACCAGGCTACCAACTTCTGCGGCACTGAAGCTGGTAGCTGGTAGCCCTCTGCCTCTCTGGCTGGGAGTTGCCTGGGGAGGCAGGTGTGGGTGGGCAACTGGATCCTGGTACTGGGCTGTGGAGCGATGGAACTTCAGTCAGGAGTCTTCTGTTCAAGCAGGGGTGGTCACAGCAACTGGACCCCTGCATATGGCTGACGTGCAGGCACCAAATAGCAAGGCTCATGGCCAGCAGGCAGACAGGCAGCAGCAGATGGCTGGTGGGAGTCGGCTCGGGGCTCTGGGGGGCAGTAATTTGGCCTTCTGGGCAGGAGCATGGACTTTCGTGTGTTGTCGCGTGGCCAGCTTGATACGGAGTGATTTGGCACATGAAAAAATAGCATGTCAGCGTGTAATTAGAGGAAAGGCCCTTAGAGCGTAAGTGCGTCTGTGACATAACACACACGGGCGTTCCCCTCATCACGGGTGCATAGTGATTCAGCACATGATAAAACAGCACATCCGCGTGTTAATGCGTGTAATTCGAGGAAAAAGCCTAAGCGCATAAGTGACTTGACGCGTGCAGGCGTTTCCCTCAGCACGGGTTAAATGTGAGCGGTGCCAGCAGTTCGATGTACGTGCCTTTCGTGGAGACTGACATGTGTTGCTACTTCTGGTTGTTTCGCACGCCATCACAACTTCACAGCGGATCAAGGATGTATCTCTTCTTTTGATGGGGGTATTGGCTATGCGTGTTTTTCATTATCATGCTAGTCTGACGGTGAGTCGCACATGCTATTTTTCCCACTGCGGGTACCCCTGTGTATCGCGTACCCGTTTCGAGGTCATAGTAGCCTGCGAGTCCCACTTGTATGTGTTTTCCATGTCCCTGGGTGCCACCGCGTACTGTGGGAGGTTAATTCCACACACTTGGGCTACCAGGGGTTGCGTGCACGGTTTTACTGCAGTTTTGGGGTGCCTGAATGTTGCATGTCCCCTCACTTTATCACCGTGGTCACATACAGCCTTGCAGGTGCACAGGGGTGCTGTTAACATCTTGTATCCCACCCCCTTCACCCCAATTGCCCAGGACAATTGTCGTGTACACTAATCCATCTGTGCCGACGCTACTACATCTGTGCCATGGTCGAGAGGGCACGAAAGGCGAGGGGTACCTCAGCTGTGCGTACTCCATGGGGCAGGCATGGTCAGGGAGGTGGCCAGGATGACCAGGGAGTATGGGGACTCCAGGGTGACCAGGGTGGCCGCAGATGGGGAAGATGCAGGGGTGCGCCAGTTTGGCACCGGCAGTCTGTTTCATCGACTGCCACGGGCCCAAGGGTCGTGGTAGCTGCAGGTGCAGCTGTGGACATCACGACCCAGGCTCAGAGTGGGCCAGCTCATGTTGCGTTGGCACCGGAAGAGTCCCTGGATGATTTCCATGATTTCAGGAGGCACAGGGTAAGTGCACGCAGGGCTGCCCTGACCGAGGCACATGTCCCTGGGCTAGTATTGTCTTCTGCTGCCCCGAGCAGCGGGGTGTCGGCAAGTGCATGGGCAGATGTAGCCGTCACCACCCTGGCTGTGAGTCTACCATCCAGGACAGTCCCGGTTAGTGACCTTAGCACAGCAGATGTTTCTGTGCATGGTCAAGTCAGGGGCACCCAGAAGCCACTGAGACAAGTCAGGGCTTCCATCCTAGTTTGTTTGTTTGTTTATTTGTTTGGGAATGCGTACCAAGCCCTTAGGTAGACGGGCACAACAGAAACAAGAAGTCTTACAACTTAGCTACAGTACAAGGTAGCAATACATAGACTAGTGATTGCAGTAGGAGCAGAAATACAGGTACAAGATACATTAAATACAAAGCAATGGTCTTGGTAAGTCAAGGAGGCATTATTGTGAGTATCAATATATGCATACATACATATACAGATATGTATATACAACCTTACATGTCTACGTTGACGTATATCCATGGTGCATACAAGTATGACAGAGCAGACGACCATGTGTGTATAGTTAACCAATCTACAGTGTAGTTTGAGGGAACAAAGGGTTGTGTAGGGGCTGGAGAGGTAGAAGTGTAGTTCGGCAGTTAGGTGTCATTAGTGTGTAGCCAATTGAGTATCTTATGTCTGAATATAGGGTAGGGTTGTATTAGTCTGATGTCAACTGGTAATTTGTTCCAACACATTGTGTCGCTTTAACAGGGAAACTGGTTCCTCCTGCTGTCGAGCGTTTCAACTTAAGAATCTCTAACATAAATGAGTTAGCAGATCTCATAGGGCGGGTAGCTCTTCTCCTGGTAATTTTATCTATAAGGTATGGGGTGATAGGTTATTCAGGCATTTGGAGGTGACGGATGCTGTTTTGAGGAGAATTCTGTCCGTTATTTTCAGCCAGTTAACCTCCTTCCTGAATTTGGTAATATGCTCTCTGTAAGGGATGTTCAATGCTGCCCTCAGGGCGTTATTCTGCAGTCTTTGGATGTTATCTGTAATGTATTTGTTGGCTCCTGAGTACAGAGCATTACAGTGATCTAATCTTGACATGATAAGAGCGTTGGCTAGTGTGGTGCAGCTCGCTCTCGAGAGGTATGGTCTGGAAACTCTGATGAGTTTGCAAGTGTACGTTGTGGATGAGGCAAGGGAAGTGACTTGCTTTTTGAGAGTGAGAGAGGAGTCTAAGTAGAATCCTAAAGTTTTAACTACAGACATCACCTTGATAGGGTTGTTATCAATTTTGAAGGATGTGTAGTTTGGGCTGAGATTTTGGATATTGGCTTCAGAACCTATGATTAGAAATTCAGTTTTTTCGTCATTCAGGCAGAGGCCATGGGATGCCATCCATGTCTGAATGAGCGTGTATATTTTGTTCACCAAGGCTGAGTCAGCCTTGAAGTTTCCCAAACGGGGTATGAGGATCTGTGTGTCATCTGCATAATTAGTGTAGGTGACACCCAGTCGAACTAACTTGTCAAACAGAGGCTTGGTGAAGATATTATACATAGTAGGGGAGACGCAGGAACCTTGTGGGACCCCGCAGGTTATTTTAATGGGGTTGGCAGAGGCTGAAGTAGAGAAGACTCTCATGGTCCGGTTAGCTAAGAAGGATTGGACCCAAGCTATAGCATCTTTGGTGAAGTAGGTGGCAGATTGGAGGTGGTTGCATAACAATACATGGTCCACCACGTTGAACTCTATTTTTCCATTATCCTTTAGGTCTTCAATTTGTGTCTTAAGGTCTAACAGCACTGTTTCAGAACCATGGAGAGGATGGAAGCCCGATTGTCGTGAGCCAAGTAGGTGGTTGGCTTCTAGATAGTCTAGATAGGTCTCTAGCTGCATCCTTTATTATCTGTGCTGGGCACGTGTCGCCTTTACAGTTAGAAGGTTTGAGGGAGAGTATTATTTTTTCTGTTTCAATTATGGAGATAGTCTTGAATCTAAAGGGTGTGGTTGTTCTAGTCAGCGAAGGTTGACTAGTTTGTTGGTCAGTGAGTGGAAGTGAGGCCTAGTTCGCGGAGGATGGAGAATAATTCTTTAATGTTGGATTTAGCTTTCTCAATCCTGTCATTCAAGGTGTTCTTTTTGGATTTGGTTATTTCTTTTTTGTACATTCTCGCAAATTCCGTTATTTTTGTTATTTTCAGAGGGGGAGTGACGCCAGATAGACTGGAGTTTCCTTTTTTGTGATCTTAAGGATTTGAGTTGGGGGGTGAACCAGGCATTCAGGTGTGCTACTTGCCTAGCTTTGCGCAGTTTGACAGGAGCAATCATGTCCAGTGCCTTAGAGGTTAAAGGTATTTACCAATGCGTCAAGGTTGTTATTTTCCATTCCAGAGATGGAAGGGAGGAGAAGAGGTATACGTTTTTCAGCAGTGATGTCCTTCTTCTGGTAAGGAGAGGCAGTGCCATATTATTAGGCTTGGGGCTGAGGAGGTCTAATACGGCAGAGCAATGTATTAAGTGATGATCTGTCCAAGATTGTGGGACAATATCGGTAATGTTGATGTTGCAGTTTAGTTTGGATACCCAGTCAAAGTCCTTCCTTTGATATGAGTTGGTGAGAGGACTTTTTGCGTAAGACAGTGGTCATTTAGTAAGGCAGCAATAGATTCAGCATGTTTGTTGTCAGTATCATTAAAGCCTAGATTGAAATCTCCCAACAGTAGTGTTTGGGAGTGATCTTTGGTGTTGTCGGGAAGGTGCCTACAGGCCTAGGGGGTCTATATATCAAATGGATAGTTAGAGTATGGTTGTTGGAGAGGGGCAATTTGGTGGTTAGTACTTCACAGGATGTAAAGGGAGCGGAGGTGGCAAGTCTAATAGGGTGGGTTGTTTTGAAAATGATGGCTAGGCTGCCACCTCTGGCATTAGGCCGGTCCACTCTAATGATTTGGTAGTTGTCAGGAACTGCTAACATGAGAGTTGGTCCTGCAGCCTCATGTAGCCAAGTCACATTTATGGCCAGTAAATCGAGATTGCCATTATTTAAGATGTCTGCAATTTCAGTAGTATGGGCAACCACTGATCTAGAGTTTATGAGGGACCCTGTTAGCATTAGGGTACTGTCAGGGTTGGCAGTTAGCGAGGTTTAGTGAGAGAGGGTATCTCGGGAAGTGTGATTTTTAGGGGGAGTTTTGTCTGTGGTATTAGTAGTTTGCATTAGTGTGGAAAAGGGGTTCTTAGACCGGGTAGTCGTTCGATTATTGACGTTGTTAGGGAAGTTTCTATAAGGTTCATAGATAGGAGACAATCTAGACCTAAGTCTCAGATTTCTTTCCTTAAGAGGGTTTTTATGATGGCAGTGGCCATAATGGTTATGATGACACAGGTAAGTAGTGCCGTCAGGGCTAGTTTAGTCAAGTATGCAGAGGTCATTGTCAAACTATGCTGAGGACATACTAACATCTAAGTGTTAATTCAGTGTAGATGAAGGGGGGTGGGACTTCTGTGCTATACCTAGCCTATGTTGTAGTTAGAACACATCTAGGCTAGTCAATGCAAAACATAAATAAGCTAAATGCAATTGTAGGCGAAGGGCACATCTAGGCTAGTCAATGCAAAAACACACATAGGCTAAATGCAATTGTAGGTGCAGGGCACATCTAGGCTAGTCAATGCAAAACACACACAGGCTAAATGCAATTGTTCCACCTGCCACTCCCTTGGTTCAATCCACCAGCGCCACTGCCCATACTGCCCATACTGATCAGGGCGGCATTTGCCAGTCAGGGTCCGGACCACTGTCCAAGAGGAGGAAGGTTGCACCTGCAGTAGAGGCTGGGACCCCAGATACATCTCTGGCCTCTGGCACGTCGAGGAAGAAGCCTTTCTGCGTGCAGGAACTGGACTTCCTTGTGGACTACGTGCGGGACGACAACCGTGATATGCTATTGGGGCCGAATTGTCACACTACAGCTACCCATCATATGTCCCACTGGAAGCAAGTTGCGGATTATGTGAGTGCATTTAGACATGAGGTGCGCACAGCTCAAGAGTGCAAAAAGTGTTGGGTTGACCTCCGACGCTGTGCTAAAGCGAAACGTGCCTCCAATTATGCCATGACTGGGTTGACTGGCAGTGTGTCACCAGCTCAGGAGGAAGACTTCACTCTGCACGAGTCGATTGTTGCAGAGTTCATACCAGCAGGATTGTACGAAGGAGTGGGAGATATGCAGGACTTAGATGCCCCGTCCAGTGAGTGTTGTCGCGTGTTTGTCCACACCATGTGTGGTTTGCTTGTGTGATGTGTTGTGCTGGACTGCCACTATATGTCATGTGTACATGGTTCTCATGTGCGAGTCATGCAATGCTTCACTGATGCATGCCTGCAGTGCACTTGCACCCTACTCACATGCTAGTCACCAGGCTGCCCCTCCGGTCCATGTTCTAGGTCACTGGCCCTTCTGCATGTAGCCTGGGGTGTCTTTCCTCTCAGCACTGGGACTATGTCATCACATGACTGACGTGCATGTGTGTTCTGCCTGCATGCGGGTACTCCACGTAGGCATGCTCCCTTACCCATCCACCCCCCTGCTCCCCAATTTCACCATGGCACTGGTGGGTATCATGTTGGAGTACTGCAATGGCCTGTTCAAGGCTCCTGTGTACATGCACACTTCCCCCTGCCAATCTGCCAGACACATACAGTGGGGTACATCCTTTGTCCTTGATGCAGGGTGTCTCACTCGGACTGTGCAGGTGGCAGATGCTCCGCAGGGACATGAGTGCCCATTCATGCTATGTGTCCTTGACCGGATGATCATTGTAGTACGTGTCCAGGATGACCTACATTTCAATGCATTTGATCATCCATTCCATGCCCACTCTGGCTCTGTCCTGCATCACGCACATGTTTAGGGTGTCACAGTCTGTGTGGGGCACAGGCCTCCCCCTGGCGACCTGACTCTGTTAACTGGTGTAGTGGCTTCTGCACACATGGGTGTACTACTGAGTGTTCATCATGTGTCCTTCTTACTGTCCCATTATCATCTGCTGTGTTTTCAGTTGACTCAGATGATGCAATTGACGCTAGTCAACACTGTCTGCCAACACACAGGTCTCTAGCCACCCATTCGCTGCATGCAATGCCTCCTTGCATTTTCACTTAGGGGGTGGTGGGATTTGCTTGTAGCCATGCAACCCATTGCATGCACATTGCACCTGATGCCTGAATTTGCCCTTACACTGCCTTCACTTTTGTTGATAGACATCATAATGTACTAGTTCATGTAGATAGTGGGTAACACACACATGTTCTGCACTGCATCAACCCACTTCTGACCCGTGTTACACTGTTCTACATGCCTACTCACTGATGAAATGTCAAAGTGACCTGGCATGCATGGTCAGATGTTCATCCCTTCTCTGCCATGAATGCCACAGGCACAGGTGCATCCTGTGACACATGCACTCAGTAATGGAACTCCCTATTGGTCGTTTAGCAAAGTTGATTGGTCAATATGCAGCCTATACCAACTGACATAGGGTGCAGATTGAATGTAGCCTGTCAATCGGGTTATAATGACTGTGGAGCTGCCTTCACCTGTGAATGTGTACACTTCCACATACATCAAAGCAGGCAGCGTTGTAGCTGCTTGCTTTGCTGTATTGTATTGGATGCTGTTCATTTTCACAATACAGGTGTATGGGGAAAGGGGTGTATTTGAAAGCTTTCACATGCACATATGCAAGCAGCTTCAACATTGTGTAGTTCATCATTGCGACTACTCACTTATGTGTGTGTGAAAGTGTTCATTTACACATGTGTCTTCCACAGCTTTTTTGTTGACGGACTAATATGTAGTTGATTGATGTTCATGCTGATGAGATTTCTGCATTACACACGTTATGTTAAACTGGCAAAATCCTGAAGGTGCACTGTTGTGCAGTATGTGTATGCCCAGGCCCACTTAGCTAATATGGTGTGGCCTGGCCGTGGAGATTTTACAAAAGGAGTGATGGAATAGGGCACATTCGTAGCACAATGTGCTCAATCAGGCCCTGAGGGGTGTTGTGGGGGCTTCATGTCCTGCAGCTCAGACCGTGCTGGGTGTTATGGTCCCTCATGCCTGGTTTCAGGCCCTTGCTTTTCTTGGGAGATTCACTATATCTATATGGCCCATGCTGCAGATGTATGGAGCTATATTGGTGATGATGGTATAGTGATGCATGTGTACATGCGAATTACGTGTGGCATTGTGTGTTTGGATTCAATTGCAGCAGTGGTAAATTTGCAGTTCAGACCTGCTTATGGTATGTGCCATCTCTTTGTTGCCATCTGTCTTTTCGGCCTGTGACATGTGCCTGACCGAGGTGGTGTCTGATGAAGTTCATATACTACTTTTTGTACTTATGTAGGCTTTGCTATTTATACACATCCATTTCAGCTTCTGGGATGTGTTTGCATATCAAGGCCACTGGATGCATGCCCGGTTCTCATTTGTGTGTGACATGTCTGCTTCATGTGTTGGCTGTCAATGTGATGTCTATGTGTGTGTGGATTATGTGCTTCTGACAAGGGTACTCATGTTTTCCCCTTTTTTAGATGATGACGCAATGTAGCCAGAGGATGGTGTTGCCATGCCAGACACAGGGTTGCTATCACACCAACAACCCGGCACAAGTGGGGATCGTGGGGTGGTAGACCATGAGGACCCACTTGTGTTCCTGACCATCGTGTCTAGGGCTGGCAATGAGTCTAGCCCGGATGATCACTCTGACGACAATGTCAAGTTGGATGTGCATCGGGTCCATTCGTCAACGGTGAGTGATTCCGATGTAGACGCTCCTCTGTCCGTGACTCCTGCACTGAGGGGCCAGACGGTGGTGGGACCTCTGCCTGTGGTGGATCGGGATGCAGGGTCACACTCCACACCAGTTGCTGATGTGCCTGGGGCATCACATCAATGGAGGAATGAAGTCCTGCAGCCGCAGGCGGTGCCAACCCAACAAGGACTGTGGCTCCTTTGGCCCCACAGGTGTCAAGTCCAGCAACGCAGTGGCCACGCGCCACCGGGATATACTGAGTGGGAGAAAGCCATGGTTGCCAATTATGAATAACAGGGGTCAGCAATTGATAATATCGCTCAGAGCATGGAGCGTGTGGCCCAATCCCTGCTCCCCCCTGCTAGACAGCTGGATCTCCAGCAGCGGGCGGCACAGTCCACGGCTCGCTCGTTCAGGCTGGGCATGACGGCCTCAGACAGGGCACGCAAGGCCAAAATTGTGTCTCTGCGTCAAGCAATTGCTGCACATGCAGAGGCACACAGGGAGGCCCTGAGAGGAGACCATGCTTCCCTCCGAGCTACTCTGAGTGTGCTCTTGATGTCCAAGAGGAAGCGGACAGAGGAGAGGTTGGAGCAGCTGGAGAATACCATCTCAGCTGAGCTACGTGCTTTCCGGGAGGTGTACCAGTTGTCCAGCCAGGCCATGCAGTAAGAACTCTGTGTTACATGTGTTACCTTGCAAGAAGAAGCACGCGTATCACGCAAGGTTCTGCATGCTGACCTACGTGTCATCGCCACACAGAACCAGGCTCACCCATCCCACAGACTTGCTGCCGACGAGGGGCAAGCTGCACATAGGCGTGGTCAGGGTACTGTGCCACGTCAACCTTTTGAGCCAGAGGGTGATGAGGAGTACGATTTATCTCCCACCCAGGTCGGGCTTTGCAGGTCGGGCTTATGCCGGTCAAGTGGCACAGCGAGTAGAGCGCTCACTTTGACATCGGTGCAGAGTCTGCTAACGCAGGTTCGAATCCCGGCGGGCCCAAACTCAGCCTTTCATCCTTCCGAGGTCGATAAATGACCACCACACACCGTGGGTAATAATAAGCAGCGCTCAGATACCTGAGGGTTTGTAGCGCTATATAAATGCCAAATTATTATTATTGAGCCCATGGAGGTATTTTTTTTATCTCAACATCATCGCATGTGGGTATCGAGGTACACCCTGTACATCCCCCCTCCTGGGTGCCTCCCCCTTCCTGGGTCGTATGTGGCCATTTTTGATTTTTATAGTTAGTTTAATTAGTTAATATAGTTTAAAATTGCTTGTCTATTGTGCATTCATGTAACAATGTGGTGCTTTGTGGCAATTGAAGGCATCCACTGTCTGTTCCAGCTGGGCCTTTCAAGCTTGTCTCGTGTATGTGTTTGCAGCTTGGGTTCCTGACTCACATATGCCACTCCTGCTTCCCCTATCCATGGGCTCGCAAGGATGGTTCGGTTTTACAACCATTTACACAAGGGCATTGGACTTTCGTCATATCTGTGGGCTGTCTGCTGCTGTACTACTTGTGTTAACCCCCCTAGTGGGGATTAAATTGGTTTTCTCCACGGCATGTCTGCAATCAATTTTGGTGAGTACATAATTGATATGTCCATTTATTGATGTTGATTGTGATGTATGTTCTTGTCTTGCCTGTATATGTGCTTGATGCACTTCATGCTGTAGACAGTAGCATGCACCCTTGGCTGTCAAAGTCTCACTGATGGTGGGAGGAGTTCGGATGTAGGTCCAGTGACAACCAGCATGAAGACACACACACACAGGGAACTTTCCAGCCTTATTAAAAACTATTATGCCCTTTCTGCAATGGCCTGTTCAAGGCTCCTGTGTACATGCACACTTCCCCCTGCCAATCTGCCAGACACATACAGTGGGGTACATCCTTTGTCTTTGATGCAGGGTGTCTCACTCGGACTGTGCAGGTGGCAGATGCTCCGCAGGGACATGAGTGCCCATTCATGCTATGTGTCCTTGACCGGATGATCATTGTAGTACGTGTCCAGGATGACCTACATTTCAATGCATTTGATCATCCATTCCATGCCCACTCTGGCTCTGTCCTGCATCACGCACATGTTTAGGGTGTCACAGTCTGTGTGGGGCACAGGCCTCCCCCTGGCCACCTGACTCTGTTACTGGTGTAGTGGCTTCTGCACACATGGGTGTACTACTGAGTGTTCATCATGTGTCCTTCTTACTGTCCCATTATCATCTGCTGTGTTTTCAGTTGACTCAGATGATGCAATTGACGCTAGTCAACACTGTCTGCCAACACACAGGTCTCTAGCCACCCATTCGCTGCCATGCAATGCCTCCTTGCATTTTCACTTAGGGGGTGGTGGGATTTGCTTGTAGCCATGCAACCCATTGCATGCACATTGCACGTGATGCCTGAACTTGCCCTTACACTGCCTTCACTTTTGTTGATAGACATCATAATGTACTAGTTCATGTAGATAGTGGGTAACATACACATGTTCTGCACTGCATCAACCCACTTCTGACCCGTGTTACACTGTTCTACATGCCTACTCACTGATGAAATGTCAAAGTGACCTGGCATACATGGTCAGATGTTCATCCCTTCTCTGCCATGAATGCCACAGGCACAGGTGCATCCTGTGACACATGCACTCAGTAATGGAACTCCCCATTGGTCGTTTAGCAAAGTTGATTGGTCAATATGCAGCCTATACCAACTGACATAGGGTGCAGATTGAATGTAGCCTGTCAATCGGGTTATAATGACTGTGGAGCTGCCTTCACGTGTGAATGTGTACACTTCCACATACATCAAAGCAGGCAGCGTTGTAGCTGCTTGCTTTGCTGTATTGTATTGGATGCTGTTCATGTTCACAATACAGGTGTATGGAGAAAGGGGTGTTTTTGAAAGCTTTCACATGTACATATGGAAGCAGCTTCAACGTTGTGTAGTTCATCATTGCGACTACTCACTTATGTGTGTGTGAAAGTGTTCATTTACACATGTGTCTGTCAAAGTCTCACTGATGGTGGGAGGAGTTCGGATGTAGGTCCAGTGACAACCAGCATGAACACACACACACACAGGGAACTTTCCAGCCTTCTTAAAAACTATTATGCCCTTTCTGCAGGAAAGTGAGCTTCCAGACTACCTTTCCCAGCAGACAAGGGGCCAAGAACTACAGAAACCTGGCCATGTTGGGTGGTGCACAAGTGCACATGCGTGCACAAGCAGAAGCACAGGGCTTGTGCTCAGACGTCTGACAGAAGCAGATGTGTTTCCAGGAGCTCCAAGCAAGGTGAGCAGCACGAGGGGCCACACCCCAGCCAACCTTCCACCAGACCCCTTGCACATGCATGCAAGTAACGCCAGTGCTGGGGAGCTTGGCCAGGCATTGGGGAAGAAGCACACAGTACAGCTAAGACTCGTTGAGGAACAAATGCCATGCAGCTTTACAAGTTGACAGGGGCACACGCAGGGGCCGTCACCCATATCCTCGTGTCCCCCCGCTGCATAGAGGCTGAGTTGTTAGCGCAGTAGCGTTCCTAACCAGAAACTAATACAGCACACATGGGCACCCAGTGACGCACTGACTCGAGTGCAGTGCATATCATTTGCATGTGCAAATTGCCACGTGCACTACCTATTGAAATCTGCAGCAGGCAGAACACCACTTGTACTTAAGTCACACCTCGCCATACGCGTCTTGCAGCTCACCCAAGGACCATTCTATCATGTATGATTCTTAACAAATAGGTCTTCCATTTCCCGCGGTACCACGTGCGCCTGCCTTACTGCATTGACAGTGTATGAACCATCATGGGGGCAAGCTAAAGTATACGAACAAAGCAGCAGACAAGAGTGTTTGTGGAGAAGTCACTTAGTTTGAGGCATGAATGCTGTTGTGTGTGTGGTGAAAACACACACAGAATAGTAACTCACGCTCTCTTTGCAGCATTGAACTGCTCCTGTTACCGAACCTGAGAGTGCACAGGCAAGAGGCCAGCACTCACCCCAGAGATAAGTCTCTCTTTGTCTTGCATTTGACCCATTTTGTACAATGTGCATGAAGAACATGGTTTCTCTGATTGAGTATGTGTTATTGTCAATAGTTGTATTTTGTATGTTGCCTACTTTCCCTTGCCCATCCAACTCCCCTCTCCTGCCCCTCTTTCCGGTTATCCTGAATACCAATGCCTATCCAAACAACGGATCCCTGACCCTCTTTCCCCACCAGGGTCTCGGAGGCCTGTGTAAGTTTTACCTTGCAGGTGCCCAGACCACGAACGGGGTGGTTGGTTCGTGCCACTCCTGCGCCTGGAGACCGGAGCTGTGACACTAGCCATCAGTTGTTGCATCCTGATTATACATTGTTTACTGAAAATGCTACCCATCCTGTTGGATCATTGTTGAACTGTGCTACCTTGGTTGTTCTATCATTCTACTTGGACATGTGCTTGGACATTTTCTGTGACTTCAAGTCATCTACTGGAGACTCTTACAGGGTTTTTTGGTGACTACAGGCTTTTTCCCGGGTTTGGGGGTTTGGCTCATTGGAGTTCTCTGCGATTTGGTATTTTTACCAGTCAAGGTGGCCTCTGAGGGGGCTGGTCCCTATATAAACGCAAGGTGGAACATGGAGACCAAGGGGTAGGGGGATCCTGAAGCCAGGTAGACTAGAAGGAAGAAGGCTACAGACCCCAGACACAGTTGTTCAGAAGGTGTCAATGAGGGAGGGCCTTTTGTTCTTGGACAGTAAGCTTGGGCTACAGTGTTTGGCCACTCGTTGACATTGTCATTGTGGGGTACTATGTACATGATGTGTTCTGCTGGTCAATGGCTGTTCCTGTGCTGTGTTTACTATTCAGTTGTCAGGGGATTGTTGTGGTTTGATATGCTGGGGTGCACACATGGGCAATGTTCACATGTGATGTGTACAGGACACTGAGGGTCACTTGATTTCACATGCATATATTGAGTGCATGTCCCTACTGACACACACACTTACACAATGCTCCACCACACGTACAACCACCCTTCCATGCCCACACATGCACACAGATTGCCTTCTCTGGCACGCTGTGTCCCTGCAGCGCATGATCAATTACCATTTGGGGATCTTGTACATGCGTCAATAAGTTATTTTTGTTGCTTGTCCTTTTTATGTGATGCTCAAAGTGTATCCCCAATACAATGGCTGCTCACTGTGCTGTGTGCTGAGCAGTGTGTTGCAGGAGACACACACAGCACACGGGTTAGGGATTAGCAGATTTAGCTTGGCCAATGTGCATGAGAACAGGCATTCAGTCTTTTGTTGATGCTACCACTGGTGGCAAGCATTTGTGTGTGACTTTATATGTGTGGGAGGTTGTTGGTCAGTCATTTCATCTGATTCCATGTCAGGCGTGATTGTCTCGGGCCTCTTTCCATTTATCACATGTCACTTTGTATGTAATTGGCCCAGTATTGGGCTTTTGCACGCCATGCCATGGTGTGGCAGACAAGGGTGATGTGGGTTGGGAGGGTTTGGGTGACACACAGGATTGGTTATGTTTAAGTAGCTAGGGATGCACTCAATGTAGGTATGTGCCAGGCCTGTGTGCACTCCGCAGGGGTGGGAGTTTAGGTGAAAAATGAGGCCACAAGCTGGGTCTGGGCTGCTTAGCAATGTGCCCCTTGCCTTCCCATGAGCAGTGCCTGTGCATGTGGTTGGGGATGTGGGGGCACCACCATGCCCACCAGTACATCCCGCAGTGTTGCAACATTGCGCAGGACACATAATGCCCAAATGATCCTGCACACTACTGGGGGTGCATATAGTAGCTGGCCCCAAGAGCGGTCAAGGGAGCGGAAGCGTGACTTGAGCACTTCGAATGTGCTCTCCACTATGCCCCTGGTTGCAATATGGGCAGCGTTGTATCTTACCTGGGGTGGTGTGGTGGGGTTCCGGATTGGCGTCATCATGTGGTTGCTCAGAGGGTAAGCACTGTTCGATGGGGAGTTGATAATGGTTGTGATTAGTTGGGTTTGTGTATTTGTCTGTGTGTGACATGCATGCATGTGCACAGGCATTTAGCCATGTGTTGCCATGCTTACCAGCTTCCACGGCCCTGCTCAGGGTGGACATTCTGTATATGAAACTGTCATGGGCAGACCCAGGGTAGTTTGCATAGACAGAGGTGATGATTCCCTTGACATTGCATACAATCTGCACGTTGATGGAATGCCAGTGCTTGCGGTTTCGATAGATGTGCTCAGTGGCCCTAGGTCGACGTAGGGCCACATGGGTGCAATCTATGGCACCAAGCACTTTGGGGAAGTGTGCCACCCTGTAAAAGTCCTGGACCACGGCCTGCTTTTCTGTGGGTGTTCTGGGCATGTATATGTGCCTGCAGACTGAGGGTCGCGCAGTCATGATTGCCAACACCTGTTGTAGGCAGCGTGACTGCGTGGCCTGTGAGACACCACCAACTATGGTAGTTGTCTGCTGAAATGACCCAGTGGGCAAAAAATGCAGGAGATTGAGCACCTGCTCGAAGGGGCTCAATGCTTGGGAGCACAGGGTGGGTGATGTAAGGTCATCTTCCCATTCCCTGACTTGGCCTAGGATGATACGAGGTGGAAACCTATAACTGCCATAGACCTGTTCATCAGGCATCCCAAAAAGGCTGATCCGGGGCAAAATAATGCAGGGCCTGCCTATTCTCCTCCTCCTGTGGTGTCCCACGATCAGTGCTGCAAATAAATGGGGCATTCATCGTAGCTGTATATACATGTTTGTTGTTTGCGTGCACTTTTATACTGCGTGCAGGGACGCTTCCACCTGCCTTTGTGTGGCAGATGTGTGGACGCCTGTGCGCGTCTTTTGGTGTGCGCGGGTTTCCCGTATTCGATTCCATGAATATGTGTTGTTCGCTTGCGTGTGGGTATTCCGTGTATTTCCCTGCAGTAATTCCCCAGTTACGCCTTCTTTTTCACGCGTTGTTCCCCATTCCGCAGTTCCGCCCCGTGTTCCGCCCTTTTTTGGTGTATGCGCTCGGGATGTTGCTATGACGTGTGCACCTGTGCGCGCCACGCTCGGATTTGCCACACATCCCGGAGTAAATATGTGCCGTCCCTTCCATGAATCGCACGTGTGTGCGTGCGCTTGCTTTTTCACGCTTGCGCCAGCTTGTGCCATGATTTTCGGTGCACATTAGTTCCATGAATCGGCCCCTAAGTGTGTGGCTTATGGGAGATTGTTTCATTACTAATCTGCAGAGTTGTGCAGAGATTAGTGGCATTTCTCCCAACCTTGGATTTGAGGGAGTGCAGGCTTTATGGTGACATGTGCCTGGCCGCACTTTGAAAGGTGTGCTTGCACTTTGTCAAGATATGGCTGTTTTTAATACTTCAGAAGTTCTTTTGGTGCACTGTGGAGGACTGCATTTGGGGTACATTAGTGCAGTAACTTTGCAGAGTGCCATGAAGGAATTGCTAAAGGCACTAGTGTGGGTGTTTACATGCGCAAAGGCGATATATTCTCACACACCACCTAGAGCACTATGGAACTGCTCCAATGTCTTCAATCCTCAGCAAGATGCAGAAAGGTGTCTTGTGAACAAAGGCATATCTTCTTTTTTGTGTAGTGTTGGGATGTCCTCTTTTAAAAATGGGAACAATAATTCTCAGGGCGTGATTTTTTTTGCTGTGGATAGCATGTATTTGCCAAATATGCCAAATGCAATTTTCCTTTATAATGTAAGGAATGCTTTGAAGAGGTTCCTGTAAGCCTGTAAGGAAAGGAAACAAGAGAAAATCCAAGCACATGATAAAAAAGGTGCTTGTTTACAAGCCCCTTAAACAGGCTCTTTTCAGAGCCACCACTAAAGAGAAAATACCTTACCTTGGGTTTCATTTCTCTCCCCAACCCCTTGAATTAGACAATCTGTCCACGGACACCACAGTAGACCGCATACAGTGCGTGGCACATCCAGGAACTTTGAGGATGACAGGCATGGAAATGGGACTGTGGAACCCAGGGGATTGGCTAATTTGGTTCCCTGGTTATG